>NC_138551.1:31809970-32302470 GCF_964273705.1 Natrix helvetica | reverse complement strand
TTCTCTGGCAGCCACAGTGATCAGAGCAGGCGAGGTGCGAAAATCAGTTACTCTGTGTGGGCGGGGCAAGCGAGCCAGAGAGTGAGATATATAGGATGGGATAGCACCGGGGCAGGCCCAAACAATATCGGAAATAGCAGTTCGATCGAAATGGTGCGAACCAGCAGCAGGCCACTTCTACATAGGACCATGTGACATGAGGAACACTTTTGCCTCTATTTCATCAACCCTTCAGTCCCAGACAAGCAGAGAGGGTACGTTGCCTACCCAGTCAGTTAGAGAATTTTGACTGGTAGCATTTAAGAAGAGAGAATGCTCCTTGCTCTATGGAACGCTTTGCCCCCAAGGTTCCATGTTCTTCATTCTTCTGTTTCCAGAAGAGTGCCAAGACCCTTCCAAGTGGCATGGAGAACTAAGGATGGCATGCAATCCTCAGGGTAGTTGCTGCTTGAGGATGCTACCTCTAACTTTTTGAAATTTTGTAATTCTTAATTTTTAACTCTTTTTAACTTTATTTTTTAATAATGTTTCTTTCTACTTTTTTTATTTATAAGCTATCTAGAGTTACTTAAGTGAGATGAGCAGAGCAGAAATAAGATGGAATAAATAAATAAATAAATCCTCAACAACACAGGATTATTATTCAGTTTATTTATCTACTAAAAAGAACAATTTCATAATATATTATTATCGTTGTTTAGCTTGTGCTTTATGGCATGAATAATTTGCTTTTTGCAGAAGAAAAGGATGGGTAACTACAGAGAAAACATGAGTAGGGTTCAAAATTATTGCAGTCCTGTCTCATTTGTATCTACATATGCTTCCAGTAACAGAGAGAAACTGGACAAAGGGGAACAGGCATAGTGATACCACTCTTTGCATATTTGAAGTCCAAATCCTCAGAATAATTAAATAAGCCACAAATAAATTTTCCTTAAATATCAGCCATAAATTATTAATAAATTAGTTCAAGCTTTAACATATGAAAAAAATAAGAGTTTAAACTATGTTTTCCTCAATTACATTTTAAAATTTAACTTGCCTTTGTATAGTAGCCAGCAAATACTTTTAGGGTTACAGGTGCTATGAATTCTCTGATAAAATGCAACCACACATTTTCCAGGCCAATTTGCCTCATGTGAATGTCATCTGTTGGAACGTTTTCATAGCCTCCAGAAATGCGGCTATCCTAAAACAAGATGAAATGTAGCATATTTTATATGAAATGTTTCACCTCTTTTATTACTACAGCTATAAATAAAAGAACATGGATCTTTGTAATTATTAATTCTTAACTTATTCCAATATCTAGAAACAAAATACTGCTTTATATATAGTATAAGAGTATATAAAGTATAACCAGTAGTGGGATTCAAATAATTTAACAACTGGTTCTCTGCCCTAATGACTAGCTGGGTAGGCAGTCCTTGGTGGTCAAATGACTGGGTGGGCATGGCCAACTCAACATCACTCACATCGATGGGCACTTCACCTTAGCTCTTACAATGTAATAAGAGTTAACCAGAGAGGCAGTTTCTGTAAGCAGGGCAATAAAGATTAGGCTAGAAACAACACCAGAATGTTTCCTTCCTGCCTTCCTTACAGGATTAGCCCTGTAAAGTGGAAAAAAACCAAAATGAGATTTTTTCTAACAATCGGTTCTCTGACCTGTTTAGAAAGTTAACAACCAATTAACAATAGGTGTGAACTGGCTGAATCCCACCACTGAGTACAGCTCAGTTTATACAACCAAACGGCAGTTGCTTTTTATATACTGTATTTTTCGGAGTATAAGATGCACCAGAGTATAAGATGCACCAAGATTTTGAAGAGGCAAATTAAAAAAAAGTTTTTGCACTCTGTTTCATTTTTTGTCCAAAAAAAGGGCATGCATAGTCTTTAGGAGGTTTGTAGAGTGCTCCTGGGGGATGCGGGGGCAAAAATGCTGCATTCAGTGTATAAGACGTACCCAGATTTTCTCCCTCTTTTTTGAGAGAAAAAGGTGTGTCTTATACTCCAAAAAATATGGTACATTTTTATGGTGTAATCTACAACAGAGGAAGCAAAACAATTTTCCATTCAATTTGTTGATAGTTAATACATATACTTTTATTGTAAATCAGAACAGAGTTTCATAGCCAGCATATCAAGCTCGGTACATTCAGTTGTAAATAAACCTTTATAGTTAAACTGTCAACTGCTTAAAGAGTTTTTAGATTATTAATCATCCATTTAATAAACACACTTAACTTCCTTTAAAGGAAGTATTTCTTCTTTATTAACTTTGATATTATACCCTTGTGGGTTGCTATAAAAGTTTAGTATAAATTTTATGAAAATGTAATCCGAATCAAGCTAAATCCTTATACGATTATATTGTAAGTGGCATAGAATCAAAATGTCTCACAGTATTGTCTACAGAGAATATAAAACCTTTATGAGAACGGAAAAGTTTTTCAGCCAGAGATTAAACTTGATGCAAAACTCTATGCAAACCTACTGCTAAAATAGTTATGAATGATAGTCATATATTTATGAATAACTATTAAGTTACAATTAAAAATTGCAGCCCACCTTAAAGCATAGGATACATGTCCGATCCTCCTCAATATCACAGACTTTGACAAAGTTTTTTCATTTCTTCTCTGACCTTTGTTTATGGACTTTAGCAGTGAACCAAGTGGCTAAAACTGAATATCAGAACTCAATAGGATCTCCCCTAACCTCATACACTAACCACAATCTGTGTCAGCTATCATTTAACTTGATTTTACTTACCTTATATCAGCAGTATGAATTTTAAAGCTGCTATTAAAACTAAAAATAAGTTCTAAAAGTGTCCATGCAACGATTCTTACATGATGTTTTCCACCAGACCACTGTCCAAAGTGTTCCATTTCCTCTACTAATTCATTGCAGGCTGTTTCAGAAAATATGGGGAACCAAAACACATCTGGGCAGGGCTATAAGTGAGAAATAAAATGCACACACATTACAATGGATAAGCATTTGACACTGCATGCATTATTTGACAAGGCAGCCATTATTATTATTTTCACCATCTTTGATTAGTACAATAGGTTGTTTACAATTTATTACAATTTTCTACCAGCTACAATTGGAATGCATATGTCATTGTAGTTGCTGGATTTAATAAAATAGTTTTGCATAGATAATAGCATATAATGCACTAGACCAGCTATATAATTGCTCTTATGTGAAATGTATAATTATCTGGAAGGAAAGACCATTTCAGTGGTGGCTTGGGTCTGCTTGCATGAAGTAGTTTCCTCTCACATGACCACAAATATGTAGCCTTTCTGGCCCTCTTATGTTTGAGCAAGAGAAGTTTTTCTTCTCAAGAGCCCAAATTAAGTCTATGAGACCAGCAGTTACGAAAATCTGTACCAGGCTGAATCATTCTGAAATGTGACCCTCGTGACTCTACATTTGAGCTGTGTAAATGTTTGGAAAGAGGTTATTTACAACATATGGAAATCCATATGAAACAGGGGTCTTTGAAACACTAAAGCAGCTATATCTTTCCATGGGTTCACACAACGTTTTCTACATCTTCATATGCAAGTACAGACACAGCCACTTCACTTTTTATGCGTGCTTTGAAAGGAGGGATTTTTATATACTCCCCTCCCAAAGCTGACTAAAAATGCTTCCAGGATGTGTGATTTTCACGCACATTGCACGTTAACTGCAGTGTTTGCTGATGTTACCCTGCCTGCAATATCTTCAGGGCTGACTTGAACTGGCTCTAGGGTGAGTAGCTTCAGCCAGCACTTCTCTGACTGCTGCAGCTTTTTCTTAAGTTGCCTAGCATGGAAACACATTAGTTGGTCTGCCCCTGGGCCGCCTTCTGCAAGAAGAGTCCTGTAGGGGGAAAGCTGACAATGAGTGTGGAACAGTGCAAAGCAACAAGGCTGCTTATTAGTTAGAAACAAAGGGGCCAGAACATGGGTACTTCTTAATTAGAAGCCAGAGGTCATGAAATCTTGCAGGGTAGTTTTGAAGAACTCCTTTGCTCAATGTTTGCTTATTTGTTGCAAAGCAAAGCTCCCCTTCAACGAGTGTACAGTCCTACTATGTTAGAAAACAACAGCACATCTCATATAAGCTCACAGGGTGATATTTTTCTAGCCTTAGGGTCAGATTGTGTCGTGAAGAGTCAGATTGTTTGGTAACAGTAAACTGAACAGTAACATAACTGTGGAGTCCTTGGTGCTCTCTTAGTTTGGTTGCAGAACAAACAGTAGCAGAAATGTGATTTCTGCTTTATTGTGGAATAAGAAGGAAGGTAACATATACATTAAGTTCCCTAAATTCAGACCAACTATACTTTTGTAACTATAGCACATGACAAAATGTTTCCATTTGGTTTCCCTGAAACACCACAAGACTCTCTGCACTGACAGTACAAACTTATGTACAAATACAGACTCCTGTATAACATATGTAATTCACATGTGGTTGCATTTCCAACAAACCAAAGCATACCAGGGAATTAATTGCTGGTATGAACCTTTTTCTTTCATTAGATGTCGCCACACAGAAACATTTTTCTTATCACTCTCCAGAGAGAGAGAGAAAGAGAGAGAGAGAGAGAGAGAGAGAGAGGGAGGGAGGGAGGGAGGGAGGGAGGGAGGGAGGGAGGGAGACAGATTGGATGGGACTTGATATTATAGGATTTAGAAGGCCAGTTTTGGGAAATGGAAACAGAATTGTGAATTAAAGACATCTCTTTTCAAAAAGTTTTCTAAGAGTCAGAAGAAAAAATCACATACAATAATACAAAAATGTCCATAGGATACTCTTTAAGCATCAGTAAATTAATAATACTAACTTCACATTAAACATCTAGAACAGCAGTACTCTTAATCATGCATTTAAAATTACATTGTAATACTTTCACTGAGGAGAATTTCAAATTACCTGTTCTACTATACGTTCAGTAAAAATTTTTGAATAGTTGGGATTTATGTAACTTTCCTTCCAATCCTGCAAAACAAAGTTTGGGGAGGGGGGGGAGAATCATACATGAATTATTTCTAATGTTTCAAATGCTCAAAGCATCAGATAATTTTTCACACTGAATATGGATGTGTATAATATACACAAAAGATGATTTCACACACACAAGGCTGAAAACTATTTCAATTCATAATTCAATACCTACCGCTGGATTTTCAAAGATCTGCCAGAGGTCATTGTTGTAATGAGAAGTATTGTAGTTAGCAGTTGATACAAGTCTCCCAAATTCATGTCTGTTAGTGAGGTACATAAATATTCCCTATTATTAGGGAACAGGGAAAAATATGTTAGTGATTACATATACGTTAAAATATTGAAAAAAACTATCAGCTACATATGGATCAAGGTCACTGAAATCAGTGGGACCCAAACTATAATTTAACTTATCAGTGTTCACAAGATTACTTTATATATTTTCCTTTGTTCACTTTTTTGCTTGTTCAACACTTGCTAATTAAATTGCTGTGCTTTAAATCAGCACAACTTCTTTGATGGAAAACAAATGGGTTAACAAATGGGTAAATTGACTGTACTTAGGCAGTGAGCAAGCATGGATTTTAACATATATACAACCTATTCGGTTCTATCTCTCATATGTAGCATGTATTTGCAGTGAAAAGCAATAATAGTTTGTTGTACCCTTCTGTTATAAAAATACACCGCACCACTGTCCAGTTTTATGTTCCATGACTTTTGATGGGAAGCATTACCATAGAACTGGAGAAATGCAGTGGTAACACATGCTTCTAACACAGGTGTATTTAAAAGTATGATATTATGTCTCAGGGAAAATGAAAATAATAATAATACTACAAGCGTTCTTTGTTATTACAGCACAAAAGAGCCAAATTTGTATCAAAACAGTCAGGAAGAAACCTGCTAGGGAAGAAGAGGTTTCCAGGACAAAAAATGGACAAGAATAATTGTGTAATTCAACATAAACAACAATAGTGAATAACATTCAGTTATATTTATAAAAAACCCTTAAACTAGATTTTTCCTGATATCCACTTGAATTTTATTTTGATTTTTTTTTATTGTGCATACATTAATGTTAATTTTAAAAGTTAACATCTTGTCACTCTATGGTCTAAAAATAAGAATCACTCTCAGGCAATATGGTGTGATTTCATATTCATGAACTGAGGAACAAATTTAGCATTTCAAACAGCAGATAAAAGTGATATAAAAATTATTAAGCCTCAATGAAAAATTATCCAAAATCCCATAAAATTTTATAACTGAAATTGCACTGTAATGGAGTATAATAACCTATATCTGCTGCTATTGCAGATAGTTTAAACAATAATTTAAAATGTATTACTTTAATATAGATTGACTTCTATCATTGGCTGAACAAATTTGGTTTACATTTTAATACCCATGTTTCCCCGGAAATAAAACCGGGTCTTATTTTCTTTTCGGCATGAAAATAAGCATTTGGGCTTATTTGGGGGGAGATCTTATTATTTTGAGGTACAGGAGGTGGCGAGCACAGTCACCTCATGGCTGCTGGGGCCCTTAACCATGGCCTATGGATCAGCTGATCCAGCGAGGGCCAGTTCTGTCTCTCTGGGTGCCTGGAGATATTTCCAACGTACACTTGCTAGCCCAGCCCTGCCCACAGCGCCAGGCAATCTTGCAGCCAAGGGTCCCTCTCTTCCACAGCTCACCCTGTGGCTATGGAGCAAGCGGCGACCATGGTTTGGTCTGGTGTTGCTTAGGTTGCTGTATGATGAGGCAGAAAGCCATGTGGCCTGATGGAATCTCACCTACCCCCCCCCCCCCCGGCCTCTACCTGGCTGCTGCTGCTTGAGAAATGGACAGGCAATTGTGGAAGATTGTGAGAATGTGTGTATGCTCATATTTGCGAACAGTAAGGAAGATAAATGAATACTACGCCTGGTCTGCTGACTATATTTTCCATGCTACACTGTGTTGCTAACAGATTGCTAGGCATCCTGGCTCAGCTTTGCTTTCAACCAGCTTACACAATTCCAGAAAAGTTAACAATTAGTTCTTGTGAGCAGAGCAAGCCAGCTCTGAAGCACGACTGTCTAAGTAATTGTAGAGCATCTCTCAATAAGAACTAAGGAGGGATGATGGGAAATGTAAGCAGCTTAGACCCTAATGCTGGAAGTTACAGCACTAATACGTGACATCACCATCACCACCACATCACCACTTTATTAGTGTCAAAAAAGAAGTATCGAGACATGTCTAAAAAACTAGCTGATATATCACTATGTAAACAGTAGTAATAACTGCTTCCTTTCTGCCAGTTAGTTTTGTTGATTGTTTAGATCTGTTAATCACACAGTATCTGTTAACCACACTGTTTGGCAGCCTATAGCTCTAGAATGCCAAGTGTATTTCAATTTTCCTTTCTGTAAGCTATATTTCTTGATTACATACCCTAACCCATTTTTAATAACCATACAGTGTCTGTCTTAAGTTTAACACCCAGAGGGGAAAAAAGTGTTCTTCTCCAACATTTAGTAACCTTTTAAAAATTCAGTGAGCCCTCCATGTGGATAATCCATCCTTGCCCTACACTCAGTTTGGTTTTTAAAAATCAACATTATTAAATAAACCTCCTGCTTTAATACCTTTCACTGATCTACATGATATAGACCGAGTTTGTAAAAACTGTAGACGTGGGCCAGAAAGCGGAAGACATTTTTTTTTAAAAAAGGGGTATCAATTGTATTGAAATAAAAGATTAAAAATATGAAACCTTTGGGGGGCTGAGCATATGGAAGGTCTCCACAGAAGGGGAGTCTTTTTCCCTCTGTATGGTCTAAAATGAAGGAGGAGAAGCAGCACATCAGTTGACCTTTCGTTGCTCTCTTTCACATTGTTAGAGCTGTATTAGGATTTCCGCTGCCATGTTAGATAAACAACATTCTTTAATCAAAAGCTGGTAAAAGATTGTTACAAACAACATGCAGCTTCAAGCAAAGCTACTCATGTATGGGTTAAAAGCTTGATCTGTCAGCTCTTTAAGTACTGCGATTAAAAGGAAAAAAAATATGCTGAGCCACAGAACAAGGGTGTTTTGTTCTTCTTTTTTTCATGAACCATGAAATGGAGTTAGATTTAATGAACAAGAGCACATGGCAAGCATAGACTGTTGCAAACAAGATGATGTTGACTGGGGTATGCTGTACAATGAGTATGAATAAAATAAAATCATGCGTTGTTAAAGAAGGGAAGAAACTTTAATACTTGCCAGCTTTTCTTGTTCAATTCAGCAAAATTATTTTTCAATGCTACATTGCCTGGAAATAGCTGTCATATGTTTCTGCTCTGGAACTAATGTAAATATCAGTACAAATTACAGATTTACAGTTGTATTCCAGTGATGTTCACATGTGTTCTTAAAATATTACCATCTATTCAATACTATTAGCAGTTTTATTACTTTTGTTCGATAAAATTTAATCAGCTTTACAATCATAAAATTAATGGCAGTTCTAAAATGCAACACTGGGCCATTAGTACAATCCAATATTGTACTAATAATGTATATAATGGTTAGCATCGGGGGTAATTTTTTTTATAGCTAATAATAATTTCAATTTATTAAATGGCAAATAACTATCTATAATTTTACCACATGGAGTGGATTTTTGATTCATTATGTTAAAAAAATAATTTTGCATCCAAAACTGGGCAGCCTAATTATAAGTGTTTAAGAATACATAAAAATGATTTATTTTAAATTAAATGGCTGCCAAGTTGAACAAAAGCTCAAAAAATTGGCTAGTACTTTTTTTGTGAGAAAAGAAGAAAAAAAGGTGACAATCAACTTGAAGCATTACATGCACCTTACCATTTCCCGGGCATTCCTGCACATAGCCATATCAGAATCCAAGTTTTCACGAGAAAAATAATTTATTTCCTTCATCTCGGATCTGAGAGTCTGTCCTTTGATCAAGTATATGTTAGCCACAAAAGGGATATTCCAGACACCTCTATGGAGAAAAAAGTGACAGAATGATTGGAATTGAAATAGTCTTTCAGTTCGGCAAAGTTTTGGACCATCATCCCCTTGCTTCTCTTTCAACTTGACTGATCAAATACTGTCAAACTTTAACTTTTATTTCTACTTAATATGAAGAGGGACACTATAGTTAAAAGCTTTGGAGTGCAACAAGAAGATAACCAGCTTCCTTAGTGATTTCTATTTTGATTTCTTCCAAAATTGTTAACTTTAGAGAAGATGAAAAAACTATAATTGATGAACTTTGCATGTAAATTTATCACAACAAGGTAAACTCCAACAAACATATTTCCTCTTAGGATTCAGCATGACCAATATCGTTTTATCAATTTTACAAGTTGCAATCAGAGGTGGATTGCTCCTGGTTCAGCCAAACTGGTAGTGGGATTCAGAAATCCTGGGTTTACAGAATTGGCAGCGACCCAGGCCTGCCACGCCCCCAAACCGGTTGCCTCGCCGACACTGGATTGCTGCCATTTTGGTTTTTAGTGACTGCGCATGCACAGTTCACTGTAAATTGTTCTGTGCATGCGCGAAGAACAATTTACATTGAATAGCCCACACACATGCAGCGCATCTCTGGTGCGCCTGGGGGTTGCAAACTGGTAGTAAAACTGGCAGCAACCCACACCTGGTTGCAATGCTCAGTTTCTATCTTCTATTTGAACATTGTTTTGCCAATCAATAACTTCAGAGATATAAAAACTGCATTAGCAGCATAATCTGTTTGCTGTAGTTAGCCTATCAATGAACCAGAATAAAACTATGATAGGAAAACAATCATTTTCATGGTTGTTAGTCTGCTTTGGAAGAAGTCCACAAAGCATTGCTGAATTTTACAGAACACTTGACCCTTTCCAAGGAAATCAATTTCTTGTGGAATATATGAAAATGAAATACACATTGTAAACAATTCTGAAATTAATTTCCATAAGTAGCGGTAATTTGTTCCATGTCCCAGCACACTGCTTCATGCAAAAACAGTTTTATAAAATTCAACAATCCAAAGGAAACACAATTTATTTTAATTGTAATTCATAATTGAGTCTACAAATAAAGAGTATTTAATTTTTCAACTTGTGACACACGCTTATACTTTTTAAAATTATTGACAATTTATAGTTTACAAAAGCACAGTGCTAATAATTAACTTCACATTATTTACATGAATATTCCTTAAAAAGCTTTCAGTGAGCGTTTGCCATAACTTTCACAAATTAGTAACTCTTAAATAAATGGCCTAGTTAGGCAAGAAGGGATTATATCACTCCCTGTAACAGGCATGATTTGATGGTAATATGCAAAATATTTTGATGTAATCATTTCAAATTTGTAAACCGCCCATTTTGATTGTGTGAAACAATCCCAAGTGTGAGTTAGGTGGTATTTTAAGAATGATCAAGACGTTTTTGAAATTCTTGAAAAGGAGACAATGTCACACAGGAAACATGCTGTTGTTCAGTCGCTAAGTTGTGTCTGACTCTTCATGACCCCATTTATCACAACACACCAGGCTGCCCTGTCCTCCACAGTCTCCCAGAGGTGGCACAAATTCATGTTCATTGCATCCATAAGACTATCAAACCAGGGTGGGTTGCCGCCGGTGTTGCTGCCAGTTCATGTCGTGAGCGCTTCGCATGTGCAGAACATTAAAAAAATTACTAAAAAAGATGCCAACAATGGCGTGGTCAGCCTGGTTCGCTGCCAGTTCGGGCAACCAAGGCCAAAATACCACTACCAAATGCACCAGAATCAGTGTGAACTGGTAGCAACCCACTTCTGTATCAAACCATCTCACCCTATGATGCTCCTTTCTACCAGTGACGTGCGGTGAGGTTTTTGGCTGGTGAGGCACTGACACAGTGGTGGGTTTCAAAATTTTTTAGACTTGTGCACTTCAACTCCCAGAATTCCACAGCCAGGCATGCTCAGTTCTGATTTAAAACGACAGAATTGTTTTTCTCCTTTGCGCAATATGTTTCCTTTTTTCATTTTCTTTTTCTTCTCTCTTCCCCTCCTTCCTCCCTCTCCCCCTTCCTTCCCCTCTCTCAAACACACACATACACACACAGAGAGAGAAGTTGGATTGGATTGGACTATGTCTCCTACCCCCTTCTCTCTCTCTCTCTCTCTCTCTCTCTCTCTCTCTCTCTCTCTCTCTCTCTCTCTCTCTCTCTCTCTCTCTCTCTCTCTCTCTCTCTCTCTCTCCAACAAACACGCACACACATACAAAAGTTGGATTGGATATCTTTTCCAGTGGTTTGAAAGCAGCTCCTCTGCCCTCCCCCCCCCCATTCCCCTGCTGTCTTCCCCAAACACCTCCACCATTGCAAATGCAGCCTGCTGTCTGGGTGGGAAATGCCTGGAATGCAATAAAGCCCACCCACCCACTCACCTCCTGCTGGCAGTCAGGGGTGAGAGGAGAGGCAGAGAAGCTGGAGGGGAGCCGATTTGAACCTTCCAAAAGAAAGATGCTGGGGGAAAGTTTGTGTGCTACAGCATGGCTCTTTGCCTGGCTTCCGTGGATGACTCTGCTTCACTGTTAAAAAAAGCCTCTTAAAAAGCACCCTCTACTATGAGGCAGGAGAATTGCGTGTCTCACCTATGTCAGGAATTTTTAGGCTTTTAACCCTTGCTTAACTCTTCTCGAGTGATCATAAAATGCCTAAAATCAGACTAGATGAGGCATGCAGCTCTCCTGCCTCAGAGTAGAGGGTGCTTTTTAAGAGGCTTTTTTAAACAGTTAAGCAGAGTCATCCACGGTGAGGCAGCAACTAGCTCAGCTTTTTCCTTTTACATTTTTTTTCTTTTCATGATGAGAGCGGTGAGGCTGTGCCTCACTTGCCTCACTTTCCTCATCTGACTGCACGTCACTGCTTCTACCTTTGTCTTCCATCTTTCCAAACAACAGGGTCTTTTCCAAAGAGTCCTCTCTTCTCCTTTGGTGGCCAAAATATTTGAACTTCAACTTACACACACACACAAATTGGTTATTTTAAATTGAACATGACATTGAAATAATTTGCACATCTTTTTTCTTCATTATTCAACCCTTCAGTAAAGAAAAATGCAACATGTATTTAACCAGTTTATTAAAAATGTTTATACTAGAAACCACAACACTTTAAAAAAAATGCAGTTCCCATCTAAGATCTTTGTATATAAGGCTAACTTACATTCTGTTTCCTTGGACAATATCTATGTAGTCTTCAGATCGTGCATAATATCCATCAGCACTTAATGCACCCCAAAAGTTAGACCAGAGTTTCCCATGACGTGTTACAAGAGGTGCAATTACCTTTCTGTAAATAAACAGAAGGAAATATGACTAGATTGGAAATTAACAATGGAGGCTGCATAAAAGCATTAATAGCATAGCATAATATTCACCCGTGCCCTGGTCACCTCATGATTGAATTACTGCAATGTGCTCTACATGGTGTTGCCTTTGAAGACCATCCAAAATCTATGGCTAAAATGCAGTGGCACAAGCAGTAAAGGGCATTTCGCAATATGCCCATGAATCACCACTGCTAAGTAAGATGCATTAGCTCTCAATTGGCTTTTGAGTGCAATATAAGATGATGGTTACTACCTATAGAACTTATATGGCGCAGGGGTTGGATATCTGAGAGACTACTTATTTCCAAAAATTTCTGCCCACCTAGTACATTCCAGTAGTGTAGGTGTGCTCCAGGCCCCTCTCTTAAACTTTGCCATCTTGTGGAACCTAGGAAACATGCCTTTTCTTGCCCCACCCTGTGGAACAGGATTTTCAGATAGATAAGTTCTGGAAAGCTTTAAAAACCTGGATTTGGTCCCAAGCCTAGTTTTTGTTTTGTTTGTTTGTTTGTTTGATGGCTCATGTTTGTCTTTATTTTCTTGGGATTAATTTATTATTTAGTCTGGGCAGTCTAATTCAATGCTTTTAATTATATTTATGTCTTTTCTAGTTTTGCATGCTGCCCAAAGTACACTGATGTTGGGTGGTAAATAAATCTAATATATAACAAGCAAGCAATCAATCAAACAAATAAATAAATAGATATTTATTAGATTCCAGTAGGAATGTATCCTGATAGTCACAGGATTTCAATACCTTTGCCCAGAGAAAGCTGGAAATTCTATATTGTATCAGGTTCATCCCGGATTCATACACAAAGATTTATAAACATTAGAGAAACAAAGAATTATTTGAAATATGATAACTTCATAACTAACAGCTAAATACATGTTATACAGGTACTGTATAAGACCTCAGATATTAACTTCGGCATTTACATTGTAACAACCGAGATAGCTAGAAAGCTCTTCCAAAATTGCCTGGCCAAGTAGACCATGCTGGCTGAGATGGATTAATGGTGGCTATTAACTGTTCATTGCCGTGTAATGAAATGGATTCTTATATTTAGAAGCAAATTCTTTTCAAATAAAATGTTATATAAATGGTTTTTGAACAAGTTCCTGAAAAAAAATTACTGAGAAGGAAATACCATATATTTAGCAGACAGTTATCTTAGTGCAATCTTGTTCACTAAGAGATGTTGACACAGAAAAATGGTAGTATTAGGATTTTCTATAGCACACACTAAAACTAAAGCTGTTTCAAAAAATCATTAAACATATCTAAATGAAAAAAATGAGCTTAGATTTAATAATGTTATCTAACCCAACCAATTCCCCCCATGTTAAACATACCTATTTTGTTCTATTAGAAGCTTCAGAATATTAGGATTTGTTAGAATAACATCTGCATCAATGCTGAAATAGTAGTCACACTCTTTATTCTGTCGACAAATATCCCTTGAAAAATAGAATAGACAGCAAAGCCATAAGGATTTATAAACAAGCCAACATCCAAATTATTCACAATATCTGTAGATATCTATGTATGTAAGCTCTGGTAACTTAAATATTATAACATACTATGTATTATAATATGTTACTATTATATTATATTAATTATTATATTAATTATTTTATTTTATATATAATATTTTATTTTATATATAATATTTTATTATATTCATTATATTACATTATATTATATTATATTATATTATATTATATTATATTATATTATATTATATTATATTATATTATATTATTATATTTATTATATTTATTATATTACATTACATTACATTACATTATATTATATATTTATTATATTTATTATATTGTATTATTAAACTATATTTAAAGTTAATTGTTCAGAAAGAAGACTTACTGAGAAGATTAAATAAAAAAAACCCAAACTGTTACAAGTCATATGCTAGCTAAAGTACCGCAAAAGAAGCATTCAGTGGTAAGACCACTGTGGTTTCTCATGGATCTGATAATGAACCACAGTATGATTCAGAAATGAATTTTGCAACTGTCTGAAAAATTATTCATCTGTAATAATTATTCGCATGACCTTCACAGTAATCTTAAAAATGAGCTATCCAACTTTTGAAATGGAAAAATGACTCAAACAACATTGCTTCTGCATTAGATCTTTTCTTGGCTGTGACGGAATGTCAGGAGAATGTGAAACCATTACAAACAAGATCTAAATCATGGAAAAGTAGAAAGAGTGAAAAGGTCTTCTTGGGTTTGGTACATCAGCTGGAGTAGAAAGGGGCTTTGAAAGGGTTTCAGGTTCTGTAACTATATCCTAATTGCATTAAACTACTTTCCAAGATGCCAAGTAACTTCTGCTTCCTGAAAGAATTAAGTTTAAAGCATCCAAATAATACAAGCTACAGTACTAATAAAAGAGAATATCTGTAGTTTAGGATTGATAAGAGGGGTGCTCGGTGCTCTGTGAGCTTGCTTGTTTTCTTGCAGGCATTTCATTCCTCACCTATGGAAGCCCTCTTATCAATCCTAAGCACCAAGGACCTCGCAAGCTGCAGTACATTTGCTATTGTAGTAGCATTCCAGAGAGGATGTAGAAAGCAAAGGCAAAAGTGGTCCAAATGAGGGTAGGACTACTTGGGACTGTGACTTCTAAGCTGGGAATGTGACCCAACAGATCCAGGAACATCAGGCCTCTCTATCCAAAGAAGTGCAGTGCTAAGACCAGCTACAAACAGCTAAGATAATAAGCAGAACTCTCAAACTCCCAGGCCTCTCATATAGGAATTGAGACTGAAGAAGTCTCCCACCCATGGTGGCTGAGAAGGAAACCTTTTGTTTAATTTTAAATATAAATGTTATTCATATATGTACAAAAAGAGAGATCTTCTGAGGCTTTTTTAAATGGCAGAAGATATGAAATACTCTTTCCAGAGACACTGAACTTATGCCTATTTTAATAGCTATTCAGAGCAGATCAAGACAGCTTTATAATCTTGACTTTTTGTTGAATGCTTTGCTTTGATTCCCTATTTTTGTGATTTTTAAATTTTTGTTTCATTGTTATTACTTGTTTAAATATTTCTAAATATTGAATTTAAAAGACAGTTGCTTTCAAGTTAGTGGAGAAATTTGATAAAATAAACTGAAAATAATGAAGTTAGCAGACAGGCTGATGAATAATGCATCCCATCTGCTCTGTTTCAATATATTTCTCTAACATCCTGAAAAATATATAAATTAAGCAATCCCACAAAGAGAAAATGTGTATGAACACATAACTGATGTACTTAATTAAAACAATTCTTTTTATATATATCCTTTATATATATTTATTCATGTGAATAAAACCCTCTAATCAAGATCATTATCTCTTCTAATATATGCACTGGAAGGATAAATAATTAAAATTAAATTACATTCCCATGTTCCTGGCATTGGCTTGACTCAGATTTTCTTCAGGTCCAACAATTTTTATAGTTTTAATTATATTCTTGGCTTTTTCCCAAAAGTATTTTATAGCCTTTTCATGATAAACCTCCTGGAAATGTTTTAAGAGAGAGAATTAATGAGAAATTAGTAAAACTATACAAGAGCTAAACATGCAGTAAAATAAACAGCAGGCAAAATGGAAACTGAAACGGAAACTCTACAAATGTGGAACAGATTATAAATGGATTATTCTTACTTCAAAATTTTTATGCCATATTTTTCCTCAGAAAACAGTGGAAGTTCCCCCCATGAGATCATATGGAAGACAGACAGACAGAAAGACACACACACAGACTTATTCTAAATATAGAAACAAACAGCCCATGAAAAAGATGATGGTCTTTCAACTGCATAGTGACAACAGCCACTTTCCCATTCTTCCCATTTATGGATGCTTCTACTGCTGCCTGCAGTCTTAGAATCTACTCTCCAAATACCATTACTTTAAAATAACATTGAGGAAACTGCATCAGCTTTGGCTCTATTTTCTCAATTTAATGATGTTCAACAGGAAAATAAAAAGGGATTCAGTTCTCCGACCTGATCCTTTGGTAAAAGTGGATAGTAGGATGTTCAGGATGCAGATAAAAATTCAAATAAAATATTCACCCAGACTGATAACACAATGTTTACTTCCATCCATCTCTACATTCTGTAGTTAGATTGAAAAAAAGTCCCTAAACCAAGGTATAAAGTTACGGCCCCTAGGCTGGATGCATCATGCGCTGGCCATGCCCACACCCAGTTTAGCAAAGGGGGGGGGGGGAAAGTCATGATACGTCACGTGACAATGATGTGATGACGTGAGTTTGACACCACCCTAAACAGTTGGTCTAAATTGAGTCATTTACTGATTTACAAAAATTACAATTAAGTGCCTATTTATAAAATACTTACATTATTATGAATGAATATGGTAAGTTTTTCTTTTGCATATTCCAGATTCAATATTCTGTCTAAACACTTTGATAGGAAAGGAGTTGGTTGTTCAATGAAAATACCAATTGTTACTGCTGGCACCTCCTAAAAACAATAAGAGTAAAGGTACAGACCCATGAAAAGAACTGACTTCAAAATCTTTCATTGTAAGAACAATGAACTACTATTATGAACTTTGAAAAAAAACACTCTCTTCTGAATTAGTATTTTCCACACATTACTAAATACTTTAAATTATACCAAATAATTGATGCATTAAATGCATTTATAAACTACCATAATAATTAGTTTTGCCTGAAATCCTTTAACTATTTACCTAGGAATAAGTTCTATTGGATTTCATGGAGCTTAACTGTTTAGTAGACATGTATAAGATTTCATAGTAATAATATTGGTGCATAGTTTTCAAGGCTTTTATATAAACTATGAAGGGACCCATTCTCAATTTCAAGCGTTGATTTTAATCTTTCTAACACATAATGTAGAATGGCAATCTGAGAGGGAGGAGAGATTATACATTATTATGTGTGGGTTTCCAATACCAACATCAGTAAAGTGGTCTGAGTCCAAAGTTAAAACACAAAAAGTAAAATATGAAACTTAGGTAAAATCACTAGGATTGCATTTGCAAATCCTTTAATTAAAAATAGGCAATGCCATCATATAGAATAAATCTTAAAATCGCTGATACTATTCTTCATCTTGAAATACAGGTTTATGTCGAGAATTTCCCTGTATCTGTTTCAGTTTAATCTCTCTTAATATTATTCACAAAATAACAACAGCAGCTGTGTAATATTTATAGTTGTATGGTAATTTTATGTGGTAGTTTATAACAAACCAGCATAGTCTTACCTAGCTTGGTAATGAAATGTCTTCAAGAAGAGAAGCAATCTCAGAGAAAAAAGAACCTGAAATTCTGCCATAGTTTTCTCTTAGGGTAAATGTTAGTGCTCTGCCTGTGACTGAAAACTAAGCACTGCCCAGAGTAACATGTCATGAAGGGCCTTGTGTACATTATTCACTTCTATCTAAACTTTCTATGCTTTGATCAGAGAAGACAAGTTACATTTTCTATAAAGATTAGAAAAGCTCTGACAAAATGGAGGCAGCAAAAAACAACAACAACTCATTTGCAATCTTTTGCAGAATGTCCATTTGGTGTCTTCTGAGCTTTGGAGGAGGGGACTATTTTCCTTCACTTTTATTATATATGGTCCATGCAGTGGTGGGTTCCTACCGGTTTGGACTGGTTCGACCAAACTGGTAGTGGTTTGCAGCCTGGGTCGCTGGAACCAGCAGTGACCCAGGCCTGCCATCCCTCCAAATTGATTCTCCTGGCGGCGCCATAGGCACCACCATCTTGTTTTCGGTATTTTTATAGCACTGCGCATGCGCGTGCTGCGCAACATGAACAAACCAGCAGTAGCGGCTGCCAGAACCCACCCCTGGGTCCATGAGATAAGAGTTATCATGGAAACATCCACCAGGCTGTGCAGCAAGGTATTAAGTTACTGGGCTTAAGAACGAAATAGAATATTTTGATAGCCAAAAGAAAGATTCTTTGGCTTCATGAGGATCCACCATTGTGCCTCAGTGATTTACCGTACCGAGAAAGAGAAGCCAGAATTGCAAGTCTCCGAGAACTTGTTTTTTGCTCTTGGATCCATTACAATTCTGGTTCCTTGATCCAGTTTTGAAGATTTTTTGAGACATTGAACAAAGTCTGGTTTTTTTTTTTGAAGATTCTGGTGATTTGTTAGTCTCCTCATCTTAGTTAGATGACAGACATCTGAATCATGTGCAGTAATGAGTGGGAACTGGTTGCTTCCACTTTGCTTGAATGTTGCTTTTCTATCTACAATATTGGACTGTACTTTGTTCTTTTTGGCTAAGAGGTAGAAAAAGACGATATGGAGAGAAAAGTTCCAAAGTGGAGGTTCACAATTTTTTCCACACTTCCCTTGCTGCTGCCCCCCCCTCCCAAGACTGTTAGTGTCTGTCATGGGCTCAATCCAGGAAGGTTATTACCTCTCTTGAAATGCCAAGATTTTTTCTAGTAAACTTTAGAAATAGAAGGCCAGGACTGTCTGATGGAGAGAAAAATTTACATTCAGTCCTGAGCTTTCATATATAGTTATAATTATTTTTACATAACAGAAATCAGTTCCCACCATCATTTTATAGATAAAATGGAAGTTAGATAGAGGAAAGAAAAATGAGAATATCTGTTGGATGCAAGGGTATGAAAGAAGAGGAGACTTCTGAAAAGACAGCTGGATCATTTATATATACAGTTCAAGTGCATGCAGCATATACTTACAGACAATGTAGCTATTTCTAACAAATCTGAGTCACAGACACCACATCCTGTTTCACGAGTCCAGCCATTAGGTATATAATTTCCGAAGTAATTGAGATTAAGCTAGGTTACGAATGAAAGAAGAAAAAACAATCAGGTCAACTCAATGGATTATCATTTCTAGCTTTTACATAAGATCTATTCACTTAATGGAACAAAGTGAATTTGATTATGAAATTTCATGAAATGCATTGATCCTTCCTACCACTGTTGCTATGCTACTAACCAATGAACTTCTATTTTATTGCCCTTATGTGGAAAAGCTAATATTGAAATTAAGTGATTTTTACTTACTTTTGTTGGGCCATTTCCATGAAGAGTGACTGGCAGAGTATCATATATAGAATTCCTTGCTCTGGTTCTTCCATCTTCAAATTTCAGAAGAACTTCATCTGCAGCCCATCAAGAAATTAATAACATATCAACTGCTGGTTACTCAAACAAGGATTTTAAAAAACATTCTTGGCAGCTTCCTAAGCAGTGGTGGATTGCCATTTTTTTACTACTGGTTCAGGTGCACGCACAACACTTCTGCCCATGAGCAGAAACATTTGGGTGGGTGGGCGGAGCTTCCCGCCACCGCTACTACCAGTTTGCCCGATCCAGGCTGAACTGGGAGCCTCCCATCTCTGTTCCTAAGCATCCATAGTGTCACCTAATTTTGTAATTTTCTAACTACTCGTTACAAAATTCAAAAATACTATATATATATCATAAATGATACTAAAAAGCCATAGGCATTAAATGTAATAATTACTAAAATATTGAAAGAATAGTATTATACATGAGTAACTCCACTACCTTCTATTAATATTGGAAGGGGGGAAATTAACATCTATTCAGATTTTTCTCAAATTCTGTGGAAAAATTATAAATTAGCATTTCTCCCCTCATCTATTCCTTCTTTCTTCTATTTCCATGACTATTGTCAGGAAATGAAAAACTGGATGATATTGAAAATACTTTTTAAACTTATGTTCAATTAATTACAAGCCTTCTTATTGAAATATTTTTGGTAAAGAAGTGAAGCATATACCTCAAGCTCTGGTATCCATGCCCAATAATTTCATACAAAATGTTGAAATCTTCAAAGGGGAGCTTCACTATAAAATTTGTGATGCAACGTGGCAACTTCATATTTCCAGCATTCTCTCTCAATACTTATAAAAACTAAAAGAACCTTCCATGTTGATGCAGTTCCTGAGAAGACCTGTTTCTCAGCTCTAGCATGTGACTAAGACAAGAGATGAATTCTGTGGTGGCAGCGAATCATGCATAATGCAATATTAAAATGCGAATGTGAACTTTTTGGCACTTGCATTATAGTGCTGCATCCAAACATTATGTAGAGGGTAAGTAGTTAAAATACCGTATTTATTCGAGTATAACGCGCAAAATTTTGTACTAAAAAAAGGAAACAAAGTGTGGGTGCCCGTTATAAACGAGGGCTGGGGGGGTGGCAGTGGCGGGAAAATTTACTTGGCATACTCGCAACTCAACTATAGGCGGCAAGGCCAGGGTCGGCTTGCAGGAGTCCACGGCCTCCCCTTTGCTCCCGACTGAGGCTCCTTGGCACATGGCGGCTGCGGGGGGTCCCATCTTTTTGTCCCAGTGGGAGACAAAGGAGGGGAAAGGCGGCAGGCAGCTGAGTTGCGAGTATTGCCGCCGCTGCTGCCGCCGTTCACAGGACCCGCCTCTCACCCTCTTCCTTCAGTCGGCAGGATCTCGATCCGTCTGGAAGGGGGCGACCGGGACTCGGGAATCCCCCCAGGCACCATGGCCAAGGGGGCTTCGTCGGAGAGCGGAGGTGGCGGCGGCGGCGGCAGCAGCATCTACAGCGTATCGGTCGAACCGCAGGACAAAAAGACGGGACCCCCCGCAGCCGCCATGTGCCAAGGAGCCTCAGTCAGGAGCAAAGGGGAGGCCGTGGACTCCTGCAAGCCGACCCTGGCCTTGCCGCCCCGCGAGAGAGAGACTTGGACCCGGCAGATGGATTTCATCATGTCCTGCATGGGCTTCGCCGTGGGGCTAGGCAACGTGTGGCGCTTTCCCTGCCTGTGTTACAAAAACGGGGGAGGTGAGCAACCTGCGGCCGTGAGGGCTGGGTGGAAGGGATGACGTGGGGGGGGGTCTCCAGGATTTTTGTCAATTACAATGCTTGGTGTGAAACAAAATTTTATACCGATTTTTAATCAAAAATTAGGGGGTGCGCGTTATACACGTGTGCGCGTTATACTAGAATAAATACGGGTAGTTAAAGTGTAGAGGTTGTGTCATAATATACAGCATATGCTTAGCAATTTTGATGAAAATTCCACTGCTGCAGATTCCCATTTAAGAGATACTATGAAAAGTTGAAGTGATATGAAGTACTTCATGAAGGCAAATAGCATTTCTTCAACTATGAGACTGAATTTCTTATATCTTGGGCTAGAATTACAATATTGGCAAAGAAGAGGCAATACTTGTACTGTTTGTAAACCACCTAGAGTCACCTCCAATGAGATGGTAACATATGATGAATGAATGAATGAATATTTCATCACTTAACATGTACTTTTAACATACATACCAACAGCTCCATTTAGAGTCTGGAAAATATTACATTTGTGATCCAAGGTAATATTGATACGTTCCTAAAGTACAAGAAGAGAAAATATGGTAGAAGTGACCCCCTAAAGTAAAGACCAGTTTAAAACTAAATTTAAATAGTGTTATATAATGACCAGATGTTTCACTGGCAATTCTTTTAAACAACACACACACACACAATTTCTTTTGCAATGTTCCATAGATCATCATGTTCATAATTCATCATGTCATCCAGACTTACCCTCATCAATAATATATACTTTGTTAAGACATTGTTTATATGTCACTAATACCAGAGATTTGCTTTCTGTTCCAAAGGCCAAGAGAAGTTCATGACTTCTCAGAGAACAGTGACTTGGCAGTATAAAGTACAAGAATATCTGCCAAATAATACTAACAGATTACCATCTTGAAAAGATCAGAATAGAAAGTTGAAAGTAGACTATGGATACAGGATATGTTAAGACTGCTACATAAATTAATCTTGCTTATTTGTGTTTTTCTTAAAAGGGTAGGAAGACCCATTTCTAGAATCCATAGATCTGCCTTAATTCAAATCAGTGAAAGAGCTATGAGATAATTTTAATATCAATGGCTAATTCCATTCCATCTTAAAATCTTCATGTAGGGAAGGAAAAATAAGTTCTTAGGTTGAAGTCTACATCCCAGTTTCAAAACATAATAGACTTCAGTAAAATACTAACGTATTTTTCGGAGTATAAGATGAAAGAGAGAGAAATACAGTAGGTAGGTAGGGAGAGAGAGAGAAAGAGTAGGTAGGTTGATAGGTAGAGGGATAGAGAGAGAGAAGTAGAGAGAGTGAATTACAGTAAGTAGGTAGGGAGAGACAGACAGTAGGTAAGTAGGTAGATGTTTCCAGGTGTATTTATCCATGTGCTGGAGAAGGAAATCGCTAACAATCTGCAGCACCTAAGACTTTGTTTCTGCTGGCACAGCACTTGATCAATGTAATTCTCATCAATCGGTTAAATAGTTTTCCAAAAGGAAAAAAGTTTTTGCACTCTGTAAACCTCCCAAAAACGGCCCGTTTTTAGCGAAAACGGGCCCTTTTTTAAAAAAAGGCATGGATAGCCTTGGGAGGCTTGCAGAGTGCTCCTGCGGGATGGGAGGGAACGAACAAAAAATGCCCTGTTTTTTGTGAAAATTGGCCTGTTTTTTGTCAAAAAAATTGCATGCATAGCCTAATGGAGGCTTATAGAGTGCTGCTGTGGATTGGGGAGGCAAAAAAGGCCCCGTTTTTGCTCATTACTGCCCTCCCCAATCCCCAGGAGCTCTTTGAAAGCTTCTATTAAGGGTATGCACGGCCATTTTGGTGAAGGGGGTGGGGCTTCCTTCAAATACTGTATTCGATGTATAAGATGCACCCAGATTTTCAGCCTCTTTTTTGAGGGAATAAGGTGCGTTTTATACTCCGAAAAATACGGTATATTTTTCCTCCTGGAATATATTAATTGTCCTAGAGTTATGTGTCATATTCTGAATCTCCAGAAAAATTGATGGGAATGCTAGAGGCTGCATTTAAATACTTCAGAAAGTAGACATTATATATCCCTTATCTAAATCTTAACAGCATGCATTGTTAAACCATGAGCAGTAACATGACAGTGATCTCAATGATCATATCCAAAATACAGTGCAAAACATTCCAGTTTTCCCAATGATTTTTAACTCACTTCAGATATCTATCTTGAGCATAGGAATTGCACACACCAATTCCAGCAAGAAAAATTGAATTCAATTTATAAGAATAGTCAACATAATTATCCCTAATTTAAATAAAAATATATTCTTACCATAATCATTTAACTAGCTGTGCAGGAAGCTGCACCACAAAAACTGTTAAATTTTTATGTTTAACATTTGAGATACTGTAATTCTGCCACAAGTCCCTTTTTTTTCCTTGTCTCCTTTTTATGTAAAAATTCATCTGATTATATTCCCTGCATCCAAAGTAGCAAGGTGTGATCCACAATATTTCTAATCCAATGAAATGGTGAAATAAATTACGTCAAAAGATTCAGGACTATGCCTATCAGTTGAATACTTTTCAAAAAGCAGAAATGAAGGAGACAACATTTGGTGTTTTGACAGAAATCAGCAAGACAGTCTTACAACTCAAAAGCAGATTGAATTCAACCAAGCTATGAACATGATAATAATCTATAAAATGTCCCCGAGAGGTGATAGACATCAGCAAGGGTTACTGACGTTTCCATTCCAAGATTCTTCACTTATCTACATCATGTGACCTAGAACAAAGATACTTTTATGGAAAACATTGCAGAAATGATGTTATGTTTTCCCAAAGTTGTTTAAAAGTAAAATTTATGTGAACGTACCCCAAATAGTAAGTTTAATACATTATCTGCAGAAAATTACAATCATTGTATTGTACTTACCCTCTTCAGTGGATCAATATAAATTTTTGTATAAAAAAGCTGATCATCATCACTATCTTGGAGGTCCCATTGTTGTACAATATCATTTACATTCGGCAAATAACCAATAAATCCTGAAATAAACCATAACAAACAATTTGATATTTTCTAGGACACCTAAACTTTAGGAAAATTCTAAAAACCTTTTTGGAGAAGCTGCACCCAATTTGTTTCTGGAGATTTCTTGATATTTATTTCTTGAAATACATTTCTCTTATTTCTTGCTCCTAAATAGGAAAACTATTCTAGGTAGTATTCTAGTTCTGCTATTGTGTGATAGAAAATGGAGTTGAGATGATGGCCAGACACCAGTGGTGGGTTCCGGCTCCCATCACAACTGGTATGCCGCGTGTCCTTGTCGGGCACGCGTGCTGTGCACGCCACTACCCTGCAACACCCACCTGCTCGGTGGAGGTTGCGCAGGCGCTGCAAGCTGTGCGCGAATGCTCAATTGGCCCGGTTGCTTCAAAAACTGTTAAGATATGCGGGCGAGCGGGTGGGCCAAACGAGCCACTGTACCGATACAGTGGCTGCTGCTCCCGCCTACTACCAATACTGCCATACTGGGCCATACCAGAACCCACCACTGCAAGACATCCTCTAAGTTGGTTTAAGTGAGTCACAAAACCAGTGTGAAGTCATTCATACATAGCAAATGAAATCTGCTATTAAATCCTACACATTTCTAAAACTATCTGTAAGAAAGGGTCTTAAACCTTAAATTAATATTTTAATTTTCTGGGTTCATTATTGTAAACCATTTGAATACCTAGGGCAATAAAAATGAGCAAAGCAAAACAAAGTTAACAGAGACATGGGACTTTCTTAGATATAAGCGTGCATAGAATCATAGCTTTAGCATACCATGCTATACACAAGACACCTTGTAAATCTAGCCAGTGTAAGAATTCAGCAATCTCATATAAAACCTGAATGGGAGGGTTAGGAATTGAAAGACATGATGCATATACAAGCCTGGTTAGCAAAATATCTCAGATATTTTTCTGGTAAATCGTTAGTAGTAACTCAAAGTTATATGTCAGCCTTATTTAATAGCAAAATAATTTATATAATTTAAAACACAGATGTCAAACTCTGGGCATTACATTGTCATCACGTAATGTATTGTGACATTTTCCCCCGTGTGGAGCTGGTGAGGGCTTGGCCTGCACATGATTCATCTGGTCTGCAAGCCACCAGTTTGATACCCCTGATTTAAAATCTTTATATTCAGTATAAGTTCTCTTGAAAGTCTTCAAAAAAAATTGCAAAGATGATTCGGAATTTCAAAATAACAAATATAAACCAAGCATTTTGTTCAAATAAGCAATGTTGTTTATATAAACAAATATTAATGAAGATAACCTACAGATGCAATTGGAAAAATCAAATCTTTCCTAATGAATTCTATTGTTGATTTATGGTTTGTTTTCCTAAAATCAGGCACCAAAATAGCTCACAGCAGTTCCATTTTCTATCATTCTTAGTTCAAATGAAATAAAATCAGTGTGCCAAATATCCCATGAGCTTCATTCACCTATTATTTATTCTTGAGAAACTTTACACCAACAAAAATCAGTATAACAATTGACTGCCTACTTCTGCTCTAATGATATCATCAGTTGATCATTATTTGAGCTGGAGAAAAAAAAATATGTCTTAATACAGCAATACAAAGATTAATTTGTTTAAATATATGAGCATACTTTTGAATTATACACCCCAAACCTGGAACTTATATAAATAAATTTGGATTTATTGAGCATTGAGGAATTAAAGAAGATCATTACTTTATCTTGGGAATATATAGTATTTCAGATTTACAATCTTGGATTGCAGAAATGCAATCAACTTTCTATTTATGAGGTAGTTCTGCCTTGACATAATAGAAGGCTGATAAAAATATTTCATGTGATTAAATTATTAGATTTCTTTAAAAAAGAAGAAGATGAATAATTATGATATAGCAGATACACTTTTTCTTTCTTCCAGTCAATCATGTTTGATCATTCCTGACTCCATTTGCTGGAACCAAAGTCTCATGAATGCCTGGTGGAGGGATGGCATGGTAACAAACCTCAGGTGGAAAAACTAAAATAATAAAGTAGAGTAAAAGACTGTAACCTCTCGATCTAAATAATGCCTCCCTTAAAATATATATGGCTTAAACCCCCACAGAGACATCCTAACTTTGTTCAAATAACAGAAGATAATAAATCGTTCAGTTTCCATTTTAAGGTTAATCTACTCTATTAGCACTGAAACTAGAACATCCTACCAAATTTATAACACTAGATTACAAGGATGGTAAAGGTTCCCTTCGCATATATGTGCTAGTCATTCTGAACTCTAGGGGGTGGTGCTCATCTCCATTTCAAAGTCGAAGAGCCAGTGCTGTCCGAAGACATCTCTGTGGTCATGTGGTCCGCATGACTAAATGACAAAGGCACACGGAACACTATTACCTTCCCATCAAAGGTGGTCCCTATTTTTCTACTTGCATTTTTACATGCTTTCAAACTTCTAGGTTGGCAGAAGCTGGGACAAGTAACGGGAGCTCACTCCGTTACGTGGTGCTAGGACTGCTGGCCTTTCTGATCTACAAGCTCAGCCTCTTAGCCACTGAGCCACTGTCTCTTCATTACAAGGAAAAGCACACACAAAAGCTGATGTAGCAGGGAGAAGTGTGCATGAGATAACAAGACAAAAATATGTATGTATGTATTAAAAATGTATTAAGATAAATTCTGGCTAGTCATTAGATGACAGATGACCAAGCAGCCAGCAACCATTTTCATTTCTTGAAATGTTACAGAACAAAGCTATGTCAGAAACATTGAGAAATTCAATTCAGCCCAGGAGAGGACAAAGGAGAAGATGAATCATTCCAGTACAGAAAGATTGTAGTTTCTATATTTAATCATCTTTGTTAGTGTCACATAATAACAGGCTATCTGTGAAAACTATTGTGTACCTTGCAGTTAAGAGTATTTTTAGGAATGTGCAAATTTACCTATGCAATTTTCTTTGCCTGAAAAGCATTCTGAGACATTTCTGAAACATTCGTCAAATGAACCAGTTGTGTAAGAAAACAATCCTGTGTTGTTTTATAAATAGTATGTCAAATGAACCAGTTGTGTAAGAAAACAATCCTGTGTTGTTTTATAAATAGTATGTCAGTTTCTGTCAATAGCAGTGATCTTCAAAGTTGGAAACACTAAGATATGTGGATTTTGATCCCAGAATTCCTTAACAAGCATAGGGAATTCTAGGGGATCAGGGAGTTAAAATCCACACATCTTAAAGTTGCCAAGTTTTAAAAACACACTTTGTCCTGCTTTTCTTCCTTTGTCTTCCTTTTTTTTTGGACTACTTCATCTCTTGTTGATAAGGAAAGGAGATGAGAAATGAAATAAACTTATCTGAAAATATTCTTACTAATAATGTACATTTTGTCTTCAAAATGTTTTGTTAAGGTAATGATGATTTAATAACTGACCGGCTGCTGTAATGCTATAAACCAAGATGATGAAATGAGAATGAGTCAGCAGGGTTACTGTCTCTTTAAGAAGCTGTCTATATAAGGGAGGTCATGTGAGAACATCTCTCTCTCCTCATGTTCTATCTCCATTGTAGTTTTCTGTGTACCTCCCCATGTGTGCTTCCATATTATAGTTGAAAATTGATTGCCTGGTTTTGCCTAGTACGTGTATGTATATATGTGCCTTGTAGATAAATCACTGTTTGACAGACAAAACCTATGTGTACTGAACTTTACTCCTGGGTTATCTCAAAATTGTAGTCACTATTTTGACTACGGGTTATGGGCCCAGTCCAGAAAGAAGGCCAGAGTGACAAGAGGAACCATAGAGAAGAGAAACCCAGAGCCAGATGGGCTGTGCATCGTGGTTTGTTAGTCGTTAGTGCTTATGAAAGAAAGCAGGCAAAATGGCCTCTGTCGGTATAATTAACAAAGAAAACAAATTTGCACCATTTCCATTTTTCCAAGAGTACTTTTGCTTTCGAAAAATACTACTTACCTCCAGAATTAAGGAATCGTTTTCCACTGCGGACAATCGGGTATTTGTCAGACAATTTTTTATCAGGCCATATCAAGCCATCTGCTGCAAATACAACTTTGTGATTAACTTGCTGGAATTTCTTCAATAATTCCTCAGGTCCTCCAGCAAATATAACATCGTAGCTGAAGTTTGAAGACAGTAGAAAAAGTGACTGTTAAAAAATATTTCTACATTTTGATAGCAGCATTTAACATTGAAATAAAAGAGAACAATTCTATCTTTATAAGTGTAAGGATTCAGATGTTATACAGATGTAAGCTTTACATTTAGAAAAATGAGACTACTCTACTTTTTTCCCCACCTCATTCACTTAGCCTTAAATAGAATCAGGTTACTTCTAATTCTTCATTCAGAACAAGTCATGCTTTTGAAAGGAATATATAGGTTAGCCTTTTTGTCTATTTGCTTCCACCCATTTATTGCTGCAGCCATTTTTTCTCATCTTAATGTACTGTATTTTTAATATTGGAGCCAAAAGGAAGAAAAAAGATTTTCTGAAAGAATTGTAGATAAATAGCATGGAAGGGAGACCATTTACTGTGCTTTTCAGTATGCTCCTTCTACTGCTGAGAGCAATGTGCAGATTCCTCACAAGTTTTCTTCCCCGTACATTTAATTTTTGCTATATTTCCACATTCCTAAGAAATACCATTCAATTCCCCATGGTGTGTTTTATGAGTTTACAATGTTGTTAGAGGTGGTACAGCTCAAGCTGTTATCTTCTATTATACAATTTTCCCCACACTCTGAAGCTTCCGTGGCTTAGTCTGAAACATGTCATGTAAGGAATTCTTTTAGGAAGCAGGGAAGCCAGAGCAGCTGCAAAGCTACCGAACAGGAAATTCTTCCATCCTGTCCTATAGCTCCAAATTCCACTCAGGGTAATTACATGATATTACATGAATTACGTAATATTATTTACTATTGCTATTTTAATATTTTTATCATTTTTTTTCCTTTTTATTGTTCTAAGCCACTCAGAGTCGTCCCATAGCGAGATGGGTGGCAAATAAATTTAACAAATAAATAAACAAACAAACATTTCTTCTTTGAAAGAAATTTCAATGGCAAATTTTCTTTCATTCAACCTAAATCAGGACTGATGGAAAAAATGAATGTAAAACACTGGACATTGGGTATAAGGTGCTCTGTGTTTTACATGCCCAGAAAGAAATCAGTTGAGAACAGTTTCCAAAATAGTTGGTTCTTAAACTTTAGCAATAGCACTTAGATTCATATACTGCTTTGCAGTGCTTTTACAGCCCTCTCTAAACAGATTACAGAGTCAGCATATTGCCCCCAACAATCTGAGTCCTCATTTTACCAACCTTGGAAGGATGGAAAGCTGAGTCAACCTTGACTCTAGTGAGATTCTAACTGCCAAATTGCAAGTAACCCAGCAGTCAGCAATACAATACAATACAATAGCAGAGTTGGAAGGGACCTTGGAGGTCTTCTAGTCCAACCCCCTGCCTAGGCAGGAAACCCTATACCATTTCAGACAAATGGCTATCCAACATCTTCTTAAAGACTTCCAGTGTTGGGGCATTCACAACTTCTGGAGGCAAGCTGTCCACTGATTAATTGTTCTGCAGAAATAGCCTGCAGTACTATATTCTAACCACTGCGCCAGTTTGTATGCTCAAACAAATCCCAGATAGATAATACGTAGACACTCAAATGTGAGTTATGATCTATGCAGATTGAGTCTATGATTTTATACAGTTTTCTTCTCTGTCAGCTCCAGAGCATTTAAAACAAAACTAATGAGTTGTTTCAGCCATGGTGCTACTGATATTAAAGCAGAAGTGTATATGTGTTTTAGACTGAAAGATTACTTTAGTGTATTTGAAAATTCTACTAGATGGTGTGTTTTAAAATGGAAACAAAAATTAAATTTGATTTAATTATAGTAAATGTAAGTTTAATTATAATTAAATTTAATGAAATATCCCTCTCTCTAAAAATTCCAAACTAGCAACCATTTTTGGAATTGATCTGAATGGTACATCTTGTTAGATGTTAGATTTTATTCTGTGTATGTAGCTTCTAAAAACCAACCTCCGACTTTGAATATGAGATAAGCATTTCTTGGAGGAACCAACTATAAATGGCTTAGATTAGGATGGATCTCACCTAACAACCAGTGGGATTTGAAGGCAACTGGGACTGCTGGGGTTTTCATCCCTGCACAGTCTTGTGACATCAAACTTTATGAATGTATCATTTAGTAATGGAAATTCTAATGGAATTTCCAATGGAAATGGAAATTTAATACAATGGAAACTGTATTACTATTGTAACCTGAGGACTAGCAATATTATATGTTGTAAATCTGCAGCTGCAACAATTTAAGAAAATTACTCTTCTGTGCTCTTTCCAAAACTTCTGAAGAAAAATATTCCTATAGAATCTGAGAAGCAACATAAATGCAATGGAATGTTGTCTTACAATCATTTTTCATCTTAAGAGTTAACATTATGTTTGCAAACAATTATATCAGAAATTTGTACTGTCTTCAATCAGGGCTCATCTCAATTGTGGGATTATGGTTGTTGTTGTTTTAAATAGATACTTCAGAAAAAGATTGTTCATGCTCATTTTGGTAGAAGAACAATTTGGCATGATACTGTACCTCTGCAGAAATCTACACTTATGATATTAAATAACCCACAGAAATTTATGCTGTTGTACGGCATCAGAATATTTCTTTTAATTCACCATGGAAAAAAGCCTACAAAATTGCTAGGATTTGTTCTGCAAACTCATTAAAATTAGAGAAGCATTAGAATAGTGTTTCTCAATCTGGACAACTTTAAACTATGTGGATTTCAATTCCCAGAATTGTCGGACTTAAAGTTACAGCTGTGTGGACTTTAACTCCCACTATTCTGGGAGTTGAAATTCACATAGCTTAAAGTTGTCTATGTTGAGAAATATAGCCTAGAACAGTGGTGGGCAACCTTTTTTTTCAACTGAGCCAAATCTCGCCAAAACCACGATTGAAATTTACTTTGAGAGCCACATTTTTAAAACCGAAAATACATAGGATGGTACACTGTTTTTAGTTTCAATAAGTTTTTATTGAGAATATTCTGCATGCAAGTATCCACATAGGTCGGGAGGATACAAATAACACAACTAATAAAACAAAAACTTTAGAACGATATTATTTATCGATAACGTTAAATTCCGTAAAATTTGCCTTACAATGTAGAGAAAATTACATCCTCACATTGACTGACAAAGTCACAACCACTAATGTGAACATTGGCCTTGCATTTCCTTGGATAGTTTGAGTAAGTCAGGTTTGTATGTTGTTGTTTTTAATTTCATCTCTCTCTCCCACTTTCTTTTTTTCTTTTTCTTTCTCTCTCTCTCTCTGGCTCTTTGTCTCTCTCTCCCTCCCTCCCCCATCTCTGTCACTCTGTGTGTGTGTGTGTGTGTGTCTGTCTCTCACTCACTCTGTGTGTGTGTCTGTCTGTCTCTGTCTCTCCCTCTGTCTCTCTCCCCTCCCTTCCTCTCTGTCACTCTGTGTATGTGGGTGTGTCTGTCTCTCACTCATTCACTTAATCACTCACTCTGTGTGTGTCTCTCTGTCTGTCTATCTTTCTCTCCCTCCCTCCCACTCTCTGTCTCTCTCTGTCTGTGTGTGTATGTGTGTCTGTCTGTCAGTCTCTCTCTGATTCCCTCCCTCACTCCCTCTCTCTGTTCCTCTCTCTGTCTGTCTTTCTCACTCACACACACACACACACACACACACACACACACTGTGGTCACCTTGTTGAGTGTTCCAATCACATTTGAAACACTCAACAACTGGCCTGCATTTATGGTATTTTGCAGCATTCTGCAGTCATAGGACCAAAATTGGTTGTCACTCGCCCGGGCTTTTGCAGAAGCTTCCCTCCGGAGTCCGAGAGGAGGGAGGGGAGCGGGCACCCGGCACACAGAAGAGCCGCATTAAAGGGTGTAAAGAGCCGCATGTGGCTCGCGAGCCGCAGGCTGCCCACCACTGGCCTAGAACATGATCCATCAAATGACCCAATCCTATTAAACCAAATCTTTACTCCAGCACCTTTGTGATAGCTGTGCTGTACTATATTGTAACTATATTGTAGATGCAAACACAGCATCTACATAATCCCTTGCAGTTTATACGTTCAGTTTTCCAAATGGATAGGGGTTTTTTTGTAATCATGAAGCAGAATAGCAGAGTTGAAAGGCACCTTGGAGATATTCTAGTCCAAGCAGGAAACCAACTGAGACAAATGGTTTGTCCAATCTCTTATTTAAAACTTCCAGTGTTGGAGCATCCACAACTTCAGGAGGCAAGTTGTTCGGCTGATTAATTGTTCTCACAGTCAGGAAATTTATCTTTAGTTGTAAGTTTGTTCTATCCTTGATTACTTTCAAACAAATAGGACTGTGCAGAATTATATTCTTTACCTATTTCTATTTTCTGCTTTTAACAACTCTACCTTTTTAATCTTTCACATTGCATTATCTCACTGCTTCTCCAGTTGTTTGAAATATTTCTGTCTTTTTTTATTTTCATCTTAGTCTTGTCCATGAAACAGAAAATGTAATTTTGTTTTGAACCTGAAACAAACACAGAGTGTCTCTAAAGTCCTGCCAAAATATTCTTGGTTAGCCATTGGCCACAACTGGCCAAAAATAAAAAAGAATTTGCAGAACTCTTTGTGCTGTTTGGATTTTGGCTAAAACAAAAGCTGCAGGGACCTTGGAACAATCTCATAGTGTAAGAAGGGCAAGGCTATTACACATCCTCTCTCTGCTGTTCTCCCAATGCAACATATCCCAGCACTTACAATCCCCTCCAGATCTTTTCTTTCCCTTTTTCTGCAGTCAATGATTTGGGGAGGCATACTTCACATCTTTTTTTTTTTACATCCTCCCAGCTGCTATCACTCATTTCCCAGAATTGCACTTTCCATTGCCATCAATATTCCAAAGCTTTTCCTTCCCTAAAATTTTAATGCTTCGCCCTTGCCATTTCCATTTCCCCCCTTTTTATTATACTGTTGTTATATTGTTTTGACACAGTGATATTTGTACAGCATTAATTAAAATTACTAACATTCTATTGTTTTGATAAAGTATTAGAAATAAAAAAGAGAAAGAAATGGTCTATCACTAGTTAGAATATTGATATTACAGGCATCTGACTTTTTCATACGCTATTGAGTAAGATTAAAAAACAAAAACTGCTGCAAATCACATTAAAATATGTTTTTAATGCTATAAAGGTTCCGATCTGGAGCTAGTTATTTAGCATTGAAGCCTCCATTCTATAATTTCTAATGAAAGAAAAGAAAAAAAAAGATAATGAAAACCAATTTAGCCAGAATTAGGAGGAGGAGGAGGATTATTTTTTACTTTCCCCATTTTTATGTATCTATTTAGTAGCACAAATACCAGCATATCAAGGAGGACAGCCAAAATAAACTCTTTTTGGTTACATGCATGGTAGTTTTGTTCTTCAAAAGCTAAAACTTACATTATATCCATGACATATGCTATGGAGCAACCAGTCTGTAGAAGTAACTTTAAAATCCTAACCAGTTCAGAATTTTGTTACAACACAAATGCAGCTATTTGAATATTAGCATCCCTTTCAATGGAGAAATTTGGGTTATCAGTAAAAGACAATAAGGTTTCTCTTTCCAAGCTAATCTTAATACCAAGCCTCAATAATTATCAATCTAATATTATGAATTTATCTATGGTGTAAATAATGTACAATATCTAGATGATTTAGAAGGGAAGTATGCTATCAGGTTTGAAAGTGAGCTGAGTGACTTTTTCCCAGTTGTTATTTTCTTTCTCTACCATCTATAGATATAAACTGAAGCACGTAATAATATAAACAACATCACCTGATATAAGGTGGGTAGTTAGGATGTAAATGCCTATTGAGTGCTGGTTCAAATCACAAACACATATTTGGTGAATTTGGGTTATTTTCTATCTCTCTTTCCAGTATAATTCAGAGTAAATGTTAAAGCTTTTAAATCAGAGTATGTTGCCTTAGGTTTTTAAGAGAGTAAAAATAAGACAGAACCACGGGACTAAAACTGAATATACAGGCTGTATATGATCCTATTATTACAATGGTTGGAATCCTAAGTTTCACTTAAAAGCTGAAAAGAATCTCAAAAATCAAATAACTTTCATTAAAATTTTCTTTTGAAAATGCATTAATTGAATATAGAATATGTTATGTACAAGAAATATCCTGAATAGGCAGCAACTAAACATGTACATTGCTTTGATCACCCAGACTCTAAGAATCAAAGTGAGATTTAATGAAGGGCTTAGGGTTCCATTTTTCAGTGGTCCTTACACATGAAAAATGACTGGATTGCTTTCACTACAGTCACTCTCTCTCAGTCCAACTGCCTTGAGTTGTACAAAAATAAAGAATGACCACAATTCGGTCAAAGGATGAAAAGCTTTCCAAGTTAATCACTAAAAATACATATCTAAATTATAACAATTCCTTAATTATAACCACTAAAAAGCTGTCCATGGTTGTTTGCTAACCTCCTTTTTCCTAAGAAAGCCTGGTTGAGAAATTGCTACGTGATTCATCTAGCTATTTCCACTGTCATGCATACACTTACTAAAACATATTCTTAGTAATTAAGATAAAAGGAAAACGTAAACTTATTTGGACATTAAGAGAAAACGTTTCCTTCAGCATATGAGTGAGGAAAGAAATGTTTTCAGTATTTTACTTTTATCAGCAACTCAATATAGAACTTGAAGTCATTTTAACAGAGTAAAATGGAGAAGATCTTGGAGGTCTTCTAAGCCAATCCCAAGTATTTGCATATATAGGGTAGGAGGCTTCACATGTACCACTAAAATAGTCTTATATGGCTAGGAGTCCTATAGTTCCACCAAGAGCCTCGGTGGTGCAGTGGTTAGAGCGTAGTACTACAGATAACTTCTGCTGACTTCCAGATGACTGCAATTTGGCAATTCAAATCCCACCAGGCTTAGGTTGACTCAGCCTTCCATCCTTCCAAGGTGGGTAAAATGAGGACCCAAATTGTTGGGGGCAATATGCTGACTCTGTAAAAGTGCTTAGAGAGGGCTGTAAAGCAGTATATAACTCTGTGCTATTGCTATTACTATATTGTGAAGACTAGAAATGTTTCCTATAATTCAGGAGTAAGAAATATTTTATGCTGAGGTCTGCACTTTTGAACAGCACATCAGAACCTTCAGTTCAAAAAGTGGACAAGCCAATACAAACTCTAGGATTCCATTAATTTATATTTCATTAACATCCACTTCATTTTAAGAGTTAATATTATCCCTCTTCATTAATTTCATAATTCACCATCTCATATTAATCCCTCAATTTAGTGACAGCTATGGAAAGCTTTGAGAGTTTCTCTCAATACTTGGAATGAATTCAGCCTAGGAGGGAGGATGTTTTCCCTTCCCTAAGGACTGATTAGGGCTTTAGCTTTCAGCACAAACTGATGTGTCTCACAGATGTTACTATTAAAACATGTATTACTTTGCAGAAACTCTATTCACATCTGGATATATATTTCTTTAAAAAAAACTTTAAAGAGTGCCTATGGTATTCTATGCCTGGACAGCTAGTTCAATGTTTATTGTTGGAAAAATCATTGCTAAAGTAGTGCTTTTCCAGAAATTACTATATATGTAGTTAATGAAAAGCTACAGCAGCTTCCATATTATTCCAAAAATATAAGCATTGTCAAAAATGTCTGTAAATTGGAGTGTTAACCATTTTTTTAGAATAAGATACTTAAACATTTAATGTATGTTCCTGAAGAAAGAACTATGACTAATTATAGATGGATGATGATGATGATGATGATGATGATGATGATGATGATGATGATAGAGGGGGGAAAGGAGGGAGAGGGGGAGAAAGATAATAAGCAGGCAGACATGGTCTCTATTTTCCTTTCAGAATGTCAAAAGCATTTCTTTGCATCACAAGTATAAATGGGAGTTTCCATTGATCTCCCAGTATCAGTAATAATCTCGAGACTCCAAGTTTAAACTGTGCAAGACTCTTCTAGAACCTGAAATACAAGACAACATTATTTTTCTCATTAATTTTCTTTTTCTTAAATGGTAGCTAATTCATCCCTTCCATGGGTTTTTAATCAGCAAAGGAAATCATAGCAGTGATCCACTAAAAAAAAAAAGATTTGTCGTTAAAATTCATTAGTTACTTCATTAACTATCCATACAATAACCCAATATTTATCCTAACTGTGATGAACAGATATGTGTTTTCTACATAACATATCAATAGAGACTGAGATTCACAGTCTTTCTATGATCATCATGAACTTAACATTTATTTGTGTCTTTTAAAAAAAGTAATGCGTAGCAATGGAAAATATAACTACATATCTACAAAATTCACATTTGTCTCTCAATATAAATACGTATAAAGGCAATTCAAGCTCCTCAAGAATCCAAAACTTGGACATTACTTATTTCTCATGTCTTGCCAAAACATTCCATAAACAGCTCAGAGTCTCTTAGGGAAGATGGACAATATAGAAATGTGATAAATATATATTTTCCACTGTAGCTTTCTGCAGAATGCTCATTGATTTATCTAATGTTATATTGTTTGTAAGCAGCCCAGAATCACTGTGAGTGAGTGGTTGGCCATATAAATCTAAGTAATTAAGTACTGATTCCAGAAAATTTACCCAGGCTAAGTTCTATTTTTCTGCACCTTTGTTCTCAAGATCTTCTTAAAAACAATAACTTTCTTTCTAAAGAATTTATTCATGATAACTTTTGTGTGAAGTCTTGGTATACCTTTCTGCCATGATACATAAATGTTATGAAGATGCAAGAAACCACATAGAAGGGAAATGCATACATATGTTTCATCCTTGTGCATCACGTACATAAACTATAGTCAAAAGTTGGGTGGCTTCACTCTCAATTTCTCCCAAACAAATCTGAGTGGAATGCATGTTTTGGTCATAGCAAGCAAATATTCTAACAGTTATAAATGGATGCTGTACTATTAGGATCAGAAAAGTTAGCAACAATTAATTACATAAAAGGTTATGGGACATAAGGTTGCAACAGTAACAAAGCACAACATATAAATAAACCAGAAGTAGGACATCAAATTCAGTGCATAAAGTAACAGAAAATGCAACATAAAAAGTCTTAGAATTGGAAAATAAAGACATTTTAGATTGTTAAGAGTTGTAATACCTGTTAACAAGCTATGACTCTTGTAAAAGGGCATATAATGAACCTAGATTAGAAGTTTGACAAATAAGTGAAAATCCATGGTAAATGGTAATGGTACATTACTTCTGTAATCCTTCCCAGAAAAGCACATGATTCTATTTTTAGAAGTTGAGCTTGACCTGAGTAGTTTTATCTTTTTTTACGAGCCACTAATTCTATTTGGAGTCCAGGAGGGTACCAGACAGAGAGGTGCTGTTTTACAAAAGGAAAAGAAAACAGACTCTTTTCATGTTCTCAGTTTATGGCAGGAATTTGGTGGGAGGGGGGGAGAGGGAGAGTATGTTTCTAAAAAATGTTCACTGTCACTTATCCCCAAGTTTTGGCAGAAGGATGAAAGAAAAAAAATGCTTTCGGATTTCTTCTGTTTCCAAAAACCGTCTGGTTGATGCTACAAACAGCCCTCTGGGCAAGCTGACTAAACCAGAGACTGAGATAAAGAATAATGCAAAATAAGGAAAAGGTGACAGAGGGAGGAAAGTGGCAGCTGGCTCAACGCTACATTTTCCCTCTTTCCAAAGCTGAAAGCAGAAATGTTAAGCTGGTGACATGATCCAGACGCAACCCAGAACACAGCTTTCGAGACAGCATTTTCTTTACCACAAGACAGAATGACCTAATGTTATTTCTGCTGGCTTCTTCTACTCTTTCTCTGTCCCAGAAAAGAATCATCCAGACTATTTGTTAAAGTAGTCACAAAGCAGTCAGGCAAAAAAAAAAAAAAAGGATAGATTGGGATATCAGATTGTTTTTGTTACTTTGTTCTAATTATTTCTTTTTAATTAGTCCAGAGGTTAACTGTGTGGTGACCACTTAACTTCTCCACAATGACATTATCAGCCAGATTTGTGTGTTGAACAAGTGGTTTACACTGCAAGTAAGTCTCCTTTTCTCTTTTCTCTCCTCTTCCCCCTCTCCCCGCAAACAAACCTAACCCCCTTCTGGATTGGGAGGAGGAAGACTGCTTATCTGTGGAGGAGGGAGTTACAATTCCAGTAGGAGTTGGAGGGCAGAACAAGAATAATATTAGGAACAATTTTAAAGGCGATTTGGATTTGGTTGCTAAGAATTGCCTACTAACAGCACAAACAGTTGCTGCCATATTTGACCAGCTCCTGGAAGCAATTGGAGCAAAACCAATAGTAACTTGGCGGCCTGGGTCGCTGGAAATGGCAGCGACCCAGGCCTGCCACGCCCCCAAAATGGTTCTATCAGCAGCACCATAAGCAGTGCCATCTTGTTTTTGTCTTTTGCGCATGTGCGGAGCAATTTTTGTTGCACTGTGTGTGCAGGCGCACATCATGTCCCTCAGCGAACTGGCAGTAGCAGCAGCCGGAACCCACCCCTGAAATGGAGGGATTTAAGAATTAAAGTCTCTAATGAGAAAACACATTAATAAGTAGCTGGAGAAGTAAACAGCAAAGTCCTAAAAGTATATTAACAAAAAGGCAAAGTGGGACACTTAAATCCTTCTCTACATTTGTGACCCTGAAAATTAAACATACTTTGCATTTCTTCCAAATATGAATGACAAATGCTAAAATTCTTGCCCGACCCAAAGATACAATCCTTCTTGTTTTATATTTGTATGAAATGTTTCCACAGCAAAAAGAAAAGTAGTATCAAAAGTATCATGACTCAGTATCTGACTTTCCATTTCATAAGGATGGAAAGTTGCTATTATCTAGCTACAGTTTCTGTGCATTTAATATTGCAAATTAAAAAGACATGTTGCCTAGTCTTTTCTGACAGAAAGGACTAACTCATACAAGAATGAGCTGTACAATTCTAGGCTACACAATGCATACTCCTAAAGTCTTAATAATCTCATTGGCAACTTCAAGAAATATAACTGCAATAGTCTTTGACAATATTTTACATATGTAAGTCAGTCCACTTGAAAAAAAACCTGGACGTAGAAAACAGATTCTATCTCTAATCCTTAAGAGAGACTTGAGCAGCAGAAAAAATTCAGCATGATACAACAAAACTAACAATGTTATGACTTTCCAGATGACTAAAATATGAAACCCAAAACAAGGAATGATTCTTACCAGTCCACATACATAAGCACCAAATCTTCCTGATCAGCATACGTCTCCAACGCAGATTTTATCAGACGTACTTTCTGGCCTCCACCAATAGAATTCGGTCCATTTCTTCCTTTCCACTTTTCACCTTTGCCTAAGACCTAGAAACAGAAATAACATGGTTTTTATTTTATTTTATTGGTGGGGGAGGGTTATTAAAATATATATTGACATCATTTCAGTAGTTGTTAACAGGAACACTGAACACCGGGTTGTGTCAGTGTCAACCCTGAAGCTGGCCTCCCCGAAGCCCTCTTGGAGCCTCAGTGCTGCCACAATGGAGCTGAGAGATAGGGAAGAGGGATTAGAGATAGTTGGGCTTGTGTAGTCAAAATAAAATACTTTCCCCTGAGAACCAAGGACGTTCTCACACCTGGCTAGAGCAAGGAAGAGTGTTGTAACCAGACCTGCAGACACTGCCATAATTGGGCCGTGTGACTGATTGTTTGGGTTGAGGGAAAACTTTTACGTTTAATTAGATGACAATCAAGGGGCTCCTAAGAGTTGGCTTTCACCAGATATGTGCCAATATGAGATTCTTTGAGGAATTCTTCAGCCTCAGAGTTTTTGCTTGCAATGCATCTATTACTTGGATCCCTGGCAGTCAGATCCATAACTGCTCTAGTTTTATCCAGTTTGAGCCAGCAGTGTGCAGCAGCTGCCAAAAAAGCCAACACAGTTCTAGGTTGCATCAACAGAGGGATAGAATCAAGATCACGTGAAGTGTTAATACCACTTTATAATGCCTTGGTAAGGCCACATTTGGAATATTGCATTCAGTTCTGGTCGCCACGATGTAAAAAAGATGTGGAGACTCTAGAAAGAGTACAGAGAAGAGCAACAAAGATGATTAGGGGACTGGAGACTAAAACATATGAAGAACGGTTGCAGGAACTAGGTATGTCTAGCTTAAGAGAAAGAAGGACTAGGGGAGACATGATAGCAGTGTTCCAATATCTCAGGGGTTGCCACAAAGAAGAGGGAGTCAAGCTATTCTCCAAGGCACCTGAGGACAGAACAAGAAGCAATGGGTGGAAACTAATCAAGGAAAGAAGCAACTTAGAACTGAGGAGAACTTCCTGACAGTTAGAACAATTAATCAGTGGAACAGCTTGCCTCCAGAAGTTGTGAATGCCCTAACACTGGAAGTCTTTAAGAAGATGTTGGATAGCCATTTGTCTGGAACGGTATAGGGTTTCCTGCCTAGGCAGGGGGTTGGACTAGAAGACCTCCAAGGTCCCTTCCAACTCTACTATTGTATTGTATTGTACTTCAGGTTTTTACAAAGGAATGTTTCCTAAACCTACCAAGGATTGAATGTGTTGAACTCAGTCAAGATACATTTCACACTGTTTTTCAGCTTCAGTGTTTTGATCAGGTAACAAAAAGAATACACTACTTCTACCTATATTTAATTTCTCATAGCTATTTTTTTTTAAGGTTGTGAACAACAGACACAATTATTATTTTTTAGTTTTAATAGAAATAGCAACATCTACCATGGGTCCAGTCTTGAGAGTGGGCTAAATCTGAATTTGGTGCTCTCTGATCTTGGTTGTTTGCTTGCGGAAGTTTCAACACCCAACATCATCAGACTGATGATATTACTTAGCTAAGTAATAAAACATCTGTAAGCAAACAAATCAAGATCAAAAAGCACAAGAGTTCAACCCTCATAGACATATATTTTAGATATATTCTTCTAATTATCTTCTTTTAGATGTTTTCTTCTATTGGATTGAACTAAATCCCCTCTGGAAGATTAACAGAAAAATATCCTTTGTCCACAAAAAAACAAAAACTGACGGATTTACCCACCATTTTGAGTGGAATTTAGATAAAAACTGTAATACATAAATATTCTACTTACAACCACACAGTTAATGACCATTCAAACTTACAATGGCACTGAAAACATGACTTATGACCACTTTTTACACGTATGACTATTCCAGCATACCCACAGTCACATAATCAGACTTTAAGGGCGTGACATCCGGTATGTATTTACAATGGCTGCAGCAACCCAAGGACCTTGGATTATCAATTGCAACCACTGTAGGGAGCGTCTAATACGGGGGTGTCCAAACTTGGGAACTTTAAGACTTGTGGACTTCACCTCCCAGAATTCCCCAGCCAGCTGGGGAGTTGAAGTCCACAAGTCTTAAAGTTCCCAAGTTTGGACACCCCTGGTCTAATAAATAAAGTCAATGGGAAGCCAGATTCACTTAAGTATCTCATGAGTTACTTAACAACTATATTGATTCGTTTAATAGCCATGGCAAAAAAAAAAGAATATAAAATGGGCTATGATTCACTTAATTGCTTTGCTTAGCAATCCAAATTTTGGGCTCATCTGTGGTCATAAGACTTATACAGGTATAAGTCTTATACACTACCTGTATAGGAAAGCTTATCAACTTGGAAAAATAACAATAAAACATCCTCCAATTACCTTTCCCCGGGTCTAAGAAACTAACATTCCTACCCTTATCCATTCTGTGCCATCATTCTGTTTACAGTGGCTTTCTACCCCTGCCACAAAATATTTGCCTACAAAAATTCGTGGAATGTTCTATTATACAGAATATATTCTTATTCTATTTTAAGAGTAGCTGTAAAATAATGCTATTTGTAATTTCATGTGAAAGAAAAAATGGGGAGGGTTACTATATGGTTAAGAATATTCTTTCATATTTGAAGACTGGTGTCATTGGTTTCTGTAGTTTGGGATACAGAAAATTTATGAGTAGTGAAATGCTGGCTTAATACGGGTTAACTTTGGAGGACATGATATTTGAAAGAGTGTATATATGCATAATAGGCTTCACTTTAACTTTTTTTTTTTAAGAAAAGGATAGTCGACCCCTGACTCCACTTGTGTTAAAAGAACTGATTGATATTCACTAACTTTTACAACATATGCTTGGAATTAAAATATCAAAAGAACCAAAAGTAAGGGTATACTGAAGAAAATTGCTCCTTTCTGTACAAATCAGGAAAAAGTTTCTGGTGCTTTATATCTATTCCTTTACATTGCACTAATGCCTAAAAAATGCCTAAAAGCCTAAATATGTTTTTACACTATTGTAGCTAAAGTACTTTTAGAATACTAAGCTGCAGAATGTTCAATGACTTTTACATGATCTGATATTTATTGAACTGCCTGGTTGTGAAATTCAAAAAAATTGAGACGGGATCAAGGTTTTATAGGTACAAAACGTTAAAACAAATATGGTCTTTCTTGTCTTCCTTGGTGCTTTTGATACTGATTACAAAGTTTTTTTTCTCAAGTGAGTAACTAGATATGGTAAACTAGAAAAATGGGGGAAAGCTCACATCTGAGATCCCAATTTCCAATCGGTATTTAGGTTGGTATGAAAAGTAAATTTGGTTGTTTTTTAAAAGCTTATAGACTAGCTGAAAACAATCAATTGTGTCTAAATATGTTAGGTGAATCAATTATTCTCTTCACAGATAAACTCTGTTCTTTCATTCTTAAATATGACATATTTTCTCCTTTTTAAATAGATCCTTTGTGAAAATAAGTGACACATGTATAGGCATCTTCCATGGTGCGGTGGCCCAGAGATGGAGCTCTCACCTCACAATCAGGAGGCTGTGAGTTTGATCCTAGATAGAGGCAGATATTTCTCTCTCTGGGCACCAGAGCTGGGTTCCTACCAGTTCGGATCAGTTCGGCCGAATAGGTAGTAACTCGGCCTGCCACGTTCCCAAACCGGTTCTCTCGGCAGCACCATAGGCGCAGCCATCTTGTTTTTTGCTTATGCGCATGTGCAGAAGCATTTTTTTAGTATTGCACATGTGCTTGTAGCATCAAGCCTGAGTCAACCGGCAGTAGCAGCAGCTGGAACCCACCCCTGATGGGCACAATGAGAATATATCTGCTAAACAAAACTCTGCATTGGCAGAGGGCATCCGGCCAGTAAACCTCTGCTAGCTCCATTCAGTTGCCCAGATTTCATCCCGCAAGGGATTATGGGGTCATTAAAAGAAGAGGCATCTTCCACTTGATCAGTTGTGGCCTTATTTTAAAGTTAATTAACCACTTGAAGTCTTTTAAGCACATAATGTTGCATACATATGCCCAGGCTGTTCATAAAAAGGTTTACTGGCAAAACAACATAAAGCACAATCCAGTTTCCACTCCAAATTTTCAATATCCCTGCAATACTAATTGGATAAAAAAAGTTTTTTGTTTTATATCAAAAGAATCTGATCTAAAGATCATGTCCTGAATATCTTGGTAATACTCACTTTTAAATGGTGGTGCTAAAACTAAAGAGACCATTATCATTATATGTGTATTGACTAAATCAGAGAAACAAGTATATCACTGAATCCAGGAGCCAGAATGAAAACATCAAACAAAAAATAAATTGCGCTGAGATGGCAAGAGGTGATATTGTTAATATAAAATTATGGTATAAAAGGGAATATTTTGGAATCGTAACAGATGCAAGCATCATGAAAGTAATTGAATGGAAACAGAAAGAGGTAATATTTACAGACTGTTAAAAATCTTGCCAACATTTCAATCTATAACTCTTTGCAACTGTTTCCTAAAATGAGTAAAAGACAGCATCTGGAAGATTAAAAGCTAGGCAACACTAACAAAGTGCTATGGGAGGGAATAATATTGAGCTGGCAAACATATGCAGCACACGGCAACAGAAAGACTTTCTGATTTCATTCTGTATTTTAATTTTAGCATAGTATAACCTAATGCATAAATTCCCCATATATGTATGTGTGTGTATATACATAGAGTGTAAATTGTCTGCAACATCGTGAAAGGGCAAATGAACACACAATACCTTTACTGTGTAGTTGAAGTGATTTGCTGATTGCATAAATCGGTGGAAGCCATCTGTTTCCTTGGTTGCGATAGTTAGAATTAAAAGCTTATCTATTGAATGAAAAAAGAGAAAACATTTCTTACTGATTGATGAAACAAGATAGCTGAAAAATAAGGAACAATTGTGAAGTTCGCTAAACTCATCAACTTTGCATGTAATAAATCAAATCTTCATTTCATCTTCAATCATAACAGTAAACTAAGTTAATTTCTTTCATCAGAAGCTCAGAATTTAAGAAGTTGACATAAACTTAGCTCTTAAAAAACAGCATAAAAGAATACTATTGAATGAAAATATGATATTATCCATTATCTAAATGATAGTTTTGTTTAATTATACAAATTATATAATTTATAATTAGGATGAAATACAATTAATTAACAGACTTCATTTTAAAGATTGGAATGAAAACTGGCAAGTCTGTTTCAAAAGCTGGCTTATGGAAAACATCTGTCTAAATGAATTGTCAGTGTCCAATTACATTGGATGGGAACCATTACAAGTTCATGCCAGATTTATAACTTGGCCTCTACAGCACACCACTGCTAATCAAAATTCTTCAAAATGTTCATATTCACAATGCATATACTATATATTCTCTGAATATCTATTTATCTATCTATCTACCTAGCTATCTACCTAGCTATCTACCTATCTAGCTACATATCACACACACACACACACACAGCCATTTAGAAGCCATTCACATTCATTGGGGGGGGGGGAACTATATATATATGCTTACTGTTATAGCACAAATCCATTCTGAGTGGCTTCAATTTAAATGTTACCGACTATTATTCAATAATGGATTTCTATCTCAGTCTATTATTTTAAATGCCTCACCACTAGTGCTAGTTATAGAGAGCCAATTTGGTGTAGTTATTAAGATATCAGGATAGAAATCAGAAGACTGTAATTACAAGAGGATGATGATAAGTTAACTAGAAATCTGGGGGACCTTGGACCAGTCACTTTCTTTCAGTCCTAGAGAGGAAGAAATGGCAAACCATTCCTGAAAAATTTTGTCCAGAAGATGTCTAGACAATCAGACACAATTGAACCAAAGGGAGAATAACTACAGTAGTTATATTTCAACATGGGAAAATATTTATTAGATATGGCATTAATTATGGGTGTCATTACTATTTTTTTAAAAAAAAGTACTAGCAAACTGAAAGTTGCAGTATTAACATTAACAAATTCCCTTGTGAACTATAGAATAATGCAATGATGAAGCTACTATTTTTTCTTCTTTGTTTGTGGAAGCAAGAATTATGAAGCTGAAAGAGAAAAGTATATAGTATTCTAGAAAACGAGATTGCCTATGACTAAGTAATACAAATCAAATATCTCAGCAGCAACAAAATTGCTTCTATTCCATTTTGAGTAACATTGTGGAAATGATGAAACTTTGATATACTGTATATACGACTTTTGCGGAGGAACTCCAAGTTCAATTAATTTCTGATATTCTAAACAAATTCCTGGTCTTAAGATTTGGAACTTATTTTACATCATATTCTAGCTAAATCATCATCATCCTCTTGCATCTCAAAAACCTGCTTACTCCTGTTTTATCTTACCAACAGTCTTCCAAATATTTTTTGTCAGGAATTAAGAAGCAATGGAGTCTAAGTGTGAGATACAAGTAAGAGATGTGTTTTCTGCAATATGGGAACCCTCCTTTGCTCTAAAAACCTGATAGCAAAAGCATCTAATTGTTTACAAACTTATAAATATTAATTTGTAAGTTTCCCTGTGTGGTACCACACACAGGTAAACTTATAAATTAATATTTATCTATAATGTTTTTAATTTTCTTCCTTATAGTTCACTCTAAGCTGAACCCACCCGAGTGGGTTGTTGTAGGGAAAATAGCAGGAGCAAGGAATATTAGGTACTACATTTGTCCCTTTCAGCTACATATAAAGTGATAAAATCAGGATAAAAATCTAAAGATAAATAAAGTCTGCTTAAATGTCAAAGGTAATTCAAAAGTGCACTGAAAAAGGCATGCTGCTTTTTAAAGCAGCCACATCTTTTCTCTTGTTTCTATTCAAATCTGGGGAAAAAAACAGAAAAGGTAGTCTTCTTTAAGGAATCAAATGACTGAAGCATTGATTTTTTTCACTTATACCAGGGGTGTCCAAACTTGGGAACTTTAAGACTTGTGGACTTCAACTCCCAGAATTCCCCAGCCAGCCATGCTGGCTGGGGAATTCTGGGAGTTGAAGTCCACAAGTCTTAAAGTTCCCAAGTTTGGACACCCCTGACTTATACGGACATGTAAAAAAAGGTATGGTTGCTTTAAAGAGATGCTGTTCCTCTTTTAATATTTTTTTTTTCAAAGCACAAACAACTCTACAAAAGAACATCAAACACTTTGACCATGCTGTGGATTTTTAGAATTATAAGCAATAAGGCAGAAAAAGAATACCTGGCCATATGTTAAATTTAGCCATGAACACCTGACTCATTCATCAGGACTGCTGAAGCTAATAATTATGTCAGTTTACATTTCTTTTTCTGACATTATTGATAGATATTATATTTTAACTTTTTTTTAAAAAAAATGCATTTTTTTTGTATGACTGCATTTTAAGTTTATATTGCTCACTGTGTGAAAAGTAAGGGTTAATTTAATGTCCATGATTTGTATGAGTCAACTTGCAAAATTTGTATTTTGAGAGGCAACAAAAGAAATTGCTAAATAAACAAACAACATTCTCCTATATGAAATTAATTTAATCACATGTTGCATCAAGCATTAATGTGGTTGTTTGGTTTTGTTGAGAACCATGTGTGACCCGTGCTACTGTGATTTGTTTACCAAATTAAGATTAAACAAACTTCAGCTTTTGCAATTTGTGAAGCAAACCTCTCTGAGTGACAAGACAGGGATTATATATTACAATTTATTAACTCTTACTGTGGGTTCAGAAGCAACAAAGAAATCAATTTGAACATGAATTTAAAATTTAATCATTTGGATAAAATTCTATTGCCTTGCATATAACTTAGTCAGCAAATCTCTGAGGCCATAGTCTTGAAAAGCAATGTACTTTATACTACTTAAAACAATAATGAGCCAAAATCTAGTTTGTACAGAACTAATATTAAATATGTGAAGCATTCAGAATTCTAGTAGATTGGCCATTTTATGACAAGTAATAGTTTAATTAACTACTCCTTCCACCTACATCCCCACTATCCCCACAAAATACTCCAAACACAACATACCATTTACTTTAATTGCTCTTTGGACTAGTATAAAGTCCATTTACAATATATATGGATTATTTTACATATTTTAACAAGACAAGGTTATATTGTATGTATAAATTATGCATGAGTTAAGGAAAAGTATGTTTTAATACTGCTAGTCATCCAAAAGACAGATACCTGTACCCTTAGCTTTTTTCACAATTATTCATATTGATGGAAGTTGTTGGAAATTGAAATTCAAAAATATCTGGAGGGTCAGAGTTGCCAAATCCCCATCCCCATTAGTACAAATGTAAGCTAAAATATGGCTAATTTCCCAGGATTGTTTTCGCACAAAACTGGAAAAAAATTAATACATCCTCAGATGAAACTACAATCAGGAAAATACTTGAATGCACAGAAATGGATAAAATGACAATAGAACAAAAAGAAAGGGAAGAATCAGTCTCACATAAAGTATGGAATAAAATGTACAAGTGGCTAGAAATCAGAAGCCAAAACAGAAAATAGAGAATACAAATATATGGAGATACAAATAATGAATATTATTATAAGTGTTAATATTATGTTTGCTACCTTATAGGACAAAGTTATAGTGATAGGAAGGCAATGCAGAAGGGAGAATTATAAAAGCTAAGCAGGAAAGCCGATATTGAAAGCTAAAATTAACTGTATAATGTTATATATGTTCGGTGTTTTGTTTTGTTTTATTTTGGTTTTTTTTCTTTGTTGTGTCTTCTTTACTGTTTTTAAAGATTAAAACATTCAATAAAAATTATTTTTTTAAAAAAAAATAAAAATAAAATATGGCTAATTTCACAAAATGGGAGCGCATCAGTTTTTTTGAAAATTCCAGTTTAGCATCTTTTTCCATATCATTCTTGTAGCATGCCATTTCTAAATCAAACTCAATCTTGTTCAAAACAGACTTGTTCCTCTTCCATAACTTATTTGAAATGCAGTTCTATCTACAAGAGGCAGACAAATTTTCAAATTAACTTCTGGGTTCATTGTTCAAACATATTCTTCATTATGAGAATGTTAAAATATTTTGCTTCTTTCTGTATCAGTAGATTAAACTACGGTAAGTGTTCTCTAGCTTATAGCTTATTCTGGTTCCCTTTTGTGTCCAACATTCAAATTCTCATCCTGGTTTGTTTGTTTGTTTGTTTGTTTTTTGTGAGGATCAATCATCTGGAGCATTTGTGGGCAATCTGTATTAGTTGGTCCCAAGAGGAATCATGAAGAGCCGGTCTTCTTGCCAGCAATTCATTTTGCTCCAGTTTTTGGCTTTACTTCAGTTCCCCATTTCTTCTCTGGGACTCATGCTACTCATATAGCGATTTAAAAAGACCACATTTTCCATAATGAAAATCAAATGCTGTGCTGTTTTGTTTGAGCAAGAAAAATGATTGTCTACCAGAAATTAACATTCTTCTGACAATAATTGCAGTCTTCATCAGATTTATGTTACATTTAATCTATAACCTTATATAGAACTTTTTTTAACATCTTAAAATGCAGTTTTGTAATCCATTCAAGATTTCAGTTCTGTCACTGTCTTTTTCAATAACTCATTTTATTTTATTTTCCAGTTATTTTATTTTCCAAACATGTGGGATTAAATAGAAACTTAATGGACACTTTGAAAATACAAGTTATAGGACTGCATTGCATTACAAATCTTAATTTAGTGTAGCTAACATATGGAATTTGTATGCTTTCTTTTTAGATCTCTTTAGACCTAAGGATTGTTTTCATAGTTCAAGCAAGTTGATTATAAATTATTACATCAACTTGAAGACCTACTTTGAGCCAAAAGATGACTTCTTCAAAAAAAAAAAAAAAAAGAGCTCTGAATCCTTTACCTAATTTATAAATGTTAGCACCATCACTTTTCATGCATTTTTAGCTTTCACAGGAGAAAATGCACGACTGAAGTAAAAGAGGTCATCAGGCTGAGGATAATATAACTCCAAGTACCAACTGCAGGAAAAGGATGGAAAAGTCATTTCCTGCTTGTAAATATACCTGATGCATCTGAATGGCCACTGGCAGCACCAATAGGCTCACTTAAGATGGATTTCGTCCAGAGCCAACCAAATAATTCTAATGCTCTAAGGCAGTGATGGTGAACCTTTTTGGCACCGAATGCCGGAAAGGGAGCACACGTGCATGTCACAATCCAAAAGAGGAGCTGCCCAGGGGGCATCAGTGCGCCGGAAAATAAACCTCCAGTTTCCAGCACACACATGTGTGGCAGCCAGCTAGTCTTCTGGTTACTGTCAGCTGGCCGGTGTGCATGCTCATGCTGGAAAACAGAAGCCAGCTCTTCCAGTTTCCAGCACTGCCAGACACATGGAGGCCAGTTGATCATTGCGCGTGCCAGAAACCCGGAAGAAGAATGGGCGACGCCACGTGTGCCAGGCAACATGGCTCCATGTGCCACTTCGGGCACGCGTGCCATAGATTCTCATCACGGCTCTAAGGCATGAAACATTTTTACTTATATTAAATATGTGTATAGCTGACATTACTATAGTTTTACACTGAAATTAAATGTTTTAAAAGATTTCCTGAAACGTATACTGATAAACTACTTGCTCATTTGAGTACAAATTGCTGTATTAATATAATATTCAAATGCCTTTCTAGTGCCTAGCCAGTTCACAAAGAGTAAAGGGATTTATACATTTGTCCATTCCCACCCTGCCTGCCCACTATACCAAATGACATGTCATCCAGGCACTGTGGTTACACACAACCAAGCTATTTTGAAAGGAAGGAACATTTTCTTGTAAGCTGGGCTTAAAGAAATCTGAATGAGAGAGGCATGCACAAAGCCCAGCAATATGTCCAATATGTACAGAGGATTTTCAATTGCCAGGGGTATGGATTTAGATCTAAAAGCTGTTGTTCTGGGATGGTTTCCATAACACAATGCATTTACATTGGATAATCATAATGCTGAAAATAACTACTTCTGCAGATCTTATTCAATCTGGGGCCAATAAAGAGATAATGTTATGAAGTTAGATTTTTAGGAAATAGTATAAGGTACAATAGGAATGATTACCAATGTTAAATGCACTTTGACACTAATCCGGTTCTCAGCAGGCAAGCCATAATTCAAAAATTAACCTAAAATTAACATTTGTTTTCCGCTACTTCTTATCCCATTCTTTCTGGGTTTCTTCCCTGGGACAGAAATTACAACTTTTGAAAAATGTGGTAAAAAGAGGTAAAACATCTACACTGACTGCCAATCAGTTACTGAACCATATTAAAGGTACTAATATTAGGGTATAAAATTCTAAACAATTTAGGCCACTTAACCATTTTTCTTTTGCTAACATGTATGAACATGTCTGTTGGCTCTTTGAGACAATCCAGAGAGAAAGCTAAAACCATGCACAGTGCTACATTGATTGCAAGGTTTACAGTAAAATAATCTTGCAAGTCTGGAAGCACTTCTCCCCACCCTTTTCTTTGCCTTCCAATAAACTAGGGAAGGTCCCTTCTGAGACTCTTTAGCATCTGAGATTCTTTAGCACAATGGTCAGTAAGAGATGTTTCAGCCCAGTGGGCTGAGACATCTCTTACTGACCATTATCTCATCTGAAGCTCTCCCTCGATCTTCCAGCCCATTGCAATGTCCATGAAAATTCCAAAAGTCAAATTTGTTTTGAAGAGGTCCTTAAAAAAATGTATCAACCATATTTTTCGGAGTATAAGACGTACCTTTTTCCCTTAAAAAAGAGGCTGAAAATCTGGATGCGTCTTATACACTGAACACAACATTTTTTGCCTCCCGAAACTCCCCCCCTTTACCAAAATGTCCATGCATAGCTTTTAGAAGGCTTTCAGAGAGCTCCTGGGGTCTGGGGAGGGCAGAAATGAATGAAAAATGGTCTGTTTTTTGCCCCCCAGCAGCACTCTATAGGCTTCCTAAAGGCTAACCATGCCCTTTTTTTTGACAAAAAACATGCCCGTTTCCTTGAAAAATAGGCTGTTTTTTGCTCGTTTTTGACCTACCTCACCCCCAGGAGCCTCCTAAGGGCTATTCATCCCCTTTTTTGGAAAAAAAAAGGGCCGTTTTTGGAAGGTTTGCAGAGTGCAAACCCCTTTTTTTTCCATTTTCTTCTTCAAAACCTTGCTGCGTCTTATACTCTGAAAAATACGGTAACCCCCTCTCCCCTTCCTCTGGTCCTACTCTACTGGCCACAGTTTAAAGCATGAGTGAGGATGCCTTCTCCACAGTAACATCTGTCCTGTGGAATAATCCTGGCCATGTTCATGGGTCTATTCAGTCCATTCCCCGCACACCTTTGTTTCTTCTTCCACCGGCATCAAATGATTGCCTGGCTCTTCTATAAAGTAATCTTCTGTTTATAAAATAAATTTTAAAAATCTGCACAAATGAATGTAGTTTATCCAAGTCATGGTTTTTAAAACTGACTCAAATCCAATGCACATACCAGTACTGGCATAAGTATTCGTTGTGCTATATCAAGGTAATTGGAAGAAAAAAATACCCAAGGTTGTTGGCACTGACCAGTTCCTTTAGGAGAAACCATGCGGGCCAACTCTTGAGATAAACGGCTAAACTCAGAAGGTCAATGTTCTTTGTCAAAGGAGACAGGCCTTTCCCCTCTCAGGCATGTAAATGTGTGGAGTTAAAGAAAAATAAATAATCTCCAGTTCTCAAATGAACACTGCAATTACTTAGAAGCTGGTGATTTAGAGTCCACATAATAGGCATGTACATCCTCCCTCTAATTGAACTGAATAAATCCATATGTGCAAGAGGCAAGCATGTGTTTTCATAACCCTTTGTGCTTTCAAAACCCACATTCATAAAAATCACAAAAATAACAGAGAAATGAAATGTTGCCTATGGAGGAAGACCTGATCCATTCATCAAACTACTGTCAACTATGAGAAACACATTTCCACTATTAATAAGGTGTGCCTTTTTTTCTGCTGAGTAGCAACATTGTCCCCATGTGAAATATGTAGAACTAAATATGTAGTCAGGTATTTCATGGTTATTTCCAGCATATTAAAATATTGAGCAGCAGGATTGTGTATCATAGGTTTCCCAACAAACATAAGAACTGTGAGGTGAAGAACTGGGGGGGGGGGAATCCCTTTCATAACCACTGTAATAAGACTCATTGGCAATGGACAGTCCAAGTTCTTGTATTTATGGCACTGTAATTTCCTGCAGTACAGAGAAGAATGAACTACTTAGAAAGAGAAGACCACCAGTGATTTTATCAAAAATGTCACTTGGTCAGAAGTAGTCCCATTTTCTGTTCCAAATTTCCTCCAATAAATCCATCTAAAGTAGAAAATATCTGCATTTATGGCTAACTGGAAGCTCCTTATAGACTTTTGGCATTAAACAGAAAAAATGGCCTTATGACTTATGATTTTATAATTAGTAAAAAAAAAAAAGAAGATAATAGAAAAAAGTGAGCTTCTTTGTAATCATAGGGTAAGAGAGAATTTGATAATGGTACTTACATTTCCTACAACAAAAATCAGAAGCTTCTTTTTCTTCTTTTCCTTCTTTCCTTCCTTCCTTTCCTTCATCCTTTCTTTCTTCCACTTTATATTAGTTTGTTAATTTTTATGTTCCTTGCAAAACCTTTAATAAAATTCATTTTGAAAAGCAATCCATCTAAAGCAGAGGCAGGCAATAGAATACTACTAACCTCCTTAATTGTTGTTTCTTTGATTTTAAATATATAAATAAGAAAATGAAATCCATCAAAGCAAAATTATTGTAGAGTTTAAAAACATTCTTATTTGCAAAAATTTACATATATTCTTTTGGAATAAGAAATGTGCCTACAATGGAATATGCCTACAAACAGCCAAACCAATTTCTTTTTCTGATCATCTTTCAAGATTTATAGTTAATTCAGAGCTTGTGATGAGTTTTCAACCAATTCATTGAACTGAACAAACATATGGCATATTGATGATAAAAGGCAACAATTTCCCATTTATTATATTTTCTCATTGCACTGCATACTGTATTTTATATACCCAAATGGTGTGTGTGTGTCTCTGTGTGTTGTATTTGTGCTGATAAATAAATAAAGGGAGACTAGTATAGATCCATTTCAAGCTATTTAGCTCTCATCAGCTAGCCGCTAAATAGCTTGAAATGGATCTATACTAGTCTCCCTTTATTTATTTATCAGCACAAATACAACACAAATATAAAAAGGCAACATTAAAAATAAAAATATGGTTTTCTGCCTGGATGGTTTTCTGGAATGAGCCGAAGGACAGAAGGAGGGAGTAGTGAACTTCCTCCCAGGGGTTGTAACACACATTCATACTTACATACATATGCATGCATGCATGTATGTATGTATATATATACACATGTGTGTGTGTTATATTTGTGCTGATAAATAAATAAAGGGAGACTAGTATAGATCCATTTCAAGCTATATAGCTCTCATCAGCTAGCCATACCCCTACTGGGATTTGAACCTGGGCTGTATTACATATTAGGCAGGAGTCTTAGCCACTAAGCCACAGGCTCTCGTCCTTATCAGCTGAGCCAGGGAAATAGGTATGTATTTGTGTTACAACCCCTGGTATGCCCAAATATGGGAGGAAGCTCACTGTACAGAAAACCATCCAGACAGAAAACCATATGTTTCTTTTTAATGTTGCCTTTTTATATTTGTGTTGTATTTGTGCTGATAAATAAATAAAGGGAGACTAGTATAGATCCATTTCAAGCTACTTAGCTCTCATCAGCTAGCCATACCCTTACTGGGATTTGAACCTGGGCTGTATTACATATTAGGCAGGAGTCTTAGCCACTAAGCCACAGGCTCTCGTCCTTATCAGCTGAGCCAAGGAAATATGCCAGTAGTGAGCTTCCTCCCATATTTGGGCATACCAGGGGTTGTCACACAAATACATACCTATTTCCATGGCTCAGCTGATAAGGACGAGAGCCTGTGGCTTAGTGGCTAAGACTCCTGCCTAATATGTAATACAGCCCAGGTTCAAATCCCAGTAAGGGTATGGCTAGCTGATGAGAGCTAAATAGCTTGAAATGGATCTATACTAGTCTCCCTTTATTTATTTATCAGCACAAATACAACACAAATAAAATTATTACTCAATAACTCAGTATTTAGAAAACACTTAGCAACTGGCTTCAGTTATACAGAGGAGGAAAGTTTAGAGAATGTTTCTTGTCCTTAAACACTCTTTTTACAAGGCCAGCTGTTTAAATAGAAGCAGGCAAATATGAAAATCCAGAGAATATTTGAAATTACTCTCCAGCATCCAATTTGTTGACTTTTTGAGCAGTCATAGCTACAGCTCTTCTATGATACTTGACTTCCTTTGTGTATCGCTTCCTCTACTTCAGCCCAGTAATATATATTGTATTTTATTATATATTAAGAAAACTACATGATATACTAAACTTCTAGAACTGGTATGAACATTTTATAGATGAGAATACAAATCAAATTTTGAATTCCTCACAATCTTGCTAAACCAAGAAATTAACATTTACAAAAAAGAATGAAGCAAATAAGCCTAGTGAAATGCTTGCATATAGTTGTGGGTTTATTATTAGCCACATATTTTACTTGTCTAAAAGTAATGTTTTTTCGCGGTATAAGACGCACCAAGATTTTGAAAAGGCAAATTAAAAAAAGTTTTTGCACTCTGCAGATCTCCCCAAAATGGCCCTTTTTTGCGAAAAGGGGCCTGTTTTTTGTCAATAAAAGGGCATGCATAGCCTTTAGGAGACTTATAGAGTGCTCTTGCGGACTGGGGGGGGGGGGGTAAAAACGAGCAAAAAACAGCCCATTTTTCACTCATTTTGCTATTCCCAGCCATTTTTGCAAAGAGAGTGGGATTTCGGGAGGCCAAAATGCTATATTCAGTGTGTAAGACGCACCCAGATTTTTACCTCCTTTTTCGGGGGGGGGAGTGCGTCTCATATTATTTTGTAGAAGAAAATACTTTCACAAGACAAAGTTACATATTAAAACTGTTTTACTCTACACTTCCCTATTTTTATTAAAGTTCTCAAAAAATTGCTTCATGCTACACATCTCCTTCTAATACAAGTCACATTTATTATAGTTTTGGGGGATTTTTTAAACAAGAGAAACATGTGCTATGCAAGTTCATTTATTCTGACTCTGAGGATGAACGGAGGGCTTAAAAAAACCATCCAGCAGAATAATTTGTTTTGACAGGAACCTGAGCTATAACTAGTGTCAGGACTTGAGCAGCCAATAAATTTGGGATATGCTCCATTGTGCATATGTCCTTCATAAGCTCTATTTCTGGCAATGCATTTTAGCAAATGTAGCATGCATAGTATTTAAATGTTGGTTACAAGTACATCAACAAGTTAACAGGAAGTATTATTTATTATATTTAATAATTACTCTTATGGGTACAAAGAGTAGTTGCATGAAGAAGGCATTGTCCTATCTATTCATGATCCTTTCAGTTTTTTCCACTCAAAGCAGAAGGGCAGCTCCCTCCGCCTCCCATTTGTTTGTTTTTTTCATTTCTCACTCAACTGATGAAGCTGAAGGACTGGAAGATTTAATAAATAAGTGAACAACAACTAGCCCTAAGGTTATAACCCCTCCCCTTTTTATCTATTTTTGAGATTTTTCCAGAAATCTGGTCATGCATTGATAAAAATCAACAGCAATGATTTTCATTATTCCCCATCGTTCTTAAAAAAGGAAACTCATAAAAATAATAGTCTCACAAAAAGATGACTTGGTCATAACAGACTCACAAAAAGATGACTGCAGCAAAAGTAGAAGACAACAAAACTCTTTCAAAATTGGAAAAATAGAAAATCCTTTCTTAAAAATCCTTGACATTCTTGTGCTCAATTTGCATCGTTAATATCCCAGCTGCCTCAAATATTAACTGGAACAGGAGAGCTTCAGAACTACCAGGGAAACATCATTTTAATGTTTTCAACCATTTGGTCATAGTGAAGGCTTGTACTATGGTGAAGTCTTTCTATGGCTAATATGATTCTACCCAGCAGAACACTCAACTGTGATGTGCAAACACATCATACCTCAGGCATGTTTTTAAATCCTGCCCAATGAATATCTTCTTGCATTCTAGGCAAGCAGCATATCCTTATGGTTGGACTTGATCCAACACTGAGGACTCCCTCTTTCAATCTATTTTTTCCTCTCCAGATCTAAGCTATGCAAAGGGTTTTCTTTTTCTTCTTTCCTGCTGTCATTCATAATTCCTTCATACAATACAATACAATACAATACAATACAATACAATACAATACAATACAATACAATAGCAGAGTTGGAAGGGACCTTGGAGGTCTTCTAGTCCAACCACCTGCCTAGGCAGGAAACCCTATACCGTTTCAGACAAATGGCTATCCAACATCTTCTTAAAGACTTCCAGTGTTGGGGCATTCACAACTTCTAGAGGCAACTTCTGTTCCACTGATTAATTGTTCTTGTCAGGAAATTTCTCCTTAGTTCTAAGTTGCTTCTCTCCTTGATTAGTTTCCACCCATTGCTTCTTGTTCTGTCCTCAGGTGCCTTGGAGAATAGTTTGACTTCCTCTTCTTTGTGGCAACCCCGGAGATATTGGAACACTGCTATCATGTCTCCCCTAGTCCTTCTTTCTATTAAACTAGACATACACAGTTCCTGCAACCGTTCTTCATATGTTTTAGTCTCCAGTCCCCTAATCATCTTTGTTGCTCTTCTCTGCACTCTTTCTAAAGTCTCCACATCTTTTTTACATCGTGGCGACCAGAACTGAATGCAGTATTCCAAGTGTGGCCTTACCAAGGCATTATAAAGTAATATTAACACTTCACGTGATCTTGATTCTATCCCTCTATTTATGCAGCCTAGAACTTTGTTGGCTTTTTTGGCAGCTGCTGCACACTGCTGGCTCATAGTTAAATGGTTGTCCACTAGGACTTCATAGTTTACTTCATTCCTGGCAATTGTAGATCTCTTTTCTTCATGTCTGCTCCAGAGCCACTGTTACATCCTGACTCAGTGTAGTCTGCCTTCTTTTCACTATGGGGCAGTTTGTGAGTTAACCTTTTGTTAACTCACCAACCAAAAACACAAACCAACCAACCAACAAAAAGAGACCCACCTGATATTTTGGTTGTGCTTTGTCTGTCCACTATCTAGGACCATGATGGCAAAGCTATGGCACGCATGCCAGAAGTGGCACACAGAGCCATCTCTCCGGGCATGCCAGTCATTGCCCGTTGCTCTTCCAGGTTCTGGCGCACATGTCTTCACACAAGCAGCAGTGCCAAAACAGGAAGACCAGCTCCCTGGCATGCATGCGCAAGCTGGGAAGGTAGTCTTTGCATGCGCATCAGAAACTGGAAGACCATGTGCATGCCAGAAGCTGGAAACTCAGCTCAGGGTTCCCGCCAGGGAGCTGCTCTTCTGGTTTCCAGTGATTCCCCGCTTGCTCTCGTTTCGGCACTTGGTAAGCTTGTCCTTTCGGAATCACTATTGCTTTGGGAAAATGTATTGCATTGTGTCAACAACCTGTCAGTCAACAATCAGATTTTTATCATTGATCATCCAACAGAAAAACACTGGTAGAAAAAAAAACATGTCAAGAAGATTTAAATAAACTCATAACATGACTAGCTCAAAATGAATCCAATTTCCATTGAACAAGCTCAACAAGCCACAGTATGAAACTTGGCCGTATAAAGCATAACATTTATAGATGTATCATCTGATTAAAATAAATAAATATAGAACTACCTACTCTACAAAAAAAGAGTAATATAAATATCTCAACAAAATGAGCAATGCAATAGAACACAAATCAGAATATTAACTAACTCTGGGCCAAAAAGGCAGAATTAGTGTCTCTTTCCAATATTATAAAAGTTACCCTTCTCACACAGCTGATAGTGAAATGTTAAAATGTCATAGTCCTACAGAAAATTTCTTCAAAGTACTTAAGATGATATCTGGCTGCTTGGGGAAAAAAATCAAAAATGTCAAAATAATACCATCACACCAGATTGCAACAGGAGGGTAAAACACATTGTCACATTCTAGACTCAAAGCAGCATATTTCATGATGATAGTCCCATTGTCTCCTGTAACTCTAAGTTGGAATATGAATATCTCTCAGTGCAAGTCATCAACATCTATAAAAATTATGGTCAAGAAAGTGTGTCCATTGCAGCCTTCAATCTTAAAGTAGTTTCTTGTTCTTCACATGTTCTTTATATGAAATAAAGAACTTACTTACATTTTAAGCATATTATGAAAAAAAAATAAAGCATTATCTTTAATAATTGTTTGCTACTTTAAAATGTACCCCAAGACTCTGGAGAGTGTAATAAATTCTCTTGGTATTGGTTCTGGAAGATTCTTTAAATGGAATTCAAATATTAATAGGCAAATTAAAAGAATTTAGGCAAAAACAAATGTTAAGTTACTAGATTTTTGCATTTGTTGCATTTTTAACTCTCATGTTGATTTCTTTCTTTTCTTTTCCTTACTTATCCTTATATTAGTTTGTATTAGTTTTCATCTTCCTAAAGTGTGTGCGTATGTATAGGTTTCTTACATTATTATATGGAGATCAGACATTATGATTGAGTTTCAAGGCAAGATACAAGTAAGAGTATGAAAAAAGTCTGATTTAACTCAAGGTCCAAGCAAAAAAACATGTGGCAAACAAAATGTGTGTTTTAAACCCATTATCGCAGTTGAATGAAAGTCTTAAGTGCTTTTCTTTGAACAGGTTTAATGCATGTTTTTATTCTTCTGCTTTACACATTGGGGATTGAATTTCTTACTACTTTCCAGCTCTTCAGAATAAGCACTTTATAAGGTCCAAGAAACAGAATATGGGCAAGACTGGGGCACAAATTCATCCCATTGTGAGAAAATTGGCTGGGGAACAGGAGGATACAAAAATAACAGTTACTAAGTTGAATAAATTATTTTCCCCAACATTGCTCCTCAGGCCAAGTCTGTTACCAAATGAAATGATGCCAAGAAAGCAGCATTTCTTTTTGCCTAAGAAAAAGAAAGGATTCTCTCTTAGCTTGAAACTGGATTTCTAAATTTTGCTACTTAGGTTCTGAAATTGGATTTGACAAGTTTCAGCCCGCCCACCCACCCCGCCCAGCTTTCAATGAACAATGTATGGGAATCCACAAATTCCTTCACAGCTATTCCACGTTAAGACCCTGGACTTAATGCCTGCCAGGACCTTCCTTCTTTCAAAAACAATGGCTTCTGCTTCACTTAATTTTGTTTCTAAGACACCCTTGTAATTGTGAGGGTGCTTTAGAAACAGCTACAAATCTTTCCCTGACAGAATCTAGTTAAAAAATTGAGGTTCCTTAAATAAACTTTATGGAAGAAAAGAACATTGCATTTGTACATCTCCATTTCCTTTAAATTTTCCTCCCAGACACAAAGAGAAGTACATTTTTTAAAAAATCCTCAGAATTTCAGAACATATTTCTTTCTGATAGGGAGGGTGTGACTTGCAGTTAATATTGGGAAGGGGCTTTAATTAATATCTCTTTTTAACTACCACCATCTTTATCCCGAATATATGTGTTTAGAAACCACAGTCTTTAACAAGTAACACTTGTTTCAGTTTGCAGGTGAGCATTTGCCAATTATTTAGGTTCTACATAAACGGGGAAGCAAGAAGAAATGGGAAAAATAGGAGTGATGAAACCCTGGATCATCATTATAAGGGAAGAGAATGGCCACAAGACCTTGGTCTCTTGAATGCAAGAAGAAATACTTTGAAACTGCTTCTTTGCCAAAACCAGAAATGCTTCTTTGCCAAAACCAGAAATTAAACTCCATGCAAATGTACAAAAACAACACCTTTTAAAATCAACTTTTGGCAGGATCTGGCATCCCTTCTCTTCTGTCCTTTCAAAGGGACATCAGCACCTCATCCATTCATCGGACTTAATCTCCTTCAAACAGATGCAAGCATTTCTTAGAAAAGAAACCAAGTTCCACCTCCTTGAAATGAATTATCCTTTTATAAATCAGTCTGATAATGGAAAGTCCCTAGGGCAGGGCAGGAATACTCCATAACAGGCATATAAACCGTACTCAGTGGAGGCCTGGCACGCGTTAAGCTTAGAACTAGAACAAGGTTAGTTACCTGCAGGAAGGGGCGACGGATAGGATTCGTGCTCAGCGGGTTGGACCGGAGGGAAGAGATGGATGACTAAACCCAAGGCGAGGGCGAAGGGTCCAGCGGTCCTCATCGCCATGTTCAACATTCCGGTAAGCCAGCCAGCAAAATCAGCAGCTGCGTCTCTCTCTCTTTTACTCCGCTCGTTCGCTCAAAGGGGATCCTTTCGCCTGCTCTCCCTTTTAATGCCAAGCCCGGGGCGCTGCCATCCAAACTCCCGAAAAGAAACGGTCTCGGGGAAGAAAAGTTTCCCTGCGGGGAGAGGAAGGAGGACTTGACAAAATTCCACGGAATTCACTTGGAAAGAGTTGGGGAAGGAGGAACCCGCCTCCGATGAAGTTGGTGGTCAAACGCACGGATGGAGCGATTGCCGCTACCGTCTTCTGCTCCTTCCTCCCTTCGGTCCTGGGTCCTTGGGCAGTAGGCAAAGGGCACGCGTGAGGATCGCTAGGGCTTTTATACGCCAGGCGGGAGTGGGAGGGGAGGGGCAGCAGGGAGACCTGGGCGAAATCGGAGCTTCTGGAGAAGGAGCTGCGAGATTCAGCCATTGGCTCGCGGCGAGGTCGGGCGGGGGAGCATTCAGCCTCTTCTCCCTCCCCCACCCCTCTCGCCCCACGTCCGCCCCCATTTATTTTATTTTATTTTATTTTTGCACTTCACAGAGCCGGTGCGAAGGGAGCATCCAGCGCGCTCAAATGAGCATGTGTGAAGTATGCGCACATGCTCAGTAGAGATGTGAAGCCGTCGCCCGAATTCTAAACGCTGGCTCGATAAACGGCAGCTTTGCTTATTCCACCGCCCCTCCCTCAATCCCGTGCAATTGCGCGGAGATATGAAGAAAAGAAGGTTGTTGGAACTCTTGACGTGGGGTGATACAGCCTAGTTTTCTGTTTTTGTTACTTTTTGGCAGCTTGGTTACCGCTTTGATACGAAAAGGTGCAATATGCAGAAGGATAGCGTTTCTCACCTGAGAACTTTTAAGATGAATGGACTTCAACGCCCAGAATTCGCTTCCTTCTCTTCGTTAGACTAGACTTGCCTAATTCTCCTAACAATTCTTCGTTCAGTTTAGCCTCCAGACCAGGGGTGAAATTCAGTAGGTTCTGACAGGTTCTGGAAAACCGGGCGGAAAGTTTGAGTAGTTCAAAGAACTGGCAAATACCACTTCTGGCTTGTCCCTGGATGGGGTAGCAATGAGGATTTTGCAATATCTTTCTCCAGCCACGTGCACAGAAAGTAGTAAAAAAAAAACTGAATTTCACCACTGCTCCAGACCCTTTATCATCTTGTTCTCTTCTCTTTACATTTTCTAATGCCTCAGCATCTTTTTTGGTATTCTGGTGACCAGAACTGGACACAATATTCCAAGTGTGGTCTCAGCCAGAGGAGGAGTTGTGGCACCAAAGTAATATTTTCCATAGCACAAGTAGAAGCTGTTTGACTGCTGCCCTCATTACATTTCATGCCAGTCTCTCTTATTGCTTTATGGCAGGAACCACCCCATCCTCTTTCCTTACTGGTGTGAGGTAGGAGGGCCTTTTACCCTGAGCTTCCGGACAAGCTAGACATTTTTAAAATAAATAAATTGCTAAGGGAAATGAAAGGCTGGTTGGACTTTCCTCCAACCTTGAGGGTTTTTTTTATTTATTAAATTGAATCCTATAATATAAAATACAAATTAAAATAAAGATTGTAGGGAAATGGAGAAGAAAATGGAGGGGAGAAGTGTGAGGTGGAGGAAAGAAACAAAAGGCATTAAATTCCAACATTTTTCAGCATAGCAGAATAACAATAGAAAGATACAGCTTCAACTTTTTGCTTTTACCATTTCCCTTGCACATACGTGCTAGTCGTTCCCAACTCTAGGGGGTGATGTTCATCTCTGTTTCAAAGCCGAAGTGACAGTACTGTCTGAAAATGTCTCCGTGGTCATGTGGCTGGCATGATTAAACACCTGAAGCGTATGGAACACTCTTACCTTCCCACCAAAGGTGGTTCCTATTTTTATACTTGCATCTTTATATACTTTTGAACTGCTAGGTTGGCAGAAGCCGGGACAAGTAACGAGCTCACTCTGTTACATGGCGCTAGGGATTCGAACCGCCAAACTGCCAACCTTTCTGGTCGACAAGCTCAGCATCTTAGCCACTGAGCCACCACATCCCTTGTACATGATAACAGACTTATCAGCAAATCTGAAAGTCAGACTTCAATTTTTCTGTCTTGAGCACAAAGTTTAGAAGTGGTTTCCAAATAGAAACAAAACTGACTCTTTCATTAAAGCAGTTAATTTGGCCCTCTCTACAAGCTCCACCAATTTTTCCATCCATTATTCCATTGTAGGGCTTGTATCTTTCTATTTTTGTGCATAGAGAATTCTTGCTGCAGCCAGCATATACAATAATAGAATTCCAGATTATTTTCAAGTTCCTTTCCCAGTAGTCCCAAAAAAATAGTTTCTGGTATCAGTTTTATATTCATTTTAAGAATCTTCTGCAGTAAAATATGGCCTCAATATTTTTTTGAGAAATGGTGAAATAGTAGGTATTTCCTTTTTTTTTCTTTTAAAACAAGGTAAAATTGGTAAGAGTTGTACTAATTTCCCCTTCAAACTGAATGTTAAGAATAATGGTAAAAAGGTGGTTTTCTCTTTATTTTTACTCATCCTCCAGTGGTCCCATGAGATGGGAATGTATGAAGTATGGAGAGGGAGGTCAACAGAAGATCACTCAGATTTTAAAAAATGGGAACTACATATCTAGAAAGGCCCATCCATGACAGCGAAAGTGGGTGGTGTTTCATTTTTGGCATGGTTGGAAGGAATAAAGAAGCAGGGGACTTCTTTTGGACAGAACCCCAGACCATCACTGCAGCCAAAGTGGAGGAAGGAATTGCAGTCTGTAAAGGATTACTTAAGTAAATGGCTGCATTCAGTTTATACATAGGAGTCTGCAGAATAGTCCCTTGTCTTTCTTCCCGAGAGTTACTCCCAAAAGATTAGCATCGAAATGGAGGTGTCATGAGAACTTTGTGGGTTTACAGCACAAAGTCCAACTGACAAACACAAAACGCTTCTTGTTGCTTTCTTGTTTGTTTGTTTTCTTCCTCTACCAGCACAGCAAGAAAATTTAAGCACTTCAGTTGATTTCCAGGCTTGGAAAATAACTCAGGCGCTGACATTCCTCTCCTGAGCTTCCTGATAAGCTACAGGGAAAGGCAATAAACAGGCCTGATTTATGTGAATTAAGCCAAGTGTTCAAAAGTTAACTCTACGTCTACTGGAACAGAAGGAAGGAAGGAAAGAAGGAAGGAAAAAAGAGAGAAAGAAAAAGGGAGGGAGGGAGGAATGAAGGAATATTGATAACTTTATGCTCATTCAATCATGTCCAGTTCTCAGAGACTGGACATGTCCCTGAAGTTTTCTTCTCAAGGTTTTTTAAACGTACCATTGCTTACTTCCTAGCGCCAAAGGGAAAGTGACTGACACAAGGTCAGTTGGATTTGTGCCTAAGGCAGCATTAGAACTCATGGTTGCATTCATTGAACAACTTGTAGCAAACAAAGAGTGCCAATTGCATCTAGTCATGTGGTCAAAGCTTATTGCTAGACAATCTAGTGGGAACTCTGCTTCCCCTGTGGCAGTGATGGCTAACTTTTTTGTCATGTGACAAAAGCGTGCATGCACACGTGCGACAGTGGACATGCGTGCCCGCATGCCTGCACCGATAATGCAATGTGCATGCGACACCACCACCCCGCTTTTGCCCTAGTAGGCCTCCTTGCGGCCTCCTCAAACCAAAAATGGACTGCGGGGGGGGGGGAACACTGCACCCCCTGTGCCCCGTTTTGGCCTAATGGGCCTCCCTGCAGCCACCTGGGATTGAAAGTGGCCTGCAGGGGGGAGCCATCCCCACACACACACACACGCCCCCCACACCTGCTTGGCAGAGACGGGAAAATCAGCTGGCTGACGGGAGGAGCATGCACACGCACGGTGGAACTGAGCTGGGGCAATGGCTCTGTGTGCCAACTGTGTCATGCATGCCATAAGTTCACAATCACGGCTCTAGTCTCTTGCAACTACAAAAAACCAATGTCTTTACTGTATGTATATATCACAGAATAGCAGAGAGCCATGTGTGACTCCATTCTGTCACAATTTGAAATAAAATGAAATAATAGTGCATGTACTGGAAAGAGATGAAGGAAATAGGACCTTCAAACAAAAGGGAAATAGTGGAGAGATCTTTTCATTCAGTTTCTCAGTTACTTCCGATTATATTATGTCATCACATCCTCCTCTCTTTCTATATTTTTTCTCCTTTAGCTGTCAGTAATTTAAGTCTGCAAGTCTAATATTCTATTCTCTTATCACCCCATAAGGCATTTCAACTATTCTCTCTAGTACCACAATTCAAAGGTGTCAATTTTTATTTGTCCAGCCTTTCTGATGATCCAGCTTTCACAGCCATATATTAAAACTAGGAAAGCCATTCCCTTTCTATATATACCTTTGTCATCAGTGCAATATCTCCGTATTTTGTCTGAATCACCTACGATACCATGCCTCTTCCCTTCCCCAGTAGTAGATACTTATTTATTTCATGGCTACAGTTACTATCCCTCAGCATTTTTGAGTCTGTTGCTACAGGTTGTCCTTACTTAACAGCCATTCATTCGGTACCATTCCTGAATTAACTATCTGTGCTGATGAATTATACTTAGGTTTGGTCCCAGAAGTTACTGAGGTTGCAGTGCCCCACAGTCATGTGATCAAAACTTGGTTGCTTGGTAAAATGCCTACATTTATAACTGCAGGGTATCTTTCAAATCTCTCAAATACACACCTATCTGCCCCGCTTCTCTGCCCTTTTGGCTACAGAATACTTTGTTGTCCCTTCTGCCCTTAGCTGATCTGCACTGTTTTCTTCTTTCTGCTGCTGATGAGACATGCCCAGTCTGATCGTTTGTGAAGGATCTGCTGGTGCACCAAGCTTTCTTCCCAAGGTCGTGTGGAGTCTCCTTACAATGTTTCAGGAAATCCATAGGCAATCTTAGAAAGAAAGCTTTCTTTTCCCTGCGGCAGCTACCCTCGGCTCTGTATACTCACAGCTGTGCACTCACAGTGCCATAGCTTACCTGTCCACCATCCTGCTGGCTTCCCTATTGACTTTGCTTGTTGGAAGCCAGCACAAAATTTCAAGGAGGTCCTTGCTTAATGACTTGTGATAATTTCTTAACAATGGCAGTGGGGGTTGACATGATTTCCATCCTTAAGTGAACAGTTAATGTGACATCACACTGCATGACCACATTATTTAACAATTCTTAGCCCAATTACGGTTGTTAAGTGAAGACTATCATTATCACTGGTTCTTCACTGCCTATTTTCATTGGGTTGGTATTGCCAGATTTTGTACCCTATTCTTTGATCTTCCACATATAATACTTCCTCACATCAGAGCAGCTGTTGCTTACTTATTAAATTTATGTGGCTGTCCATCTCACTGGCATGTGATTCTGCATGTGGCATACAGAATTAAAATCCAAGTAAAATCATAATATTCTACTATTAAAATCAACTAAAAGCTACATTTATAAAGGTAATAATAAAATGCTGAGGACAGTGTAATCTAACTATAAACACAAGCATTTAACCACTGGCTCCCACTTCTATGGGATCCCCAAAGTCGATGGCACATGCAAGTTTAAAGGACCTTCCAGAAGGCCAACAGAGTTGGCACCAATCTCACTTGGGGAAATGATGTTCCAGATGGTGGAGACCATAGCAGAAAAGTTTGGTTTTCTGAATCCTGCCAAGTGAAGCTTGGACAATGAGACCTGCAACATGCCCCTTCTGATGGAATAAAGTATGATTAGAGAGAGTAAGCTCCTCAAACATATCATCAACATTATGCTGGTTGTCATCTTCAAACCCCAAATAATTTATTTCTAAAACTGTCCCACCCCGATTATTTTTACTAGCTGATGTAAGCTGCCTAGCAATTTTAATTCTAATTTCTTCTGGTCCAATATTTCATGATATATTTTCTAGTTATAATTTAAATAAATCATGTGACAATATAACATTTTGGAAACTCTTTTTCCTATTTTGAATTGTTTAATTTTTCCAGATTCTGTTCTATTGGTTTCTGGTCTGGTACCACCATTAGGTCTATTCAATTTATTGTGTCCTACATAACCAGGGATTTTTCATATTCACTAAAGCAAATATAAATACATTTTTGGAAAGCCATGACTTTCCATCATTCATTATATAATTAGCAATGTAATCTTAGGTGCACTGATTCAATAATTTGAGCTACAATTCTTTAGCACTGCCCCTTTTTGGTAAAGGAATGTAAACTGATACTTCAGTTTATCAATAACATTGTTGTTTTTACCGTGCCTTGTTACAAACCATATGTAGCATTTTAACTACACCTTAGCTATTTGAATGGCAACTGAGTTTTCATCCCATTCTTTGTCCTATAGATGAATATTGCTAATTAGAATCAGGATGCAGAAAAGTAATCAAACATTGGACTGTCATTGTGGAAGTGAATACCACAATATTTATTTCTTTATTCATTTTTTAGTGCCACCTATTTCAGTTAAGTGATTCTGGGTGGCAAACAATAATAAAATCAAATAAAAAAATACAAATACAGTATCTACAGTACATGTCAAAGCTTCTCCATTATAGGAGTTGTGAAAATCCTTTTAAATACTCTCACCTGCCACCAGTGACGTGCAGTGAGGTTTATGGCTGGTGAGGCTGGTGACGTCATCAGAAAGGTGGGGAATGGGACCACGTGTGCAGGAGGCTGAAGCTGCCTCCCATTCCCCGCCTTCCTGAGTCAACATGAAGGGGACCGCGGAGCGTGAGCCACGCGTATGCAGGAGGCTGTGGCTGCCTCAGCCTCCTGCACACATGGTCCCATTCCCCACCTTCTTGAGTCAACATGAAGGGGATCGCAGAGCGCAAGCCGGCGGAGCATACACCGCGGTCCCCTTCAGGAAGGCAGGGGATCGGACCATGTGTGCCTTTTCCCCTTTCCCTTTTTTTTCTCTTCATGATAAGAGCGGTGAGGCTCTGCCTCCCCTGCCTCCCCTGACCGCACGTCCCTGCCTGCCACAAACTTAGTAAAATTCACTCAAATAATTCTAGTGTGTAAAATTCTTCTCCTCTAAGCTAATACTTTAGTTTTAAAAAGAGCGGTCCCCCTCCTTTGGTATAGTTGCAGTGATAGCTCATAAGCTTTCTTTATATCAGATGTTAATATGATCATTCCTAATGCAAAAATGCTACCATAAGCAGCTTATTTCACAAATATTAATCTAGTTTAAAATCATTTTGTAATACTAAGTAAAGTATCATGCAAATCCAGACTATAAAAAAGCTTTTACCTTATATTGTAGGCTTCAAATTTAAACACAGAGGTTTGTTTAGTTTCCATTTGTATTTCATATGGCGATTATTCTTATACAATTCCATACATTAAAAAAAAAACATATTGAAGTGTTCTACTCCAAAACAAGTGTTGATCTCATAATATAAGATGCACAATTTCTATCTGGAGAGTTTTTCCTATATAGGCTTTGCCGGACATTTACTTGGCTTTGCTTGGTTGGCTGGATTCTGAAAGTACAACTTTTGTCCATTTGATTTTTAGGGCAGAATGTTCAGGCTGTTATTGTTTCCTTTCTTCATTTTTTTTAAAATAGAAAAACTGCTTTGCTTTATTCTTTCACAACATCTTTCTAATGTGACATTGAAGCGCTATTAAATGCTTGTTAACTGTACCTGTAATATCTACAATGGGTGTGAAAGAAATCAAGATGAGAGCCTCAGCTATGTGACTGATATGCTATCTCTTTTACATAATGCATGTAAGAAAGATAAGTGCTTCAATTGCTTGGCTATGACCACCATCTTAATCTATTTGATCCTTCCTGTGTAGACACTCTGTTGAAGGCTGATTAAGAGTTGCTTGCAACTACCTATACCCATTGTTGTAGTCCTACACTGTGAAGGGAATAATGGGTAAGCGAAGGTTGCAGAGTCTGATGCAAACATCTCCCAAAATCCAATTGCGGGTTTTACAGAGGTGCATGCCCTGCATGTTGATTGGTTGAATCAACCAATCCTGTCACATGTTTTGCTGATTGAGGGGCCCCTAAATTTGCTACATATAAAAGGAACTATCTGTGAAGGACAGACACATACATTTCCTCATGTACAATGTCAGAGAAATCTGACATAGCCTTGTGTGTGAATCTTTCCCTAATATTCCTATATCAATAAATTGGGTCAGGAAGAAAATAACATCACTTTATATTCTTTCTCATGGTAACCCTGGATTAGTGATTGCTCAAATAATGTGCATGCAAAACGCCCTTGATTTAGACATCAGATTCTAGATAAAATATGGGGAACAACTGAACTAGAAGTAGCAATTATAACAATTATAAGGAAGTAACTTCAGAGTATTGGAGAAATCAAAATCATACACTTTTTTTTAGCAAAACTGTACAATACCAGCTGTTATACATGTTCAAGTTCCTGTGCATACATATGTACGTATGTATGTACACACACACACACACACACACATTTTGTGCATATAAATCCTTAATACTGAAGTGAATGTAAAAGTCGATAAGTGAGGATCTACTAATGACAGTTCTTTGGAGCAATTCTAGTTTCTACACATGTTGCCAATTACAGTAAGTTTAAATGCTTCATTGCTCTCAATTTTTACTTTGAGGATGGTGCATACTGGAATACACGTAAAGTACAAAGGATCAGTTAATAAATACACTCATATTTATTTGAAATAATGAAATATTCCAGATCAGTCTTGCTCTGCTGAAAGAAAATTTAAAATAACCTAAGCATTTTGTTCTAATTTTGAAAGCCAGACTCAAATTTAAATCTTGTTATGAAACTGAAGATGCATACGCTTGAATTTTTTTATTAATTGTTAATTCTAAGGAACACAATACCTAAACTAGCCAAGTTCTTCTCCCCAGATCAGAACAAAGCATCATATTTTGTTTCTACCTTGAATTAAACCTGTTCAACAAAATCCTTTAAATGGAAATATATGTTCTTGTATACCATTTATTATCTAAGCACAAATAGCCATCATGAGAGACTAGAAAATATTAAAATCACTTTTCTCATAAAATGAGCTTTAAAATGTATTAAAAGGCTGACAAGTTGCCAAAGAAATCAGAGGATGGACGTTTTAGAGTGAGCTCAACCAGTTGTAGTGAAAATGTCTTTCTTTACTATGCTATATTTGAGTAAATTGTTATGAAGCTAGTTCTGGTTAAGCATCTAAAAAATTCTTATCATAAACATGCTCATTCAAAAATAACTCCTACAAAATTGAATGTGCTCAGCTTGCTGGGAAGTATGCTTAGTTTTGAAGCACCAGAATAAGGAATGGCTAAGTCAGCTCTACTATTACCTAAACCTATGATTCTGAAGAAATGTGGAGATTCTATAATAGAGACTTAGACCACCAAAGTAGTGCACAGGAAACTAGCAGTTTAGATTAATCTGGATGATTAAGTGTTGTACAACTGTATTTCAAATGTAAGTTCCAAACACATTCCCTATGCACATTCATGGGGGGGGGGAGGGGAGGAAGGGAAATCTTGTGAAAAACGTATTTCTATATAGATTTCATTGCTTGCAAATTTCAAGAAGTTCCTATTCTTGCAATGAAGTAAAAATTGACACATGAAGCAAAAGCTTTCTTCTTAAGGCATGTTCATTTAAGGAAGTTCACAAAGAAAAGATTTTTGTTACATCATATCCCTCGTAGCCACTGGACGATTGATGGATGCTCTTGAATGATGGGGAAAATGATGCATGCGGGAGCCACTGGGGAAGTATTACCTTAAATCAAATTCAGTCCATTCAATTTTCTTCTATTTCCCTCTCCCAGTAAAACTTGCTTTTAATAGCCGTGTTCTCCTCTCTTACAAGGTATCAGCAAAAAGCAGTATCTTCTTTCCTTTTAGAAAATAGCTTTTGTGCAGTGCCTACTTTCACTGTGAGAAATGAAAAGATAAGCAGCTGTGATGATTCATCAACTAACAGTAAACTCCTGTAATGAGACCATTAATACATTCCAAGGCCCAGGTACACAGCCAGGATTTTAAAGCCTTGGGAAAGGCCAGTGTTAGGATGTAACCCTAGGTATGACTTCATTATTGCTATTGTTTACAGACGATATAGCGTTGATTACTAAAAAAGAGTAGCAGGCCATTGAAATTATTACACTGTTAAAAAAGAGGTTTAAAATAAAACATCTCGGTGAAATAAAGAAATATCTTGGAGTGAAGATAGATAAGACTAGGGGAGGATATAAAATATCACAGGCTGATAAGACCAATCAGTTATTGAGGAATTACAAAATGGAACTGTGTAAACCTGCTAAAACTCCTATGAGTCAGGAATTTAGCAATGATGATAACAAAAGCCCAGTGTTTGATAAGAATATTTATCAATCCCTAATTGATAGTTTATATTATCTAAGCAATTGGTCTAGACCATATATTTCATATAGTGTTAATCAATTGGCAAGGTTTAATGCCGAACCCACTGAACGGCATTGGCAAGCAGCAAAACGTGTATTAAGGTATCTGAAACAGACAATACACTATAAATTATACTTAGAGCCTAAGGATCAGCTATATTAACCACATACACTGATGCAAGTTTTGCAACTGAAGTTTCCACATGTAAATCTACATCAGGTATTGCGATATTCTTGGGAAAAGCATTGGTTGGATGGCGGTCTAGCCATCAGAAGCATATAAGTTTGTCTACAATGGTGGCCAAATTTTCATGTTTATCTTTGTTATGTACCAATTTAATTTGTTACAAGCAACTACTGATAGATGTGGGAATTACTGTTCATGAGCCTATTGTTGTATACGAGGACAACCAAGCACACTGACTTAAGATATATGAATGTACGGCAAAGTGTTAGTTGTAAAATGATTAAACTGGAATATTGCATGTCTGAAGAGAATGTTGCTGATCATTTTACCAAAGCACAAGGTACGGTCAAACATAAACAATGTTGTGATGTTTATGGATTGGGAATGTGAAGTTGTGTGTAAATACATTGACAACCCAGAGGGGAGAGTGTTAGGGATGTAACCCTAGGCTTGGCTTGGCAATGTATATAAGCCATGATTGTAACAAATGTATCTGTTACTTTAAATGCTTAAGAGATGTAATTGGTTTGTTACCTCAAGCAGCTATAAGAGGGAGCCAGAATGGCTGTTAGCTCTATGTTTTGTTAGATGCTGATCGTGGATACTGTTTGATACTGCTCGTGAGTTACTGAGTCTTGCTACTGTTAGATACTTTGTGTGTTAGACTGACTATTTTGATAACTGAATTACTGAACCGTGTATGACTTGGACTGGTAACCAGACTCTGAATACCTCTATATTTCTACATAGTAAACTACTATATTTTTATACTATTCAGTGTCTCTGTATGCTGGTTTGTATGCTTCTCTGCATACTCGATCTCCTATCGGGGAGCTTAATTACTTAACAGCCAGCACTTATGTTGGAGTGTAGGCACTGGAAAACAGAAAATCTAGAAGAAGATCAGAGAATGTATTATCTGTAGCTTCCCTAATTCTGGCAATACCACTGTGTATACCATTCAGAATTCTATATTATAGTTGCTATAATTGTAGTTAGTGGGAAGAAAAAAAGAAATGACAGGGAAATGCCCATTTGATTAAAGAAGAAAATATACTGGAAACCAAAGAAGTTTATTTGCTTCTGGAGGCATAGAAAAATAATTTTAAATACTATTTTAAGTAACAGATGACTCATTCTGACTAGAAAACATCTGTTTCAAATGCAAAATGGCCTGTTCCCAAGTGTTTTGGGGTTCCCAATGTGAGATGCGCTGTAAACAAGATTAAAACACATTTAATATGAGTGAACCATGGAGCTTCATATCTGAAACAGCTGTTTCTTACTTTACATGACTCCAATTACTAATAATTTAAATTTGACAGGTGCACATCCAAATTTGCTTCCATTATTTCTATGGGTTCCGAAATAGCATAGAAAGAGCACTCTTATATAATTTCTACCTCTGTGAAAGTTATTTGATGTGATACCAAGCAAATTAAATAAATAAATAAAGTGTAGAGCTTTCAGTGAATTGATTGCAGAAGCATATCCATTTCCCCTCACTAGAATTAGAAAGGCTCCTTTCTCCCCATTTCTCCTTAAGTGCAAGTGTTAAATTTATAGGTAGTCCTTGTCTTACGACAGTTCATTTAGTGACCATTCAAAGTTACAATTGCACTGAAAAAAGTGGTATGACCCATCTTTCACATTTATTGCTGTTGTAATAACCCATGGTCACGTGACCAAAATTCATGCGCTTCGAAACTGACTCACATTTATGATGATTTCTGTGTTCTGTTGCAGGGTCATGTGATTCCCTTTTGCAACTTCTGACAAAGTCAATGGGAAAGCTAGATTCACTTAACAACCTTGTTACTAACTTATCAATTGCTGTAACAACTGTGGCAAGAAAGGGGCAAAATCACATTAGAACCATCTTGCATAGCAACAGAAGTTTTGGACTCAATTGTCGTCATAAGTCGAGGACTACCTCAGAGGTGGGTTGCTCCCAGTTTGGCCGGGATAGACCAGTAGTAATGGTGGCAGGAGGCTCCACCCACCCACCCACCCACCCAGACGCTTCTGCGCATGCGCGAGTACGGGAGCGTGCAGGAGAATGCCTGAACCAGTAGTAAAAAAATTGTCAACCCACCACTCGACTACCTGTAGGAAAAATGGGAAAAGAGCAAATAACTCCTGGGGGCTATCAGTTCAAGAGAGAGATACAAAGAGAAATCCTGTTGCAGTTTTTGAGATTATACAGTACAAAAAAAAATATTTGAATACTTGAAAATACATTAATATAATATAAAAAGTTGAAAAGTTAAAAGTAATCAGACTCAGTATGATGACACAGATACTGGTTGACAAATCAATCAAGAACCATATTCCATTCAGGCATGCTATTGGCCTTTTTCCCAGTTGGAAATGGTACACATTTTAAACAAATCTTATTTCTATCTCCAGAGGCATTAAGGAAGTTGTATTATGTATGCATTGTATCAGAATATGGAACTGAAAAGTGTTAATTAAAATGATATGAATATTACTGGCCAGTTCCCTATATCAATAGGTTTCTGCTTGCCATTTGGATATTCAGTTTGTGGCATTTATGTTATGGAATGGATAACAGCTATCTTAGATAAGGGGGCCCATAAAGGATTGAATGTAAGGGAAATTGCCCAAACAAATCTTATAACATCAAGTAAATCAAAAACAAAGACTTCCATTATTAAACAAAATAAGATAATCTTGATAATTTGTTTTATAAAAATATGAACTGGATCAACAATTTTCAATACATGCCTAAGGTTTCCAAGTAATTCATCAAAGATTGATCAATAAGATTAGCAATCATAGTTATGCTTAACAGATAAAAAAGATTTATTATACAGCAGAGTTGGAAGAATTATGATTGCCAAGGATTATTATCAAAATATTGCTATTTTGTTAACTAAGCCATAATTTGCGGTATTCATAGAACATTAGGATATAAATCATGGTTTCAAATCTTAATCGTTGGATTAACAAAATACACCAAGCTTGATGACTAAATGTGGGCTAAGTGTGTTTTATGAACCAACAATTCTTTCCATTCAAATATGGCAAGAAAATTAAAGGATATTTTTCCACAGTTAGTCCTAACTCTGTAGTTCTAGACATTTAACAATTAATGCAGTAATTCAGAGATAATACTAATCATTATCCTAATGAATAGTTTAAAGAGAAGGAGCAAAATCACAACACTGAAGTTATTCAAACAGCGTCTGTGTAAAAATCAACATTCTGAGTGAATACTGATGTTAAATTAGTAGGAATACGAAGAGGAGAAACATAGAACTACAGGAAAGCATGTCTCCTGAAGTCAAACTACCTCATTTTAGTGCTATGAAAATTATTTCAACAGATGGAGAATCCAACATATCTGGAAGAAGTCAACAGGTCTGCGGTGTCTGCAGTGAATCATTCTTTATTCATGTCTACCAGTGATATTTATAAAATGAAAGAGACCATTCTTTTCCTTCTTTATTCCATCCCAATTTTTCTGCATTTACTTATCCTTTTTTTTACAATACCATGCATGAGTCCAATGGAGCTTATCCCCAGCAAGGATATGGGGCCTTAATGTTCTATAGTTGATTTAATAAACATTGGTGTTGTACTTTAGTCACATCAAAGATCCACTGTTAAAACTGTTTTTAATATAGGTTGAGGGAGAGGGGGTGGATGGCATTGGAAAAGAAAAGAAAAATAGCAGGGGAGGTGAGAGTCTGGATATGTATTTGAATGAAAGTTTAACATATGCTTGTTAGCTCAGGTAACTAGATTTTGTTCTGGGAAACAAAAAAAAACAATGTACAGATATTTTAAATAAATATTAATGAATGCATAAATTAATTAACATGCCAGACTGATATTAAGCAGTATACAATCTGAAATTCTAAACTAGATTTCATAGGGATGTATATTACAATCTATTTCAATAAAAATGTATAATTCTTTATCATCAACAACAAAATAATTAAAATGATAGGGCATTTTTGTTCCTCCTAGATTCATTGGGACATGGGGAATTCTTCTTAAGCATTATTCAAAAATATTTAATTATGGTAGTTTAAACTTTTTTCCCCAAATGAATTCTAACAAATATTAAAAGTATGTATAATATGTATATTCTCAACTCAAAACTCAAGACTGAACATCCAAAGGCATATCAGAAAGAAATAGATTTAAGAGAGGAATTATAGTTTAGTAAAATAGGAGCTTTGTAGAAGATCCTAAAATCTTAATATCTTAATGTTCTTTTCTTGAAATATCTAGCCTCAAACATGCCAGCCTGAGTTGGAAGCCACAATAAAGAAACTCTGATTACACCTTTGATAAACCTGAACATTAAGTACTGAGATTACAGCCTCCATAAAAATAAAGTGCTAGACTGCTCTTTTTAAAACTCAATTACAAGCCACTAACATAATTGTAACCTTGCTTTCTAGAAATAGATTCATGTTTGTTATGTTTTTTTGATTCTAAACTTAAGGTGACCAACCGTCCTCCTTTAGGGAGGACAGTCCTTCTTTTGTAAGTTCTGTCCTCCCTTGAAAAGTGTCCTCCTACATGTCCTCCTTTTTGATATTTGAAGGCTAATCTGTTGCGCGTTATGTGACGTATTTTATTAAACAGTTTTTAATGGTTTTTTTTTACTTCATCGCAAGTATATTGAACAGATATTGAATCTTGTGTTGAATTTTTATCTAAAGAAATGCTAGACATTAAAATAGACGGCAATAGTGTCTTTGAAGAAATTAGAAGACTGAATGTATATTTAAATTCTGAAAAAATAATACAATGGGAAAATCAACATGTTGAAATTGATAAAAGATGGGTGGATATTTTCAGCCATTTCAAAAATGAACATATTCCATGTGAACATTTATTTATACTTGTTCAATTTACGTTGTGCTGCCCTGGAACTAATGCAGCAGTTGAAAGAGTTTTTTTCAATTGCCAATGATTTTTCGACAAGTGAGAAATCGAGATTGAATGTTGATACTCTAGCTGCAGCACTTGCCGTAAAATTCAATATGAAGGATATTTCTTGTTCAGATATTTCCAATATATTGTTAGAAGATGATACATTGACAAAAAATATTAATTCAATGGAAAAGTACTCATTTAAATAATAATTAACAGGCATGTAAGCATAATTACAATATAAAATGTTGCAAATGTTTTATTATGCATATATCATATTTTAGTGTATTATTGTTGCAATGAATAAAATATTTCTTTTCTTTACGATATATTTTTTCCAATTTATTTGTCCTCCTTTTCATTGTAAAAAAGTTGGTCACCTTAGCATTTTGGACAATAGAACGTGTTTTGTCCTCCTTTTCATTGTAAAAAAGTTGGTCACCTTACTAAACTTCAATTAATCTTTTCACTAATGCTTAGGGATATTGTTATAAATTTATTGGGACAATGTCTAAAATAATATATAGAGTGCATTCAGAATCTTTTATAGCCTATTGCTGACTTTAAATATTTATGTTTCCTGCAGAGATTTAATCCTCAATCCATGATACAACCTAGGAGTTAACTTGAATTTCACTATTTAAGTGTAAGCTGAAGCTGAAGGATGATTATTAGGTTTTTTCCATTTAATATTTGATTGTGTATTTTGGCAGTACAGAGCTTTTCCCCAAACAGTTTTAGAAACAGTTGGCTTGCAATCTGATTAGTAGCCAAATTAAGTCCAAACTGCTCAAAGACTCTACCAGCAAAGCTTCTTTAAAAAAAAAGAATTTTAACTCATGGAATTCCATCTATAATTGATACTCAGGGATCAAAAGATGAATGGTATTGATTAGCAATCATATCAAGAATGCAACTGAAATACTGTTATGGCATAATCATCAGTCCTGAAATTTCATGGGCAGATTTTGTTCCTTCACTGTTTTCTAGAACTACCATTATACAATCCTGAGACTAAAAGAAGACAGCATGATTTTTCCCCTAGTTTCAAAAATTCATCTTAAACGGTTAAGACTTTTCGCTTGACTAAAACGCACCCCACCCAGTGCAATCTCTAAATTCCTATGGAGTTGATCTACGTTCTAATGAGAGAAAAATAGCATCTAAATTTATGATGCGGGTAGATATATATGTCTTCTTGTTATTGTTATAGCTATGTACTCTTATTACATTGCTGAATATTTTGGGGGAAACAACATTCATTTGGGAATTTAGAAAGTTTCAAAATTGTTGGGACATACTGTATGGAAAGCACTGTTAGGAGTTATAGGCATGACAGGAAAGCAATAGATTTGAAATTATAGAAAATACTTGTAGCTAGGGGTTTAGATTATGGCAGTGATTTGCTCTCCATAATTGCCATTTAGCTCCTGAATGTTTTATCGCTTCACCTCGTAATAAACTGTTTGGAAGCTAAATGGCAAGAAATTACAAATTTGGCAAACCACTGCCAAAAAGCAAAAGATTAGTTATTTTCCTTATTAAATCAGTTTGGGGGTATTTATTATCCTATGAAGGAAAAAAAGAATCCCTTCAATCTGAAGTGACATTTTTTAAAAAGTCTTTCTTGTTTAGCACTGGGGTGCAGATATCATATTTCTGCTCTTTTGCAAAACTGTACTGGGACCATTTCATTGTTCCTGACAGGAATGCCAAGGGTTAACCAAAATGCCAAGTTGGATACTCCACAGACTCATATGCTTTGACTTGGCTGACAGTTTAGGAAACATCTTAGTGTTGTAGATTTCTGCTGAGTGACATAGATCTATACTCTTTTTCCTTTACTAATCAAAGCAAAAGCCATTCAAAACATGAATAGTTAATCCAAATTAAACTCCCTGTCTTGTACATTCCAGGAAAGTTATAACTTTCTTCTGTCCCACAGTGCTGACAATGTCGAGGTTCATGTTTATAATTACCCTAAATATAAGAACCTTTACAAAGATGTACTGTATGTAATTTAATTTCTCTTTAATTTTTACATTCATTTTTCTAAATGGCACTTTGCTTTGCTGGAAAAGAAATCTAGCTTCCTCTGGAAAATTACAGTTTGCTTAAATGTCCAAGGAACTACAGTAGTCATTAGCATCTTTTTGCCTATTAAATTTGGTATAGATAGTTGTTTACAATAGCAAAACAAATTATGGTCTTCCTCACTGTACTTACTCTGTGTTCAAAACAGACTACATGAACGGGTCAAGAAAAATATGCAGTTCATGATGCACTAAAATCTAAAAGATTAGTTGGATTTATTTTAGGAAGTTGATTCAAACCAGTTACTGTAGTTTGTATACCTTGGTTATAATTTAGCAAGGCCTGTTGAATGAATTCAGCAAAATATTTGTTCGGTTTCTTTCTCTCTTTTCAACAAACTAACATGGCTTTTGTATTCCCAGTAAAGATGTATGTAAAAGCTTCCCCAAAATGGGGTAGGGGTATCACAGAGATATGTATGTAGGTTCTGGCTTAGTTCACACATTGCACTGTCATAGTATAGTTATGATATTTAAACATTATATAGAAACAAGGTCAGTGTTACAAAGTCTCTGGAACATCTAGTTAGTAACAGTGCATCAAAATGTCTGAGAAATATTCTATCCCTAGAAAAATTCAGAACAAAGATAAATGGATAAATGAATAATTATTGTGGCTACTATATAATATGAGAGCAAATTTTTAAGGGCAGATTGAGACAGTTTGAAAAGGCTTTAATATGTTAACATTAATATTTTAATAATTTGCAGCCAATTTACAGTCAAAATATCAGCCATGGAAACTTGAAGAATTATTTGTAAACACACATTGTGCACTGTCACTGAAACATTCACTATCCAACATTTTAACCACTTTAGCTACCTTTCTTTCAACCAGTTTGACTTGTTTGCTTCGAGCAGACTTGGACTGAAATTGCTTCATAGTTCAGAAGAAAAAATAGTGTTTTACAAATCTGTGATTTTCAGCCAGACTTCCAGAAGTTCAGATGGGGCTCCTGTGTTTCCCCTCTTCTACACAATCAGGCATATGACATCTGAACTAGAATAGGCTCTTTCATACAACCAAATCAATATCTTATTTAAAAGCTTGTGCTACTAGCAGCCAGGGTCAGATGTAAATTTCAGTTATAAATCAGTTATCTTTCTCCTTTTATAAATAATAATAATAAATCTAGAAAAAGAGCTTATTATAAATTATTCAGTGCACCAAGTTTAGTCAGACATTACTAAAGTAGGCTAAAATATTTGCCTTAGTTTTGAAGTGAAATGTACAACAAGAGACATTTCCCCAATTATTTAGGAAGAAAAGGTGGTTCAACATTTTTTCATGTCCCAGTGGCACTTACAATGGTAAGATTGCTTTGTGTTTTCTGTCCAAAAGCTCTCCCAATTCTCCTAACATCTCTTAGCTGCCATATAATTGGACAGCATTTGGTAAAAATAATGGGCAACATTTTGATTCACTATGACATTAGGGGCATTAGTAGATATAATGAGATTGTTATTTTCACTGTCACTTGGTATATAAGAATAGCAATCTATCAGTTCACATAAGATGAAAATTTATCACAACAATTATTTTAGTAGCAAACTACGGTAGACTTCCCAGACTCTGGTTCTTGACTAAAAATGAAAAATTAAATTAAATTAAAATAGAAAACACCAGGCAGAAACAGAAAGAATAACACTCTCCAAGCCAACTGTTACATAATGATAATCAGGAAATGGAAAGGGCTAGTTTAGTTTAGTCAAACTGTAGGCTATGCAGCTGTTGATTATATCTCCCAAAACAATTGCCTGACTTTACACTGGTTGGGATGATCTGGATTTAATATAGTAATACCATTCTCTGTTCTACCCTTCAGTAAGAAGTGTCTTTTATAAGGTATTTTCATTATAATGGGCATGCTATTCCACGTGACCCTGGAATTTGCATGACATGTTTTATTAATGCATGTAACGAAGGTATGAATTTTATTCTAGATTTTTGTACTTCTTCCAGTCTTTGATACTGCAATCCTCCACCTGTTTTACTTAGAAATAAATGTGACATATAACTGCAGGCAAGAAAGGTGCTCTACACACACACACACACACACACACACACACACACTTGAAAATAACTCACTAAATGATCTTGAAGTAGACATTCTCATGATACAGCTCCATTCCATACCCTAGATCCTGTCTAGATCCTGCAATAACTAAGCAATTAGCAAGGTCATGTGAAGTAGGATAATTGAAATGAACTAGTTGTTAGCAAACATTATCTAACTATATTGAGAAGGGAGAAGGAATTAAAACTGACAAATATGACCATTGTGCTAGACGCTGTGCTTCCAAACTGGACTACAGAGCCTTCACCATGTCCACAGATAACCTGCACAACATGAGGCTTTCATTGAACCCTCAGGACTACCTGTATAAAGAGGGAAACAAGAGCAAAAGATCTAGACAGCATTCCTCATCACTCTTTGAAAAATTCAATCAGGATATATGGGACTGTTGCATTTGAGATAAAGTACACTTACAAAATTGGGAAGAATATTTCCTCTTCTTCCAAAATGAAATAATGGAACTCTACTTTTTCTCTCCTTCACCTTGTAGAAGATTGGAAGCAAGTTGATGGAAAGTTATGAGAGGAACCTGGAGAATGAAGTGGTGATACAGAAGGCAAAGTCTGGGAGAAAAAAACCCTGGAACACATGTAACTCCCAACACACAAAATTACCTGTGAAGAGTCAGCTGATAGGATGATGATGATCCAGGTTGATGAATTATAGCAGATTTTATGTATATTGAGGTTGCAGTTGGAAGGTTTTGAAAAAAAGGAATTTTCCATTTATTTTTATACAGGTACAACCAGGAATGGGTTCCTGCCAGCATTACTGCCAGTTCGGTACACACATGATTTGCCTATAAATAGGTCTGTGCATGTGCAGAACATTTAAAAAGGTCAAAAAAAGATGTCGTGGTGGGAACTGGTTCAGGGGCATGGCGAGCATGACGTCCATACCGGTTCGGAGAACCAGTGGCCATTTTCACTACTGGTTCCACCAAACCGGTGTAAACCGGTAGGAACCCACCTCTAGGTACAACTAATATTGAGAGCCATTTTTATATAGCATTGAGCTAGAACTAGGAGACCATGAATTCTAGTCCTCTCTTAGGCACAAAGCCATCTGGGTGACCTTTGGCCAATCACTCTGTCAGCCCTACGAAGGAGGAAGTGGCAAACAACTTCCAAATTCTTGCCAAGAGAACATGTCCAGGCAATCACCAGGGATCCGTGTTGATTCAGAGATGCACACAGACACACATGCATGCATGCATGGGTGCATACGCGCGCACACACACCACTAATGGCATCTTACCTCTGTTTCATTCATTGAATGAAGATGAGAAAAAAGCAACTGCATAAGGATGAGAGTGAATTCATACTGTTAGTAAATGTTTCAGCTGAATTTATGAGTGAGAAGAAAACTTTTGGCAGGATATTAATGTAATAATTAATCTCGTAAAACCCATAAAACTTACTTTTGCATGAACCTATATAAGGCAGTGCTATAAAACTCAAATTGATCAGATTATTTTATGCTGAATGGCAAGTTCAGCTGAATTTTCTTGACTCTGTTTTTGAAAACTAGAACACTTTGCTTATCTACTGTATATTGTGCTTCAGCCACAATTACTAATACTGGCAATACTTCATTCAATTATTTTATTAGTTTTATTTCACATCATGTAGCCAGATTCAATATGTTAGATTCCAGATATTATATGGCTAAATATCAATCTCATTCAAAGCACTGAGAGAGTCATTGAGAATGGTACTTTCTCCAAAAACACAATATTCTTTACCTAGCTGTTGTAGACTGTAACATTGGCAGTCCAACAAGCGATGAAGATTACAGCAACAGATAAGAAGATGAGAGGCAGAAAACGTGGATTTAGTAGTGTTGCTCCAGCCAAATACCTTTAAAGGAAGCCAGACTTCCTTTAATGGCTCTTTTCTTCTTTTTCTTTTCAGAGCCCTAGAGGCTCTTGCCTATGTCACTCTTGGTTTGTCAAGACACTCAAAGCAGACTGTCTTTTATATAATGACCCTGATTTGTGATTGATCAGTTTTTTTAGTCCTGCTGCCTGATCTAGTCTGATAAAATTTTTGCTCTACCTTTACTATTAGGTCAAGGCTGATGGAATAGTCTAAGACTTTATTTTGGTTTTTATTGATACAGTTCATCAGTTCCAGCCCCAAGTGTTTGGGTCAGAACCATTGGTTCAAGTCATCCTGTTTATTCCTTAAATGCAAAACAATAATGAGTACAAGGTGATGAATAGCATCACTACTCAATAAAGTACAAATGTGTTAATTTATGACAAAAAAGACAAACAAGGAAGGAAGGAAGGAAGGAAGGAAGGAAGATAGATAGATGATAGATAGATAAATAGATAGATAGATAGATAGATAGATAGATAGATAGATAGATAGATTAAATCCAGATAATATATCACAAAGACAGTTTATGGAAGAAAGGGTCCACTTTACTCTATTTTTCTGAGCACCACATTTTAACAAGGATTCCGCAAAGGAGAGTAAATACAATCAGAGGCTAAAAATTAGCAGCTAGGAAAAGAGGGCAAAGGATATGGTTATATTTAGTCCAACGAAAATACAGTCGAGAATGATGTGATAGCATTCTTCAAATAACTCAATGCATGCCACTCAGAAGACGATCATGACTTTTCTCATTGCAACATGCAGGAAATGAAATAATCAAATTAAATTATAGAAAAATAGATACTGTTTGAAAGTTAGAAATAACTTCCTAACACAAAGAGCACAATGACAGTAGAAGCAATTGTCCAAAGTTGTGACAGACTTCCCTTTACTGAATTTGTTCAAGCATGGTTTCAGCTGAGGTCTGGAATGTTTTAATTTGCATCCCTGCATTAAGCAAGGGGTTGGAGAGAGTCAGGAACCTAAGTAGCCCCTTCTAGTTCTGGGACCCTATGGGAAGTAATTGATTCTACCTAGTTTGTTTTGTAGTAAGGACAGTGTCAGCATTCCAAATATCATGCAGAATTAAATCAGAGTCCAAGGCAAAACTATCCTTAATTGTTCACTGATATTTTATGCTGATCCTGTGAGCATTGGGAAATCAGCACCCCTCACCAGCCCCCAGGCTGGGGTGCTGGTGATTTATTTTAAAGTGAGATTTGGGATAATGTCAGCATTCCAAATATCATGCAGAACTAAATCAGAGTCCAAGGCAGAGCTATCCTTAAAGTTCCAATTTAATAAGACAGACATGTTGGCAACAAACTGTGGAATCCCACATCTGAAAATTTCCTGGGATTCCACCCAGTTGAAAGTTCATAATCTTATCCCCACACTCATAAATCCATCACATGGTCCAATCTTCTTCAGCCACGCTGGCATCTCCACCCAGCTGGTTCCGGTCAGGTGCAGAGGTGCGGAGACAAAAGATGACCTTGGGCTTCTAGAAAAGAATGACAAAAACACATTCCACAATTCTACTCCTTTCTATTCCCCCTCCCAATTACTACACTAATGAAACAGTATAGGAAAATAATAGAGAGTATGGCAGGCCAAAGATCCTAAAAAGGAATATGACTGCTGGCCTGACAGATGGATTTACAAAATAGATCTATTTTAAAAAAGAAGTAATACATGTATTACAATCCTTCCCCATTCTGAAAAAGCCTCATTAAATGCACATATTGGCATTTCCATCTATCCCATGGATGTGTATTTGAAAGGAAAGTAATCCTATTCAGAATTCTAGTATATTTATTTTCCAGAATATTTTTCTGCACCCAATTGTCAAACTTCTCTGAAACACAAATAGGAATACATTTATTTCAACTGCTGTTCATTTTAATTACTCTTTAAGAAGTTTTTTTTCCCCCATTTCTTTCGGCACATATTAGCTCACAGTTTTCCTTGGTTTCCTATGGCTTGGTCAGTGGAAAAGATACACAGAACACAGTAAACTCCTTGTTCACTCTGAAGAGCTAGCTACTATTTCTTTCTTCACCTTGGCCAGAAGCAGAAGGGAAATAAAATGAAGTTTATAAAACCAGGTATACTATTGCTTTGAGCTGAAAGAATTATTATTTGGTCAGTTCGGAAATTTGCCTCCAAGCAACACAGTGTGTGCCTATTTTATATGTCTGTGTGTGTCTGAGAGAGAGCTTTATGTTTTTATTTATTTATTATATTTATATGCTACCCAGTTCACTATCCAAAGTGACTCTGGGCGGCTTACAATGCAATAAAAATATAAATGAAACAACAATTATAAATATAAAAATAATTTTAAAATTACAAGAATTAAATTCAGATTAAAAAACCATTATCTTCAGCAAAGCAGAGATGGTGCCTTCTATGTCACTGCACCAATCTCTATTGTTCTGACCTAGGCTTCCCCAAAAAAGCACGAAGCAGAGTCCTGGTCCCAACAAAACCCTTTTTATTAAATGAATGTGAATTCCTCTCATTCACATTCAGCAAGGACTGGGAAACAGTCTTTCAAAGGAATATTTATCATTACAGACCTTATCTATCTTTGAAGACTGCCGGGTAAATATTTTTCAAATGAGATGCTGTGCAAGGAGTGACTTGCACATACAGATTCACAGACAGATCTTCATACTCCTGAAACGAATCTAAGGATGGAACAAATAAATTGTTCCTGTAAAAGCTCAGTCCCCTTTCATTCCTCTTTTATGTCATATGGGAGGGGCCATCCTTCTACCTATGATTTTACGCCTAAGTCTACCCTGATTTCTGAGATTTTTTTTTCTTCTGGCAGCTCTGTGCATGCACACATTGGGAACAGGCTCTAGCTGTTACTCTACCTCACTGCTGTCTAGCTCCATAGATACCTGATCACTGCCAGATGGCTTCGGCCACGTCTCTACCTCCAATGCAGAGCCCTCGTCCGAGCCTTCTCCAGCCTCCAGGACTGGCCCATGTTCCTCCCCAACCTTCTCACTGTCCAGCTCTGCTGCAGGCTCCGCTGAATGGCCACATCTGTTGGGGTTCCAGGCCAACTAGCAGAGCCAATATTTAAGGACCTTCAGGAAGGCCAGAAGAGTGAAGAGGATCTCACTTCCTGAGGCCAGATGTTCCAAAGAGCAGGGACCATGGCAGAAAAGGCTTTTCTCCTAGATTCCACCAGCTGAAATTCCTTGGCTGACCAGGGTACACCAATCACTCTTTCTGCCATAACAATCTTCCAATCCCACTGGGGCAAGATGGTCTTTCTCTCTTTATTATATTGACCATCAGTCAGGAGTTGCAAAGACTTTCTTCTTTTTAATTTTCTTAATTTTTTCCTAGGAAAAGGAAAACTGATACAACAATTATAGTACAATAAATATTATAGTGAACAAATCAAAACTTGGGAGAGGGAGAATACCCATACTGCTCCTTTCGTGTAAAGCTCAAGACCCACCTTTTTCAAGTTGCTGGCCTGGCTCAACTTTGATCCAACTATATCGCTCCTGACGGGTTTTTTATTTGGGGTATTTTAATTGCATTCAATTTATTTAGGGGTTTTTAAACATTGTGTTTTTACTTGTTTTTATCTATCAGTTCACCTCCTCCTTGTATATGTCGTATATATGTCTTGGTATATGTTTTGTTATATGTATGTCGATATATTTATTTCCTATGTTTTGTTGTACGCCGCCCCGAGTCCTTCGGGAGAGGGTGCGGCTAAGAAATAAATATTTATTATTATTATTATTATAATGTAAAACTAAATTTCTTTAACTTATTATGGAATTTCTTCAAGAATAGTTTGTACGGACCTGCAGCTTGATATAACTCAAACATTATAATATTTAATGACAGATGAAGAAATTGGTCTCTGATAGAGCAAATGTGTTCCTTAGTTTCAGTTAAATCCCCAAAGAAGTTATGTCAAGGAACTCTCAGGAATCTTTTCAGATAGGAAGCCAAGATTAAACAGCCATTTATATTGGATGTTTAAATTAGAGATCCTCCCAGGAGCAGGAATTTCAATCTAAGGACATAAATTGCTGCTTTTAATTAAGATTGTTATTCTGTTAGTCATGAAAAGTTGCCCAGTGATAAAAGTCACAGAGAAATGACATTGACACTATTCACCATGTAAAAATAATTAGTTTAAAAATATGAAATTCAAAAATAGTCTGAAAATGTGGCTTTTTCCCCCAAAGTGGGAAAAAACTGAGAAATTGGAAACAGATTTTGACAAAGTATTTATTTGTATAGACATAGGCATACCTTTATAACAGACTGTAGAATAATTTTTATTGCATTTATAGCGAAATATATTAAATAGCATATGTATTTCTGGGAGCGAGAAAATGGAACTCCAAGAAAAATCAGAAATATTCATAAAACTATAGCAGCAGTGCCCCCTGCGGGCCACATGGTGAATAGAAAGATGAAGCAACATTTGAATTATCTCAGTAGTAGTAGGTAAGATAATGATATTATGTAAAGTTTCTTCTATGTCATCTATTGGGTATCATATGAGTTTACAGGAATCTAATTTGCATGACTCCCTATGTTTTACATATAAAATGGAGGTTATTTTAGAGAACTCTGATAACAATAAATACAGAATTCCGGAGACATTTAAGTATTATTGTTACACAGACTTCCTTGGATGAATTGTACTGTCACGTTGAAGAAGTGGCTGTTCCATTCCATGAAATAAATCTGTGACTGAGATCACATATTCCTTTAAGTGATGATTTCAAAATCATAGCTTGTTGAACGATAAAATTGGGAGGCAGTTTCTATCAGAATAAATTAAGAATAAACTCAGTTACAAATCAGAGTGGGTTCACATTGGATGTTAGTTGAAAGCCCAAATATAATTTGGATTATATGGTTTAGAATAAAATTCTAATTCATCTTTTTAGGCTTATGAATGTTTGCAACAGAAAAAGAGATGGGCAATCACACACCACAGATTTGTTATCAGCCACACATTTGCCAAGAAGCAAACGGGTCACATTTCTCTGAACTCCTAGTTCAGAGAATCTAGTTTTCTACTTGAAGCACTACCTTCTCTACTTGTCTTTTCTTTTTCTTTTTACAGGCAGATAGACATCAGAGGTGGGTTGCTCCTGGTAGCAACTGGTAGTGATTTGGCCTGGGTCGCAGAACCGGCAGCGACCCAAGCTTGCCATGCCCCCAAACTAATTCCCTGGTCTCTTCTGCTGTTGCCAGCATGTTTCTCTGCATGTGCAGAACAATTAACAGTTAACTGCGCATGGATGAACAATGTACGGTGGGCAGGTGAGCAAAGCACGTGCGAAGCAAACCAGTACCAACCAGTAGAGGAACTCATCCCTGATAGACATACTTCCAATTCATGTTTATTTTATATGATTAACTTGAACTATTCAAGTTGTAAACAGCAATGACTCAAGAAGACATAATGTAACATTTAAAAATATCCTTAAAAAGACAATGCAGGATAAGCGCATAATCATCCTTCTGACTCCAGGATATGGGACAGCATCTGCCAAACAATCAAAATCATACTTCCAAACACTCAAATAGGTTCAGACGAATACTGTGATCAATGGTATTAAAAAATTGTCAAGAGATTAAGAACAACTAGGAAAGTTACATTCTCCTTATCCCACCAGAGGTCCTCCACTAGAAAAATCAATGCTGCTTTAAGATTATATCCAGGCCTGACATTCAACTAAAAGGGATCCTGGGTCACCCTGGCCAAATCATCATTTCTATAATTTTCCCCCAAAACAGAAAAGGTTGAAGAAATTGTCCAACACCATTGAATCTATTGTTGGCTTCTTGTTGGTGCATTGCATGTGCGTGTGCTCATTTCTTCCTTCCCTTTTCAGCTATTCAAGATGGGGAAAAACTAGTTGAATTTCATGGAACTCTGGAGTCATATGGTGATGAGCAAACCAAAGGAAAAAGCTCAGCACTAAAGTTGAAGAAGGCCTGTGGGAAAAGCCATAGCTTGCTTCAAAGAAGGCAACAGGAAAGGAAGCACCAGCTTGGAAAACAGGGCGGGTAGGTGAGAAATATATATCTATTCAAATAGATATTTGAAGCAAGAATCTATTGAGTCTAGGGACAAAGAAATACTGCGGTTAGTGGTTGGAAATATATTGTAGAGAAACAGAGTAGATTAATATGATAGATGAAAGTGGTCTTTAAACCTATAGTAAAGATAAAGAGGGTAAAGAAAATTGATAAGGAAAGTTTAGCACTACAAGCATTGATTTAGAAGTACTGAATCTGGTGAAATGTAGTCTGAATTCCCTCCACTCCAGATAGCTCTGAGGCTGTGAAGCATGCAATGTTTGGACAGGAGAAAGGAAAAAGTAGGATAAAAATCCTCTCTAGTGATTCCCAGTGTCTATCTATAGTAGGGGGTCCTCCACCCCTGGTCTGTGGACAAGCACTGAACCAAGACATGCCAGAAATCAGTCTGTGCAAACAAGCAAAGCCCCATCCGCAAGATGCAGGCAGCATGCAAAACCACCTACCCACCCCCGTCTAGTCCACAGAAAAACCTCTCTCCACAGAACCAGTTCCTGATGCTCAAAAGGTTTGGGGCCATTGATCTATAGTGATGCAAATTGTTGCTCTGATTTGGCAAGATTTCTTTCAATGGATAAAGCATAATAAAGGAAACTATGCCGAAGTAACTCCCATGTGTTTTTCTTAGTTTGGGAGGTAGAGACTCAGGTGTAGGATATCAGGACTACTAGACAAGGGTAGGAATAAGGCATAAGAGTAAGATAATGTGCCAGGAATTATATATTTGGATAACACCATCAAGAAATAGAGTGTTTATAATTGCTTTTTATAAAATAAAAAAAATTCCTCAATTTCCCAAGTTCCAGGATTTTTGTGTCCCCATGGGTTAATCCAATGCTTAATCCAAAATCCAAAATTTCACAATTTCAAGGAAATAGAGAGTAATCTGAGAATGGATAGATATTCCCCCAACTTCTAACCATTTTGCAAGTGTTCTGGGACAAAGAGATCCAATCTGTGATAGGACCTCAATAACTCACATTAGATTCGTGGTTGTCACTGAGACCTTGGACATGAAGCAAAGGCAGACTGAAATCTCCCAGGACAAGATAGGGCTGTTTTAAAGTTTTTAATTTTTTGTTTTTTAATGTTCCTGCAATCCCTTGCATTGGTGTGGAGTCGAGGCAATTGGAGCTGAATGTTTATTGGCCGGATGCCCTTCCTGTCATCAATGTGGCGTTCGCAGCAGATATATTCTCACTGAGAAAGAAATATCTGCCTCTACCTAGGATCGAACAATCATCCTCCATTCTTTAAAGTTCTTAAATCATCCAGGTATATTTTCAGTTAAAAGAACTGTTTTAAACATTTATGGAATCTTTGGTGCTTTCTGATCTCCCTGAACATCCCTGAGATGTTTCATTATCCAACTAAATAACATTATCAGTGCTAGCAAGTTTGTTCTGAGATTAAGGAGTTTTCCTCATTTCTTGATTGCTGGTTGGTGTTAATGGATGTGCTCTGGTAGTCTTGTCCTACTTAGTAGCTGTTACAGTGATTACTTATATGTTGAAAATGATTCCTAGTTTTTTTTTCTCCTAGGGCTACTAGGTTTTTTTTTTGTTTCCTTAAGATGTTTGGTTTTAAAACTTTTATTGGACATAAAACTGACTCAATCAATTAAGGTAATCTAATTATTCTTGCTCTCAAAAGAACTTGCAAACTTACTACTCTTTGCCACTTAATAATAAGTACGGTTGAGGGTTCAGGAAAATAAGATTATTCTACGATATTGGATAGGATTGCCGGTTGGAGAACAGGCCAAAGTTAGAGCTTTAGGAAGCAAGTGTATTAATGATTCCTTAAATAAATGACTCAAAAAGGAAAATATCAACTTTATTGAATTTCCCTGTTATTTGTATGATATTGAGATATCCTCTTTGGTTCATTTTATTACTGCAACATGATACACAGAAATAAAAAAATAAAAAAGAAGACATAATAAGGCAATTTGTAATATATAAGAGCAGGAAAAAATGGCAAATGGATTATATATGTTTACTGATTGAAAATTAGCTGAATTTATATATTATATATCTTTGTTATTATATAGGGATATCAATATATTGTATATCAATATTTGACAAATGTTTTGAGTTATATGGAATATTCTGACATATATGTTATAATAGTTAAAGGTATGGTTGTAAATATTGAAATAAGCAACTTTAGAAATTAATAAAATTCTTCCTGCAAGCTTAATTCAGTGTCATGAGACTCTTAATGTCCTGATTTGAGCTAACGTCTACGTCCAGTACGATCGTTCCTTCTGTTTCCAGCATGTTCAAAAAACATGAAATCCTAAAATGTAAAAGAATAAGAAAAGCTTTAGTGAAAACAACTTCAGTCTAAAACTCTTGTTTGTTCATATTTTATATCTGCTATTCCAAAAAATAACATCTGAATTAACCTACAAACTCCTGAATGTTTGAGAAGACTGTTGGGATATCTAATAACATCTCCAAAGAAGGAGTACAGACAGTGTCTCCTCCTCTTATTACCAACCTCAAGAAGTCTACCATTTTGATAGTGTAAAAGGTTACTGACGGACTAAGTAGAACTAGGAATGCCTCATTCCTTATCACAGTCTCACCACAGGTTATTCACAAGAGCAGAAAGTGAGGTCTTAGTACCACAGCTTAGCTTGCCGCTGGACTGAAAAGAGCCCAAATAATGTATTTCATCCAAGGGTTTCCACATAGATAAAACCATCGCCTTCTCAACACTTTCCCCTCAAAAGGAGTTGGAGATTAGTTTATAATTCTCTAAAAGAGTTGAATCAAATGAGGTTTTCTTGAGGATAGATGAATTGCTACCTCTTTCAGTCACCATCTTCATCCCATTTTCCACGGCTTCCTTTTACTTTCATGAAATTGTAATTAACCTAAAAGTATATGGATCTAACCCACCTAATAGGTGGTGGAGCTGATGTCATAAAAAGAACTGTCCATTTTTCTTAAGACAATCAGGATCATATTGTCTCACAAGACCTTAAAACACACTGTCTTCACACCTATACATCAGCACTCAGTGCATATTACCTACCAACTACTATAACTTGCACAGCAAAATTTCAAGTTAAGTGAATGATCTGAGCTGCTAGGGCTAAACTTGCAGAGGTAAAATTTCTGTCTAAATTAAATCTTACACATACTAAGTTTCAATCTCCTGTTCTACACCTACTGTTGATAGTGTATAAGGTTACTACCAATAAAGAAAGTTGACATGTTGTTTATGGGTGCTAAGAGTTCATTGGGGGAACGCGGTGACTCAGTGGCTAAGATGCTGAGCTTGTCAATCAGAAAGGTTGGCAATTCAAGGGTTCGAATCCCTACCACCACATAATGGAGTGAGCTCCATTGCTTGTCCCAGCTTCTGCCAACCTAGCAGTTCGAAAGCATGTAAAAATGCAAGTAGAAAAATAGGAACCACCTTTGGTTGGAAGGTAGCAGGGTTCTATGTGCCTTTGGCATTTAGTCATGCTGGCCACATGACCATGGAGACGTCTTCCAACAGCACTGGTTCCGGATTTGAAATGGAAATGAGCGCCGTCCCCTAAAGTCGGGAACGACCTCCACATATATGCCAGGGGGACCCTTACCTTTTCCTTTAAGAGTTGATTTGTCTTAAATTCCTTTTACTAGATTCACGAACCCATTGTTTCCAGAATTCACTGTACTGTAATTCTTTAGGCCTAGGACTTACCATAAGAAAGGAAGCCCCCATTATGACTGCTTTCATATTAATATCAAGATCCATTGGAAAGCGAATTTGAAAAATGCTTGCATCTGTAGCAACCTCCCTTGCTAAACCAGTCCATTTTTTTACTATGTTTCCAATTGTAGATTTCCCATCTACAGTTTTCACCTGATTTTAAAAAGAACAAGAAAAAAAAAAACAGATTTTATCCTTTCTAAAATGTATTAAAATTTTTAATACAAACATTATGTTTAAAAAAGTACTACATCTTTCTTTCCAGTGTTTAAATTCCCCATATTGATGTACCAGATAGCATCACAATATCTCAAAGTAGCTGAATTAATTTTTATATTTCCCCACCAATTAAATGAGAAATTTCAATATAAATAAATATGTTCATTGAAAAGCATCATGTTACTTCAAGATGATCAGCACAACTCTTTTATATTTACAAATATACTATTGTTATACATTTTATGGAGTATTTTAATTATACTAATAAAAACAAATACAAATTAAACTCAGAGAGAAAGGACAGTAAAAAAATAAAAAGAATAAAGAAATAAAAATTAAAAGAAAAAAGACTGAGCTAAAGAAACAGAAAAGTAATAAATAAAGAAGTGGCTCCTAATCTTCACCACAAGAATAAACGACTTTGGGAGCTTTCCACCTTCTATAAGATTACAAAAGATATATCTTCTTCCTATTTCTTATCTATAACCAAATCTATAAAATATCAATTTTTCAACACTTGCGTCAGCAAAAAAATCCATAAAGGTGTTGCCAGAATTCCATAAAAATGCCTTATTTTATCCTTAATTAAATAATCCAATTTTATATTTCTTCCTTCTACTTCTGAAAATCTTAATCTTTAATCCATTCAGTTACTAATATAAGATTTGATTTCTCTTAAATTCTTCTTCATCTTATCACATAGGCTTCTTCAAGGCTTTAACAAGTCTCCTTTGTAGATCCAATGGAAAGACATTGTCCAGGTAATTATTTTAGTTCATTATTTGCATTTCCCTTCTTTTGTAAAACAAGTAAAAAATCCTTATCTGGACCATTCTCTTGGCTTGCCATTTGTATTTCTACTTTAAGTAACTTCTTTGTCTTTTCCAATATTTCTGATTCCATCATTGGATCTCTATAAATCCATTCTGCATCAAGCAAAATTTATTTCACATCTGCCATTTCTTCATTAACATCCTTCAAACATAATATACCCACTGAAGCAGACATCGTTATTGATATTGTAGGTATTATGGCTATTAATTTATCTCCCCTTGCCCTTTATTTTTTTAAAAAATGTTATAGTGTTTTTGTCATTTTGTAAATCTCAATTCTAATCAGAACAAAAGGCAGGATTTTTTCCCCTTTTTGGCCTGTAATATCTTTCAACTGAAATATATTCCTTCATTCTTTCCTTTTTGGAACTGCAATTGACAAGTGATAACAGTTACATTTCAAAATAACTCAGGAAAGAAATGATAAAAGATTGAGAAAGCTCGAGAAATTTAAAAGTCTTCTCATCACATGAACTGTGACTATTGACATGAATATATTACTTAAAATATTATTTGTTTGTTTGTTTTAAATGGTTCCAGAATCATAGTCGCACAACTGGCAAAGTATAACTAACAAATTAGCTCCACGAAGACGAAGTTAATATTAGAAGGTGCTGGTTTAGCCAACATATTTCATAGATATTTATGACATAAAAGGATATAAGAGAAGATAAAACTTAGACATGTTGTAAGACAAAGCTTGATAAAAACATGGGATTCCATTAAAAACAAAACTCAGTCATCTTATCTTTAATCATCAGAATTGTTAATTCTCTCCACAATAAAAAATATTCTGGAATAATTATAAATAATAAATTAGTGTATATGGTCCAGGTCTAAGGCGTTACTAATAAATAGTAAATGGAGGTTGTGTTTACCTCAAAATTAATATCCCGATAGCATTGGCAAGGCACACAAGGTGCAGTAATTTTAAGAACATTTTCTCTGGCCTCATTCTGTATAGTAAATTTTGGTAGGCATGGATGCCAGTTTTGTTTCACATACCCAATGATGTTGCCTAGAGGTGCCTGAACTTCAAGCTAAAAGAGAGAGAAAAAGGGGGGAAATCCCAGTTAATACAAAAGGTAGCTTTATAATTTTATCTAGCACAAACTACACAAACAAGATTTAATTCTGTCATAGTTAAAATCAGTGTACACTAATGCTGAAGGTTGAAATAAGAAGACTTGAGGATCTTATTTAGCAAAATTAATAGATAATGTATAGAGAACAGAAATATACCTGAGAAGGTAAATCACTTTCTTAGCCTTAAATATCTTACTATCCTTCTCTTCTAATCCCCAAAGTAGGAAGACATCTTGTCTTTCAGTGCAATCTAGTTAAGAGAGATGCTGAAATAAATTCTCAATATACACATACAAAATGATCTAAACTTAGGTTCCAAAGTAATAAGGAATTGTGCTTGGATATTAATATGGAGCCATTTGACTACTTTAGAACTATTTACTCTCAAACCTACATTCATGTATTACAACTGAAAGGCTAATTTTCCTATAAGGATAAATGTATCCACTTGGATCAGTCATGTCTACAAAAAAAGTTGTAAGTAAAGTATATTCACCCCACCCATTATAATTTTTTTCAGATCACATAGAGGACCTCTCTCACTTCAATTATCTGATAGGAGCTCAAGTATGATATCTAGTGTAGCCAAATCTCTTTTTCAGAGCAGGTCAAATCCAGCCTGAGATAATAGCAAGCTATTTGTAATTTCTTTAAAAACCCAAAAGGTTTAGATCTGGGATGGCGTACCTAAGGCTATGGAGCAATTTGTCAGGCCACGCGAGGCATTCAGCCTTTTTAAAGCCATTTTTCGCCTGCTTCAATTTTTCGCCCTGAAGTCAATTCCAGTTTGCTTGTAGGGTCGTTTTTAGTCCTCCGGAGGCTTCAGGGAAGCCTCCTGAAAGTCCCTGAAGCCTCCGGAGAGCCTCCGGGGGAAGCGGGGGTGGTGGCATGGGGGCTATTTCTGCCCTCCCCAGGCTCCTATAAAGCCTCTGGAGCCTGAGGAGAGCGAAAAAAACATGCAAAAAAGTGGGCAGCGCCTCTCATGTCAGCATGCGCACTGGGAGGATCGCATGTTACATTATGGGTGTGGCAAGCCCACACACGACCTCCCTGCACTCCCCCCCTTTATGGCACACGAGCCAAAAAAGGTTCAACATTGCTGGTCTAGATGAATAGGACAATGAAATTGTGACTATGCCATTGTGTAATATTTCCTTTGTTTTAGCCTGCCTTTTTTGCTCTAAATATCACAAATCTCTAGTTTAACATTCTAAATGTTAAACTAGAATCTCATAGAATCATAGGGCTGGAAAGGGATCTTTGGAGTTTTCTAGTCCAAACTTCTACCAAAGGCAGGAGTCCTTATACAGGTAGTCCTCAACTTACAACAGTTTGCTTAGTGATCACTTGAAGTTACAACAGCACTGAAAAAAGTGACCCATGACCATTTTTTACACTTAAGACCATTGCAGCATCCCCATAGCACAAGATTTATATTTGGATGCTTGATTGCTGGTTCATATTTATGATGGTTGCAATGTCCTCGGGCCATATGATTATCTTTTGTGATCTTTTGACAAGCAAAAGTCAATGGGGAAACCACTTAACAACCATGTTATTAGTTTAACAACTGCAGTGATTCACTTAACACATGTGGCAAGAAAAGCCATAAAATGGTGCAAAACTCACTTAACAAGTTTTTCATCAATTTGGGGCTCAATTATGATCGTAAGTTGAGGACCAGACAAATGGTTGTCTAATCTTTTCTTGAAAACTTCCAGCGACGGAGCACTTAAAACTCTGGGGAACAAGCTGTTCCACTGATTAATCATGTTAACTCTCAGGAAATTTCTTCTTTTTTTGCATTTTAGATATCTCCCTATCCATTGCATCTTGTCCTACTCTCAGGTGCAATGGAGCATAAATAAATGAAATAGGGAAGAAAATGGTAAGTGAGCACCTGTCTACCCTAGATGAGTTCAAATCACCAGGACCAGATGGATTACACCCCAGGGTTCTGAAGGAACTAGCAGACGAGATCTCAGAACCACTAAATTATATCTTTCAGAGATCCTGGAACACCGGGGAACTACCAGAGGACTGGAAAAGAGCTGATGTGATTCCCATCTTCAAAAAGATCCAGGAAACTACAGACCTATCAGCCTGACCTCAATACCAGGAAAGATTCTGGAAAAAATAATCAAGCAACGAATTTGCGAACACCTAGAAGCAAACAAAGTAATTGCCAAAAGTCAACATGGATTTGTCAAAAACAGATCATGCCAGACTAATCTTATTGCATTCTTTGATAATGTGACAAAATTAGTGGACCAGAGGAATGCCGTTGATATAGTTTACTTGGACTTCAGTAAGGCTTTTGATAAGGTAGACCATAACCTACTACTAGATAAAGTAGAAGAATGTGGGTTAGACAGCATCACCACCAGATGGATTGGTAACTGGCTGACCAACAACACTCAACGTGTAGTCCTCAATGGAACTGCATCTACATGGAGGGAAGTATGCAGTGGAGTACCCCAAGGCTCTGTTTTAGGCCCAGTACTCTTCAACATCTTCATCAATGATTTGGATGAGGGAATAAATGGGGAACTCATCAAATTTGCAGATGACACCAAGCTGGCAGAAATAGCCAACACTCCAGAAGATAGGCTGAAGGTACAGAAGGATCTTGACAAACTTGAACATTGGGCACTAGCTAATAAAATGAAATTCAATGGTGAAAAGAGTAAGGTTCTACATTTAGGCAACAAAAACGGAATGCACAGGTACAGTATAGGTGGTACCATGCTCAATAGTAGTAACTGTGAGAGGGATCTTGGAGTTCTAGTGGACAACCATTTAAATATGAGCCAGCAGTGTGCAGCAGCTGCCAAAAAAGCCAACACAATTCTAGGCTGAACAACGGTTGCAGGAACTGGGTATGTTTAGCTTAAGAGAAAGAAGGACTAGGGGAGACATGATAGCAGTGTTCCAATATCTCAGGGGTTGCCACAAAGAAGAGGGAGTCAAACTATTCTCCAAGGCCCCTGAGGGTAGAACAAGAAGCAATGGGTGGAAACTAATCAAGGAGAGAAGCAACTTAGAACTGAGGAGAAACTTCCTGACAGTTAGAACAATTAATCAGTGGAACAGCTTGCCTGCAGAAGTTGTGAATGCCCCAACACTGGAAGTCTTTAAGAAGATGTTGGATAGCCATCTGAAATGGTATAGGGTTTCCTGCCTAGGCAGGGGGTTGGACTAGAAGACCTCCAAGGTCCCTTCCAACTCTACTATTGTATTATTGTAAATAAATACTCTCTTTCTTGTGACAGCCTTTCAAGTTGCTATTGCTATTATGTCTCCTCCAAACCTTCTGGTTGTTAGATTAAATATACCTAGTTTGCTTAGCTATTCATCATATAATTTAACCTCTAGACAGCATCCTCATCTTTGTTGCTCTATGCTGCACTCTTTCTAAATCCTCAGCATCTATTTATATCAGAAACCAGAACTGGACACAATATTCCAAATATGGGCTCACTGGTGCAGTATAGAACAACTATCTCTTCCTGTGAGCTTGATGCTATTTCTCCATTGGGGCAGTCTGCGTTGGCTTTTTTGGCAGTAATAACACACCTCTGATGCACTCAAGGAATTCGATTATCTCACCAGTTTTATTTTAAAAATAGTTTTATTCTTTCTGTGTTATGTTAATATTTGTACTTGTCATATATAGTCTGGTATAACAGGTATCCTTTTGCCTATCAGTTGATGAGAGTCATGCTTTAAGGCAAAATGGTTGCTTGGAACATGATAAATTTGTGTTCAGGTGGAAATAAACTTAAGAGAGCTGTAACTATGACTTGAAAATCATAATGTAGTTTCAGAACAAAGAAAGGTCCTGCTCTTACACAATAAAAGGATCTGTTAATTACCGTTACAACCATTAGTCGCTGAATTTAATTTTTCCACAAATGAAGGAGGGCACTCATTATTGCTTGGTAACAGAATACTATTTGTTTTTCTGGTAATTCTGCAATGTCCTTGCCTCACAATTATTCTCATGAAAGAGTATAACATTAGCTACACCCCCTCCCCTTCTGCAATGTCTTTCTTCCTGAAATTTTAATGATCTTTCCTGATGATAAGTTTCTGGAAATTCAAAAGCTTGCAAATGCTTTTGTAAATATTTGGTCTATCTAGTTGTTAGAAGGCTTCCCAATTGAAACAAAGCTGTAAAATCAATCCTTTGAAATACTCTAAAACATGTAGAGAAAGACACAACTGACTTGCCAGGTTGTTGGAAGTTGCACTAGAAGGAATTCACAACAGCTGTTCTCTTGATGATAAATAAACCGATTTAATAGAAAGAATCAAAAGTTGGGCACAGGAAGGGAAAAAAGCTGCTTACCTCTTGCAGGCAACAAATACAAGGACAGCAGCAACTGGAGCAATGGAACTCTCTTGACAATTGCATCACTGGTTGGTTTGTACTGTCAAAGAGTTTTATGGTAAACGATCTCAAAGGGCCATAACAATTCAGGTTGTAGTCATCATTTTCTTCAGCAGCAAAGTATATCCAATGCCCCATGGCATTTTTTACTTCGTACTTATTACACGTTTCAAAGCCACTTATCACTGGAAAAGAAGCAAAAACATTACAATTAAAAGTGAATCTAGATGCTTATCATTAATAGGAACCGAGAAAAAAGAGAAACCAGATTCAGACTCCAATATTCAGTTCCGTAACTCATGAATACAGTATGGCAACATCCAATTTCATCAGCCAGTTCCATCTGGTCAAGGAAGGAAGGTATTTTGTGGATCCCATGAGTCAAAAAATTCTGACTGGTGGGATCTAGGAAGATAGCCTTCTCTGCCATTTTCTCTGCCTCTTCTCTGTCAAGGTTCCAACTAACACCCGTAATGAAAGAAGACTCCAACGCTTGAGTTTCCTCAAAGTTCCATTTTATTAGAGATGTCACATTGGCACATCTGGGAAAATCCAAATCTGAAAGTTTCCAAGTTTTCCCCACCCAAATGAAAGTTCAAGTTCCTGCCCAGCACCCTCATGTCCATCATATGATCCAATCATGCACCATCCAAAACTGAAGATGTTACCTTATCACAGCTGCAGGGCAAGATGGCATTGACTTTCTGAGAAAGAATGTTATTTTGATTATGTATCACCCACACACTATATAACCCCCCTCCCATTTTCCCACAGTAGAAAATGTGAAGGCCCAAATGTAAAAGATGGCTTCCAGATCTGACATTTGTCTCATCCGCTGGAACATTTCTTCCCACTGAGGTATGAGGCAGACTCCCACTTTCCTGGCCTTTCGAAAAGATGAGAAAACATGATTCTGTGGATTTGCTTGGGACACAGAGAGGAACATTCAACCATGGGGCTGGTTAGTGCCCTAAAAGTTTTTCCCCTGCTTTTCACTTAATGTTATTATTGAATTTTAATCTGTCTTGCCTCTTTTTAAAATTTATATGCCATTTTTATGTTTTAATGTTTTTATTTATACACTGGTCAGAATTCCTTGGGGATGGAGATGGGTGGTTTAGAAATTTAATAAATGAAAATAAATTGCCATGTTGATTGTCACATCCTTACTGCTCTCTCCCAGCATCTAACAAGTTTTCATTCACACGTTTATTTTTATTTATTTATTTATCACATTTTTATAGTCTCCATCACATTTGCGTGACTGTGGGATATTTATAAATGAACTTTAAAAAAACAAAAAGCAATTTTACCATACACTCTTCCCCAATTTGATGCCCAAATAATTGTAAGACCCCAAATAATGTATTGGCTAAGTATCATTGTAGATCATCTACAGAGTGCAGAGTCAATAAATAATATCAATGAATAAACATTTCAGATTTACAAAACTGTACATTTTTCTAATCCCCAGAAATTATTGAAGTAATAAAGCAACATACATACTTTCCATGAGCTCAATCTGCTGTTCAACTGTTATCTGATCAAGCTGTTGCCATCATAAAAAATAAATAAGAGACAAGAATTAAATCTGAAGAAATATTTACAAACATTAAATGACTGATATTCCTATGACTATAAATATTTTCAAAAGCATTAACATTGCCATTTTATTGGTATTATTTATTCAGATTACATAATACATGGATGGTGAAACATGTCAGCATATTTCTGGATTATCTAGTTGCTGTTTCATATTTGTTATATTTAAATAAATTCTTGAAGGTATGTATCAAAAATATGAAAACTGCAAGCATTCATGGAAGAGAAGTTAGAACTTGGGTATCAGAACCTGGTATCTCTGACTAACGATAGGATCTCAATACTCTGACTTCACCCACTTCCAGTGCTTGTCCTGAGCATAATTTAACTTATCCTCTGAATTTTCTACAATGCATCCTCAAAGGAATTCTGAACACTGTGGGCGATTTAAACAATAATTATTGTGCCAGGAGATAATCCACCAATCTTTGCTAAAAGAGATTGTTTTTCCAGGTCTGTTGTTAATCGGAAATGCTCTTCCACTGCACACAGGTTTAAACTGCTAGTTGCTCCTGTTGCAACTGCCTGTACAACTGAGTAGGCAAATTGATCATGTGTACGTACTTAGAAATGTTACTACTCATTAATATTATTTATTTTTATTGCTTGGGGGTACAAAAACAACAATTTTCAATAAAAACAATCCATTACAGATTTCTTTTTAAGTGAAGAGCCATTATCTGCCAAGCCCAAATGTGCTTTAGTCTGGAGAGACATTTTACTCACAAAATCCATCAGCATCTGTAAAATATTGCTTGAACCTTAGAGGATTGGGATATACTTAATGTTTTAAAGAAAGTAGATGGGCAATTTAATAGAAAAATGTATTTTTGCACAGCAAAAATACTTGATGGAGAAGATTCTTCCAGAGTGAACACAGATTGTCTTTTGACCTACGACCAAAGATGAGCCCAAAGTTTCTGGTGTTGCTAAGTAAAACATTTGTTAAGTGAGTTTTGTCCCATTTTACAACCTTTCTTGCCACCGTTGTTAAATGAATCCCACCACTTATTAAGTTAGGGACATGATTGTTAAGTGAATCTGGCTTCCCACTGGATTTGTCAGAATTTTGAAAAAGATGATCACATCATCTCTGGACCCTGGCCCTGCCATAAACGTGAGTCAGTTGCCAAGCATCTGAATTTTGATCACGTGTCCATGGAGATACTGCAATGGTCTCAAGAGTGAAAAATGGTCATAAGTCCCTTTTTTCAGTGCTGTTGTAACTTCAAACGATCACTAAACAAACCGTTGTTTGTTGAAGACTCCCTATATGCTCCCTAGTTCAAAAATTAGTTTCACAAATTACTGGTGACTAAGACATTTGTGGGATCCCATGTTTCTCTACAAAGGAGCAAGAGAATAAACTGAAAATAAGTGCAATATACCTGACTGAAATATTCCAATCCACGAGGGCACTTAGGGATCTGAGGTGGTGGCGGCATCCATATGATGGCTGGAGGTGGATTTGCTTGAACTAAGAAAATAAGAAAATAAAAAACCCTCAGACAGCTATTTTGAATTTCAGACTGCTGAAAGCCTTATTCTAAAGACCTGTAGTATCTGGATATACTTTGGCGGAGTCATTTCATAAATATCAATGAAGCACAGTATAATTCTACATTATATAAGGTATTGTTGATGCTAAGTTAACAATAAAATTAAACCAGCTGCACTACTGGGAATATATGTATCTAGAATGAAGCACTCAAACTTTTATTTCAACAAAGGGCAAAATATCCACTAGAGGGTGTAAAGGACTTGGTTGATGAAATATGAAAGAAAATTTCAACAGAACTGCACCAAATATTTTCACAAATACCTTATTGTTACAATTCTATACAATACAATAGCAGAGTTGGAAGGGACCTTGGAGGTCTTCTAGTCCAACCCTCGGCCTAGGCAAGAAACCCTACACCGTTTCAGACAAAAGCCTATCCAACATCTCCTTAAAGACTTCCAGTGTTGGGGCATTCACAACTTCTGCAGGCAACTTCTGTTCCACTGATTAATTGTTCTCACTGTCAGGAAATTTCTCCTCAGTTCTAAGTTGCTTCTCTCCTTGATTAGTTTCACCCCATTGCTTCTTGTTCTACCCTCAGTTGGCATGGAGAAGTTTGACTCCCTCTTCTTTGTGGCAGCCCCTGACATATTGGAACACTGCTATCATGTCTCCCCTACTCCTCCTTTTCATTAAACTAGACATACCCAGTTCCTGCAACCGTTCTTCATATGTTTTAGTCTCCAGGCCCCTAATCATCTTTGTTGCTCGTCTCTGCACTCTTTCTAGCGTCTCCACATCTTTTTTACATCATGGCGACCAAAACTGAAAGCAGTATTCCAAGTGTGGCTTACCAAGGCATTATAAAGTGGTATTAATACTTTACATGACCGTGATTCTATCCCTCTGTTTATGTAGCCTAGAACTGTGTTGGCTTTTTTGGCAGCTGCTGCACACTGCTGGCTCATATTTAAATGGTTGTCCACTAGGACTCCAAGATCCCTTTCACAGTTACTACTATTGAGCAAGTACACCTATACTGTACCTGTACATTTCGTTTTTGTTGCCTAAATGTAGAACCTTACTCTTTTCACCATTGAATTTCATTTGATTAGATAGTGCCCAATGTTCAAGTTTGTCAAGATCCTTCTGCATCTTAAGCCTATCTTCTGGAGTGTTGGCTATTCCTGCCAGTTTGGTGTCATCTGCAAATTTGATGAGTTCTCCATTTATTCCCTCATCCAAATCATTGATGAAGATGTTGAAGAGTACTGGGCCCAAAACAGAGCCTTGGGGTACTCCACTGCATACTTCCCTCTATGTAAATGCAGTTCCATTGAGGACTACATGTTGAGTGCGATTGATCAGCCAGTTACGAATCCATCTGGTGGTGTCTAACCCACATTTTTCCACTTTATCTAGTAGTAGGTTATGGTCTACTTTATCAAATGCCTTACTGAAGTCCAAGTAAATTATATGAACAGCATTCCTCTGGTCCACTAATTTTGTCACTTTGTCAAAGAATGCAATAAGATTAGTCTGGCATGATCTGTTTTTGACAAACCCATGTTGGCTTTTGGCTATTACTTTGTTTACTTCTAGGTGTTCACTAATTTGTTCCTTGATTATCTTTTCCAGAATCTTTCCTGGTATTGAGGTCAGGCTGATACGTCTGAGTTTCCTGGATCTATTTTTTCCCCTTTTTGAAGATGGGAACCACATCCGACTAGACTTCCCTGGCGCTACCCCCCACCGCGAGGAGGCGGAGCCAGTTTGTCCAAACTGGTACCGCCCCAAGCACCTGATGGAACCAGATAGGTTCCAGACGGAGCTTGGGCCACTACCTGTAGCCCTGACCCGCGCTCGGTCGGAGGACCTAGTGGCCGCCTGGAATAGGGCGACGGCTGGGGCCTTGGACCGGGTTGCGCCTTTGCGACCTCTCCTACGGCAGCGACCCACCCGGGCTACTTGGTATACTGAGGAGTTGAGGGTGATGAAGCGCCATAGGAGACGTCTAGAGAGCAGGTGGAGGTCCTCACGCTCCGAGTCTGATCAAACACAGGTAAGAGCCTATTTACGGACCTACCTTGTGGCATTGAGAGCGGCCAAACGTAGACACTGTGCCGCTCTTATTGCATCTGCGGATAACCGCCCTGCCGCTCTGTTTAGGGTGACCCGCTCCCTCTTGGTACAAGAGACGCAGGGGGCACCCTTACAGGGAAGAGCAGAGGAGTTTGGAGAATATCTGCAGAATAAAGTCGCTCAGATCTGAAGCGGATGGGCCCCCTCCAGTGGTCTGGACGGGCCGTCAACAGCGAGTCTTGTGAGTCCACTCTGGGAGGGGTTTGACTCTGTTGCCCCCGAGGATTTAGACAGGTTGCGTGGACAGCTACGACCCACCACATGTTCATTGGACCCGTGTCCCTCCTGGCTGGTACTGGCATCCTGGGAGGTGAAACGAGGCTGGCTTTTGGGCCTGGTGAATGCCTCATTGGGTGAGGGATCCTTACCAACTGTCTTGAAAGAGGCGGTGGTGAGGCCCTTACTCAAGAGGCCTTCACTTGACCCAATGGAGCTAGCTAATTATCGTCCAGTCTCCAACCTTCCCTTTTTGGCGAAGGTTGTTGAGAATGTGGTGGCGCAGCAGTTTCCACGTCACCTCGATGAATCAGACTATCTAGACCCACGCCAGTCCGGCTTCCGACCCGGGCACAGCACAGAGACAGCCTTGGTCGCATTGTTTCATGATCTCTGGAGGGCCAGAGATAGAGGTTGTTCCTCTATCCTGGTCCTATTAGATCTCTCAGCGGCTTTTGATACCATCGACCATGGTATCCTACTGCGCCGGCTGGAGGGGATGGGAGTCGGAGGCACCGTTCTACGGTGGTTCGTCCGGCCGGATGCAATATGTGTTGACAGGGGGGCAGAGATCGACCCCGAGGCCACTCTCTTGTGGGGTGCTGCAGGGGTCGGTCCTCTCACCCCTCCTGTTCAATGCATATGTGAAGCCGCTGGGCGAGATCATCCGTGGTTTTGGGGTTGAATACCATCTGTACGCTGATGATACACAGCTGTACATTTCAACCCCAAACCACCCCAACGAGGCTGTCGAAGTGATGTCCCGGTGTTTGGAAGCCGTCGGGGTCTGGATGGGGGACAACAGACTCAAACTCAACCCCTCCAAGACTGAGTGGCTGTGGCTACCGGCACCTCGGTTCAGCCAGCTGACCCCATCGCTGGCCATAGGGGATGAGCAATTGCCCCCTGTGGAACGGGTGCGCAATTTGGGCGTCCTCCTAGATACCCGGCTGTCAATGGATGACCATGTGGCAGCCGTGGCAAGGGGGGCGTTCCACCAGGTTCGCCTGGTGCGCCAATTACGCCCCCTACTGGACCGGGATGCCCTACGCACAGTCACTCATGCGCTGGTGACGTCTCGCCTAGACTACTGTAATGCTCTCTACATGGGGCTTCCCTTGGGACGCGCCCGGAGACTACAGCTAGTCCAGAACGCGGCCGCGCGGGTTGTCATGGGAAGTTCTAGATACTCCCACGTAACACCGCTCCTGCGCGAGCTGCACTGGCTGCCTGTGGTTTTTTGGGTGCGTTTCAAGGTCCTGATTACTATCTTTAAAGCGCTCCATGGCACAGGACCTAGTTACTTGCGGGATCGCATCCTCCCACATACATCCCTGTGGCCAATCCGCTCTCACAGGGAGGGCCTTCTCCAGGTGCCGTCCACTAGGCAATGCCAGCGGGCGGCGCCAAGGAATAGGGCCTTCTCTGTGATGGGTCCAACCCTCTGGAATGACCTCCCCCCCGACATTAGAACCACCATGGAATTCCGCTCCTTCTGACAAAAATTGAAGACTCACCTGTTTCGATTAGCTGGCCTGGCATAATTATAATTGTTACAACTGTTACCTCCTGGAAGTATACTCTCAACTGGTTACTTTAAGGGTAGTGTTTTAAATCTAATTGATTTTAGGGCTTTTAGAGCCATATTTTATTCTTCTATACAGTTCTTTTAATTTTTAACCTCCTCCATGTGTATATGTATATTTATATTTATATTTGTACTTATTATTTGTTATGTGTTGTGTGGACTGTACACCGCCCCGAGTCCCTTTTTGGGAGAGGGGGCGGTTTAGAAATGCGAAGAATAAATAAAATAAAAATCAGTTCTTTTCTAGTTCTTTGGCAATTCCCAGGTGCTCCAGGATCTCTGAAAGATATAGTTAAGTGGTTCTGAGATCTCATCTGCCAGTTCCTTCAGAATCCTGGGGTGTAATCCATCCGGGCCTGGTGATTTGAACTCATCTAGGGTAGACAGGTGCTCACTTACCATTTTCTTCCATATATCAACTTGTGTTCCTAATCTGATTTTTGTGGTGATGTTTTTGATAGGTTGAACTGTTTTTTCCCTTTGTGTAAAGACAGATGCAAAAAATGAGTTAAATAGTTCTGCTTTCTCCCTGTTGCTTGTCACCTTCTTGCCACTTTCTACCAGCAATGGACCAATTGTTTCCTTAACTTTTTTCTTGTTTTTAACATGTTGGAAGAAGCTTTTTTGTTATTTTTTACTGTTGTGACAAGCCTTTCTTCATGAGCCTTAGCTTTCCTCAATTCATGTTGTCATTTGTATTGGAGATCTCCAAAAGATTGAACTCTTTAGGGTTTAAATTATATGCCATTAAGTTGAGTTCAATTCCTAGTGACTTCACAAACATAACCATGACATTTACTTGACAGCAATATCACAGTGGTTTCCTATTGACTTTTTCCGTGTCGGTTTTTCTGTTTCTCCTTTCTTGTCTAGCATACAGTTCTGATATTCCCATGTACAGTAGTGTCCCACTCACTACTAACTAGGCATGAGTCTGCTTCAAATGCAAATGAAATCAGCCAGGTAATGGCACCAGCTGGAACATTTGAAAATAACTCAGAGTTTAATTAATAGAGATGTGCGATGCTTTGGCTTCAATTCCCAAAAGATGTTTTGGAGTGTGAACATAGCACCTGTCTGCAATGCCTTAAAGCAATTACGTCTTTTCCTAGGATCACAATTCAGCTGTTTTACAGAGATGCAGACAAATATAGTCATTGTGCCCCTGCGTCTTTCAACACACCGTTCTATGATCCAGTTCAAAGCATTGCATGGTCCTACTGTGCACACATTCAAAATGTTGTCTTTCAGAAGCACCTCTCTTTGAACCACTGAGCCAGCCTTGTTATGCAATTGCATTGAAACTCTTCCTGTGCACAATGTATCTGGAGATAGTACTCTGCATAAGTACTATCTTTGCATGCACACAGAACAGCAAAGAAGCAATTGCTTTAAAAGGAGGAGCTGCATGCATGTCAAACTAACACTTTGCATAGTCCCCAATAAGTGATCATGTTATTTTTTTTCTGAAAGATGTTTAGTAGAGAAAGGATTTTTGAAGTGTAGATTGACAAATATGTACTCTTTTTATCAGTTTCTTAAAGTAGCTGTATTTTTCCTGGGCTCACAGAGTAGCTGCCCAATTCCAGGCAAAGTGCATTTGAGATGAGGCTCTTATCATGGACCCATACCTGCTCTGAAACACCTTCTCATTCTCTGTTTGTGCCTCCTTAACTCAAAACTCTCATTTTCCTAGGATCATATGGCTTCTTTAAGTAGGGCCCTATGGGGTAACATCTGTGTCTACGCCTGCTCCAAAGTTCTGAAAAGCAGTCCCCCCCCCCTATTATTTGTGACCATAAATTTTAAGCAAGAAGGTTTATTACATCCGGGGATGGAAACCAGTCACACTTTATGTTTAAAACTGTAGCAGGGATCTGTCAGGTAAAAAGTGTCTTTACATTTCTGAACAGATCAAGGGTCTGGCTAAGGCTTCCTAGATGTTAGACGTTGGTGGAATGTTTGGGAATATGTGAGGGGTTTACCATCTGGTTCTTCTTTTTAATTTGTCCCACTTTGGATTTGTTGTTTGTTACTTATTATAATGTTTCTATATGGTGGCCAGAATCAGACATATCAAATTGAATCACATAAATGAATTTCCCAATGCTACTAGGAAACATAGCTAAATAACAAAAACATCAATTCACCTAAGTCTTTTAGAGCAAGAATTGTCTCAGCTTATGGTCTTAAGGGATTGAAGTGAGTGTAAAATGACTTTAGGAAAAGCATGGAAGAACGAATGTATGTTTATTTTATATAAACTACACTCTGTATGCCCTGATTATCTACATCAACTACAATAGAATAAGACACTATAGCAATAGCACTTAGACTTATATTCTGCTCCATGGTGCTTTGCGGCACTCTCTGAGATATTTACAATGTCAGCGTATTGCCCAACAATCTGGGTCTTCATTTAACCAACCTCAGAAGAATGAAAGGCTAATTCAACCTTGAGCTGATCAGGATCCAACTCCTGGCTGTGGGTAGACTCAGGCTACAATACTGCATTCTAACCACTGCAGCAAAAGGGCTCCTATACAACCTTGGTGACCTTCCTAGAATAGCTCAGATTGCTACAATTTTGTTTTTTTGAAATATGACCAGAGCCTGTAAATTTACATAGTGTAGGATAAATAATATACAATAGTACAATACCCAAATTCTTTCAATGACTTACAATTTTGTGGGTTTTTCTTTTACTTATTTGAAATAGAAACTGTTTTGTTACTTTATTTCTGTTAACTCGCCAAATTCTGATCAGTGACTATTTCCCAAAAATATTTTCCCAAAAATAAGACAGTGTATTATTTTCTTTTGATCCCTGAAATAAGCACTTGGCCTTATTTTTTGGGAGGTCTTATTATTTTTGAAGTGCAGGAGGCAGTGAGCATGGTCACCTCATGGCTGCTGTTGTGTTGCAAGATTTTTGGGGAGGGCTTATTTTCAGGGGAAGACTTATTTTAGCACATGCACTCAAAGCTTGATTGGGCTTATTATCCAGGGAGGTCTTATTTTCAGGGAAACAGGGTATAATAAAGATTATTATTACCTGGAACGGCTGCTCCATACAGAGGATATTGAACTTGTGGCTGTGAATAAGCTGGGCCTGAATATTCTGGAGGTGCTGATGTGGGCTTAGTTTCATTTGCTAGAAGAGAAAGGCATGCAGATAGGCAGTATTAAATATACACCTTGCATAAATTACATAACTAAATTTCATTTTATGCCCAGTTTTCCTGCAAGTGTATGCATAGTAGACTAAATTTTGCCAGTGTTTTAAGGGTTATTTTGAATGAATCGATTTATGAATATATAGAAATGAAATCAAAATGTATGCATTACATGACCAAATGTGTAAAGTAAAATGAAAATATTTATCAGTGAAAATTTTATAAATAGTTTTTAAACATGCTAATCTATTGCATTATTCATATAGCTACTCCTTGATCAACTATGGCAATTTGGACTATCAATTCCTTTGTTAAATGATAACCACATAAAGCACAATGTCACATGATTGTGCCAAGTTACAATGGCAGTTGCAGCAGTTCCAGTTGGTGTTAAGACAAATCCTGCATGGACACAACGTCCTACAGTCGTAAGATTGCCATTTGCAACCTATCTGCTACCTTTTCCATTGACTTTGCTTCTTGGAAGCTGGCACTGACTGTTAAAAAAGTGGTGATTGTGTGACTGTGGGATGCTATATTTTAAATGTGAGATGGTTGCCAAGCACACAAATTGTGATCATGTGACATTCGTGCTTAACTATACATAGACACAGATAGACATAAATAGCTATCTATCATTATCTGTCTTCTCTCTCTCTCTCTCTCTCTCTCTCTCTCTCTCTCTCTCTCTCTCTCTCTTTCTTTCTGGTTCATATTTCCCTTTTCCCTTTTCTTCAATTCAAAATCTGTTTGTTCACTGAGTGACAAAAGGAGACCGTTTCATCTCAGGTAACAAAGTTATTTTTCCAGTCTAGAAACTGTACCCTGCTTCTGCAGACATCCCTGGTTTTACCAAAGAAATAAGATTGTTTATATTCATTTGTAAACTTGAGCACTTCCCATACTATTCTCTCACAGATATACAGATACATGGATGTTACTTACACATTTCCATCATCTTTTATTTCGTCTTATCTGAAAAAACAAGATATTCCTTTTATAATATGAACACATTGTTTCAGATGCTTCAGTTTGCTTTTTGAGTTCATAGATAAAACTAGAGAGAGTGGGTTGACCAAATTTTATGAAGAAATCAGTGTAGGCTTTCAAAAGACCCAAGTAATCTGTAAATAAAATCAAATATGACTTTTGAAAAAAATTCTAATGTGATATATTTTTAGTAAATATGGACAAGTCTACCATGTAACATACATATTTGAAGAAACAGTACATTTCCAGTACAATCTTCTGGACTCCAAATGTTATACTTCCATAGAAAATCCAACAGTCTATTTCATGTGTCCTTGGATTTCACCACATTCCTATTGGTTCAAAATGATTTTTCTTGGAAAAAAATTTGATAACTTTCTGTATGCATGTTCCAACTATAATTCCATTACAATAGTGATTTTCTAATCTAACAAAATCATATATTCTTATTTCTTACTAAAATTGGGTTTTTCTCCCAGTTATTCTTGTTGAATAACAATAAACTGCAGTAATGTACTATTGGTTCTTTCACATAAAAGCTGGTTTTTGAAGTTCTGTTCATTTTAAAATGTGCTCTGTGTTTCAAGAAATTCTTCTGAATTGCAAAGAAGTATTTTTATTTTATTTTGTTCCAAATGATAACATTTACAAGACAATATTTAGATCATAATATTTAAAAGGGCGAATCTTTCAGCCAGTGTAATATGATACAGAGAAACTTACTATCTGCAGGGTCACATTCTCTTTTTAAAAAAGAAAGCAAAATACATAACCTATTTAAGAACTTAAGTCTGAATAATGTACTATTTCCTGTGCATGCTTAGAAGTATAATTTAACTTGAAAACTTTCATTTTTTTGAAAGTCATGAAGAGTCACTTAAGTGTTAATACCATTTTATAATGCCTTGGTAAGGCCACACTTGGAATACTGCATTCAGTTTTGGTCGCCATGATGTAAAAAAGATGTGGAGACTCTAGAAAGAGTGTAGAGAAGAGCAACAAAGATGATTAGGGGACTGGAGACTAAAACATATGAAGAATGGTTGCAGCAACTGGGCACATCTAGTTTAATGAAAAGGAGGAGTAGGGGAGACATGATAGCAGTGTTCCAATATCTCAGGGGCTGCCACAAAGAAGAGTGATTCAAACTATTCCAAAGCACCTGAGGGTAGAACAAGAAGCAATGGGTGGAAACTAATCAAGCAGAGAAGCAACTTAGAACCAATTTCCTGACAGTTAGAACAATTAATCAGAAGAACAACTTGCTTCCAGAAGTTGTGAATGCTGCAACATTGGAAGTTTTTAAGAAGATGTTGGATAACCATTTGTCTGAAGTGGTATAGGGTTTCCTGCCTAAGCAGGGGGGTTGGACTAGAATTTTTCCAAGGTCCCTTCCAACTCTCTTATTCTATTCTCTAAGTTTTATGTATCAAAGTCTCCTAAATTTGGATAACTTCTAGATATATAGACTTCTGCTCCCCCCCAAAAAAATAGCTGTAAGGGTTGTGTAAAACATTCAGAAGTGTTTTGCAACCACACATCTGAATACTCTGAACCACTGATTTGGGAAAGATACCTGAATTAAGATGGATTGCTATAGAATATTCTGTTTCCAAATTGTTTAATTTTGCAGTAAATAAATATTAGCATAAATAAGATTATCCAGACTAACTATTTATTATTATTATTATTATTATTATTATTATTATTATTATTATTATTATTATTATTATTATTATTATTATTGTTATTATTATTATTATTATTATTATTATTATTATATTTATTTATTTATTTATTTATTTATTTATTTATTATTATTTATTTATCTATCTATCATTCATTCATTCATTCATTCATTCATTCTATGTTTCATGTCAGGCTCTTTCTGGATAGATGGATGGATGGTTGGACAGATATTTTATTAATTGGTTAAACATCTGGGAAGGCCGCAGCTTCATACTGGAATCAGGCACAAACAGGAGCCCTTAGGAAATGAGAAAACATTCATGAGTATCAATATGTGTGGCCTAAGAATAAAGGGTAGCATTGTTACAAATGAGAATTCTGTCAGGTAGAAAGAAGCCTTATTACAAAAGCAGAACAGGGAGGCTGCAGTTGGAAGGCTGGGCTAGTTACCCAGATCAACAGAGCCCTTCACTCATAGTGGATTGTCCTCTGTATGTGTCAGCTCTTCAAGAGAGAACAGACTAGGAAACGGGATTCTACTTCCTGTTCCTGTGGACGACGGACATGCTGTACGCCGCTTGCCGTCCCGGTGGGGCCCCCCGATCCAGGGGGGGCACACGATGCCTTGTAGGGACATCCTGCCAAGGGGGCGGCTTGCTGGAGCCCCCTGGAGCAGTGGCGGCTGCAGGGGGGCTGCCAGCTTTGCCCTAGGCACTGGGAGGCTTTTGGGGGTGTGCCTGCCACGCACGCTTTCGTCTGGAGGAGATCAGAAGAAAACGCTCCACTTGAAGGCAACAGCAGAAATGCGGTGAGGGGGGAACCCCCCCCCCGGTGTCTTTCTTTTTACTTTCTTTGAACAACTAAGTAAATGAGGATTAGCAGTATCCTTAAGACTCTTTGATCTTTGCGAAGTGTTAAGATTGGAGAGGGGGGTTTGCTCTCCCCCCCTCTCGGTAAAGCGGCTCTACACAATCTCTCTCTCTCGGAGGAGAGGGAAAATTGGGGGAAAAAAGCCTTTGATATTCACTTCTTTCAAGCAATGGGGTAATGATCCTTTTTAACAATTGCGGAAGAAAGAAAGTGAGTTGACCTAAAAAGCTATGAATGGAAATTTTCTAAATGACTGTTCTCCGATCCCTGGGGAGGGCTGAGCCAAAATGGCATTTCTTCCCCCATTTCTGTTGTCGTTACAAATGAACTGTCGTCTCTGAAAAACTTTTTGGGCTGGAATTATAAAACCCGGGTGACCCTAGAGGAATCTCCTTGTATAACTCTTCCTTGGATTGGGAAAAACTGAGCTTAACCAGAGGGGAGCTGTATTGAAGATCAATATCCCACACCGGACTTTGTCTGTCTCTTGCCCCCCCCCTGACGGTGTGCTCCTACAGACGCCATTTTTTCTGCTTAGACCTATAACTTTTTTTGAACTTTGAAATGCCTGCAAAAAAGCCTCCACCCAAACCAGCCTCAGCTCCATCTTCTGCTGTCTCAAGCCCGGTTCCCCCGCAAACGCAATTAACCTCTTTTTTGCAACCAAAAGCCCCCGAGGGGGAACAGCAGTCTCAAGAAACGTTCCACAAAATGTTTCAGACACTCTTAAAGGGACAGGACAAAATAAAAAAGCAGCTGGTGGACTTAAAGGAAGAACTCAGACAGAATCAACAACAGACTTCACAAAATAGTCAAAAAATAAATGCTCTGGAGGAGGGTGCTGTGGGGGGTGGGAGAAGAGATGAAGGCTTTACAAAAAAAATGTTGGGTTTGAGAGTTACATGGAAAAAATGGAGTTTGAAAGGATGTCTTTTTTTCTTAGATTTCAAAATATACCTGAAACAGAGGGTGAAGACTTAAGAGAGACTATGATAACAATGCTAGCAGATTATATTAAAAGAGATAAACAGCAGCTAGGGTGGGATATTGACCTGATATATAGAATCAATTCAGCATATGCTAGAATACACAATGTTCCAAGGGAGATACATGTTAAGTTTTTTAGAAAGACTACAAGAGATGAGATTCTAGGAGTTCAAAGGGGGGAACCTCTAAGATATAAGGACAAAGAAATAACCATTCTGAAACAGATACCAAAAAGAATAAGAGATAAGAGGAAGAAATTCTTCTTTCTAACTAAAAAGCTATATGAAAAAAAATCTGGTTTCGGTGGTTAATTCCAGAAGGCTTGTTGATTTTTTGGGAGGGAGGTAGAGTGAGAATTAACACAGTGGTGGAGGCAGAAGCCTTCATGGGAAAACATAAGGACCTCCTAGGTAAAACAAGAGACGGCACACAAGACATGAAGGGGGGAGGAGCCTTGGCTCAGCCAACAGACAGGGGAGAGGAGACAGCAATGAAACTTAGGTCACAGAAATGAATTAAAAACATATTGCAATTGCTAATATAATGAAATGTAGAAGTGATATAAAGTATGGTTGAAGATGTCAAAGAATTGAGTAAAATAACTGCTAATATGAATGTAACAATGATATTTTGATATATATAAAATATGAAAGAGATGCAAGATTCCGGGGAAGTACCACCTTCCGTATGATGTAGCTGTCAAAACTTTTTTCCCACACTTATGTACCCTTTCCCCCAAAACCAATAAAACTTTTGTTATATAAAAAAAGAGAGAACAGACTAGGAAACCAAAGTCACGAATGCTAACAGTACTTTTATTATAACAATACAGTAATAGCATCTTGCAAGTTTGAATGTACTTCCTCTCTTCCTTTATCTTCATTAGAACGACTATCTTGTCTGAGACTTACTTGGGTTGTAGTTCCAGCCTTAGATTTATTTTATATGATTGTTGTCTTGGTTGTAGTTCTTTCTCTTCTTTCTGAAAATTTTTCCTTCTGCCCATTACATAAACCCCAAGTAAGCCAGCCTCCTCCTGAGCTGAATGAGACAATGTGCAGTGCTCCTGGGCCTACATATATCCACATGGATGTAATTCTTGGGATAATAAGAGAAACTATAACCAGACAGAGTTGGGCCATTCATGTTTCATGTCCTGGAGTTTTGCCTAGTAGTTAAGTTACTGAAGTAACGACAACAACAACGCAGTGTCACAAGGAAGCTAGATTTATGTGAGTGACCTGCATGCACATGGCCTACAAAAGAAATGGAACACAAATAAATGCAAAGGAGTGGCTGCACCAGCTCTTATGCTTTGCTGATGCTAGTTTCAGGGTGCGGATTGTAAAGGATGGAGCTGAATGGAACATTATAGAAGTAGTTTCTGTTTTGATATAGCAGAGTGGTTTTCAAACTTTTTTTTACCATAGATTCCCCTTAAATAACTTTTGTGATCATGGAACACGGCACCCACAAGACTTAACTCAAGATTTAAAGCAAAACATTTCTTCAAGCCTTCATGGACCGCCTGTGATTACATTGTTGAGTCCGCGGACCAGAGTATAAGGGTTTTAATATATTGGTTAGAGAGATTAGTTTTCCCCTTTGTCCATTTATTTATTTGTTTGTTTGTTTCTATAGCCGCCCAACTCAACCAAATAACTCATGATGTTAGCGACATATCCAATATTTGTAAAAATAGGGGGGGGGGGAAACCCTTCTGCTTTCTCTATTGAGAACTTTCGAGGATTTTTCTGATAACATTTTTTAAATAACCGATTTAAGTACATGTCCCCTATGCTGGTTTGTAAGTTATCTCTACATTAGAAATCATTGATTGCATAGAAAACATTAACATTAAAGCTGAGCGGAAGAGGAATTAAACCACATGGAAGTTTCTCAAGCAGAGCAAGGCTCGTTGCATCTACTGGCAGAGTTTACAAAATAAACCTGGAGATAGAAAATACTCACAGAACAGTATGTCAAGATCCTACACCTAGAGAATTCTGGGACTATCTTAATCATCACTTTATTACTTTCTTGTTATCATTTCTATTAAGCAACCAAAGAGTTTGTTTAGCCTATCATCTCAAATAGGAGGACATGGATTCCAAGTAAGTCGGGATTCATAAACCAAGAGTAAAAACTAAAGGCCACGAAAGAAAGGAGTATGTCCCTCTGGTCTTTGGTGAGAAAGAGAAGCTGTTAAGCCACAGACTAACCATGTAAAGATACTTGACTCGACCTGAGCTTCTCCAGAGATGTCTTCAGTTTCAGCCTTCCTTTTTTCTCCCTTTGAAGGTCAACCAAATGAAGGCATTTTGAATTTGGGCCTTTTAAACCAACTCTGAGATTCCTCAGTCTGAATTCCTTCAGAAATTCCCTCATTACTTTTAACTTGGAAGGGCTGAGCTCTTCCACCAAGTTTATCCAGAGTTTTTTCTGTATTTGTTTGAAGGCTTGCTGATAGGGAGGATGGCCTCTCCCAGGGGGAAGAAAAGAAAGATGGCACAGTGCTCACCTAGCAGTAAGGAAGGTGGAGCTGGAATGCAGGAGCAGCAGAGAATCGATGGATGCTGTCGGCTTATTCCATCAATTGTGGGTCGTGCATCCTCCCCTCTTCCCCAGCCAGACAGCTGTGAGGTTTTGGCACTATTTGGGGATTCTTCCCCGGAATGGGATCGGCAGGCACAGGCCGAGGAGAGTCAGTTGGGAGGCCTGTTGGGAGGCTCACAAATCCTTCCGCTTAATCGGAAGACAAATGATTCAGCAACTTTAAGTGAGTCAGCTCCATGCTGGGATAAGGATTGGAATTGGAGTGTCACAACTACAGTGGACCAGTTTTAGGGCTTGAAAAACAGCTATGTAATAGTACAAAGGAGACACAGCATGCTCACTTCTCAGACAGTCTTGGCCATTTTTGACCAGTTTGAAGAGGTGCGTTTAAAGTTGGACTCCATGATCAAGGTACCCCATAACCTTTTTTGGTCCCAAGGCATGTAGCTCTATCGATTACTTTTGTGTTTCTCACAGCTTAGTCTCAGGGGCTACTTCGGTCTTGACGTTACCAAGGCCTGAAAGTGATCATCTTCCAATTGAGATGTCCCTGGTATTTCCTTCTGATTTAAGGAAAAGGAACCAAATAATTCAACAAGTAGGCCACAACTTGGAAATAGCCCAGGAGAGAAAGCTAACATGGAAGAGGGTTGACGGGAAAGTAGTGACAGAACTTTTGAATTCACCATGTATGGAAACCCTAGCGCTTATATGCTCCAAGCCGCAGGTAATATCGACTGGTTGCCAGACAGAAAGATCTGGTCAGATATCATCAATGAACCAACAGAGGAAAGGAGTAAGCAGTCAGTATTTTGACTGTAATTGTGAAAGGAAAAAAGATGGTGAGCTGCTGAGGACTGAAATCCCACGGTATAGGGGTGGGTGGGTGGGTGAAGCAGGTGACTGTTGAAGGAGCAGATTGTTATGAACATATATAATTTTGAGATAAATGCGAGTAGATGGACTTCAAAAAGATGGATAGCGACCTCTCTGTCGCAGCTTACACAGAGTGATAAGGGGCAATAGATTTGGCAGCATATGAATATCTTCTGCAATGCAATAATTATTCCAGAATCCTTCTTAAGTTCAAACAACAGCTCTTCCCAAGCCTGCTCATGCGAATGAGAGGATTCTTGGCTTTCTTCCAAATTTTACCAACTCGAGTTTTTTCTAGTAGTGAAGTCAGCCCGCTGATCCAGAGAGCCCCCAGGGAAAGCATTGCAGTGCATGGAAAAGCTGACTCGAAAAGTAAACCAAATAGGGAAAGCAAGTCAACTGAAATTGGGAGGAGACCTAGCATTACAAAGGAAATGTTGGTTGAGGTCTTGGATGCAACTAATGTGAAACTTCCTTCAACTGGCTTAATGCAAGATGAGACATTTGACTCTGCTTGCTTAGAAACTTTTTCTCTACTTTCAAAACAGAGCAGCAAGAAGTCTTTAAAAAACTCAAGAGACGAGAAAGCTGCTGAAGCAGACCATTTCCTCTGCTGCTCCTTTGGGGTCGTTTGTTCTTTCCCCTTCAAGGTATGATATAATTCAGAGAGTCAGCAGCTTAAAAGTCCAGGAATCCTGATGCCCACATTTATACAGCACACAGTGCCAGAGACAGTTGACCTAACAGTGCAAAGTGCTGTGGGACGAGCACTGAAATTGGAATGTACCCAGGAAGGAATTTCCCAGTCCCCCTTAGTGGCGAAAATGATATCAAGGAACGACATAAGAGTGGTGACGCAAGTAAAATCATTTATCGTGGAGGCAGAGATTAATAGAGCTTACAGAACTGCAAGACAGAAAACAACAGGCAGAGAAATGACATCTAAACAGTCTTTTATGGAGTTCAAGCGATTAAATGGGTGTGTGAGCACAAATGGGGAAGGATGGGTGGAAGAGATTACTCAAGAAGCCTGACTAGGAAATAGTGTACAATCACCTTCTTCAAGAAAACATTTCCTCTCATGGAATGTGGCAGGATGGAAAGGAAGTTGGTGTACGGATGTCTGTATTAAATTTCTAAAGAGGTATCAAGTAATCACATAGAAGGAGACTTGGGTTAGTGGTGATGAGGCTCCTATTGAGCTTCCTGGGTTTAATATTTGGCAGCTACCAGTAAAGAGGGTAGCTATAAAGGGAAGAGCCTCAGGAGGGTGGTGCATTTTGGTAAAAACCAAATTAGGATGGAAAGGAACTCAGCTCGAACTCTGGCCCTTTATTTTTTCAAGCAATCCATTTGGCATATGGAGGGAACTCAATAGTATTTATCAATATGTATGTTAACCCAGCAATGGACGACCTGTGGGAGGCACTGGAGGTAAAGATATTAGATACACGGAAAAAAATTATAAAAACACCTCTAATTTTGGCAGGAGGTTTCAATGCCAGTGTTGGCCCCTCGTTGGAGACTTTTGTTGAAAACGGCACAATTCCAGATGGTTATTTACACAACCAACAATCATGGGATTCCCAAGATAGGAAAAAGAATAAAGATGGGGGGAAATTTCTAACAATGGTATACAATTGTAACCTTCAAATTGTAGGCCAGTACTCAGATGCTAGAAGGTACCCATAACCTTTTTTGGTCCCAAGGCATGTAGCTCTATCAATTACTTTTGTGCTTCTCACAGCTTAGTCTCAGGGGCTACTTCGGTCTTGACGTTACCAAGGCCTGAAAGTAATCGTCTTCCAATTGAGATGTCCCTGGTATTTTCTTCTGATTTAAGGAAAAGGAACCAAATAATTCAACTAATAGGCCACAACTTGGAAATATCCCAGGAGAGAAAGCTAACATGGAAGAGGGTTGACGGGAAAGTAGTGACCGAATTTTTGAATTCACCATGCATGGAAACCCTAGCGCTTATATGCTCAAATAGTACAGGTGAACAAGAGCTTTTAGTATATTTTGCGGAAATATGCCATAAATTGAAGCATTTTTTCATGACTACTAAGCCAAAGGGCCAGTCTGATCATAGTCATTCAACATAGTTTGATAACGAATGCAAAGATAGGAGAAAACAGCTCAGGAAATCACTTAGGAAATACTTAAAAAGCCCAAACATGGAATTACAGAAGGAGTATATCACCATGAGGCAGAAATATAAGCAGCTAACGAAGAAAAAAAAAGCCTCATACTGATAATTTATGGGCTGGCTTAGAACAGGCAGCAAATCTGGCCTCACCTACACTCTTCTGGTTGGGGGTCTCAAAAATTATTAAAGATAGAAAATCAACAAGTGACCCAAATATTACTACAGTAGGTTGGGAGAGGCATTTGGCCACTCCAGCAGTAGTGGAAAGTTCTGATGACGTGATATCTTCTCTTAGCCTGAAACAGGGATATGAAGTCTTACCCCAGTGGGCAGAAGTGTCAATCATGGAGGTGGTGCATTTAATTTCTTTCCTGAAGTCAAACAAAGCTCCAGGACAGGATGCGCTCCCGGCATCGTTATTTAAAGAAAACATAACCTAGTGGGTGCCTGTCCTGGTGGGTCTCTTTACTTTTATTAATAGAACAGGGCAAATTCCTGCTAGCTGGCACACATCAATAATCATTCCACTACATAAAAAAGGTTCTAGAGATAACCCAGATAATTTCCGGTTAATTAGTTTACTCAATATTTCAGCAAAAAATTATGCTAACTATTTACTGCATAAATTAGAAGATTGGATAAAGAGAGATAACATTCTAGCTGAAGAACAGACAGGCTTCAGGAATGGAAGATCTACTATGGAAATTGTTTTGTATGGGACCATCTAACAACAAAGTTTAAGTTTTGGAAAAAAAAACATTGTATGTGGTATTTATAGACCTAAAGGCTGCCTTCAATACAATTAATAGACAAATATTATGGGATAAATTAGAGGCCATGGGAATAGAAAAGAAATTGCTATATTTAATTAGACTGTTATACATGGAAATCCAGGTTAGAGTTTGAGTGAACAGGATAGGATCGGTAACAAATGCAATCCCAATAAACAAGGGCGTAAGACAAGGTTGCATTTTAGCTCCAGCACTTTTCAATTTATAATTAAACGACTTGCCAAATTGTTTGGAAGGCATATCACTCCATGGGCCTAGTATAGGAACAAGACAGGTAAATTTCTTGTTATATGCTGATGATATAATTTTGATGTCGGCCTCACAGGTGGGGCTACGAAGGTCACTCGGGAGGTTGGCAGCATATTGCATAAAGAATCGCTTGATAATTGACATAGAGAAATCAAAGGTAATGATATTTAGCAGGCAACAAAAGATGAGGAGATGGATTTTAAATGGCAGAAGAATAGAACAAGTTCAGTCATTTAACTACTTAGGGATAGTATTCCAGACAAATGGTAAATGGAATAAATATGTAAAAGCCGGAGGTCAGAAGGCTCTGCCTCGGACGGCCCAATTAAATAAACTTAACTTAGAGAAAACTCCATCTTCATTAACCCCAGTGTTAAAGGTCTTTCAGGTGAAAATTGAACCAATACTTACCTATGGGGCAGAAATATGGGGTTAGTTAAGTTGCCTGGGTTGGAAATCCCTCAAAATAAGTTCTTGAGGATAATCTTGGCTGTGTCTTCTGGAACCCCAGCATGCGTAGTGAGGGCAGAATTGGGAGTACATGCGATTGGCACAAGGGCCATGTTGAAGACTGTTTATTACTGGCTAAGATGGAGGAAGAGAGGTTAGTAAAGATAGTGCTAATGGAGCCGATTAGCTCAAGTAATAAAAATAATTGGTTATCAAGAATTTTGAAGCAGGTATCAAGTTTTGATATTCCTTTAAACTGGCAGCAGCATGATCTTAGGCAGATCAAATCTTGGATTGCACAGAGATTTATGGACATACGTGCACAATCAGACATTGCACAAGTGACAGCAGCAAAAGTTTGCCCCTGGCTATCAGTAAACAAACAAATTTTTAAAATAGGAAAATACTTAACTTCGCCTTTATCTCCAGTCATAAGGAGATTTTTTTCCAAATTGAGATTGGACCAACTTCAAACAAACATGGTTTGGGGCAGGTATAAGGGAATCCCTGCAAGTGAAAGAGTCTGTTTATGTGGGACGTCGAAACAATAGCCCATGTAATTTTTGATTGCCCCCTGTACTCAGATTTGAGGGAACCCCAGTTGGGTAGGATCTTTTATACCAGCACTCCTAAGTCCAAAGAGCGCTTTTTGCAACATTGTTTGTTAGATACTAATTTGCAGTTGGTGAAATGGATTGCCAAATTTACTGTAAAGTTGATGGAAACAAGGACAAAGTTGGTGCAGCAGAACGCGGTAGATTGTAGGAAAGACCACTTGACGGGGTAGACGTAGGGGTGACATTGTAATAAAATTTTAAGCATATTTAATTTGTAATTTAAATTATCACACTCTATTCTGCTTATATTTTAAATTGTATTTTATTCCATTTACATTTTAAATTGTGCTTTATTTCAATCTCATTTTAAACTGTAGTTTTTGTCTCTGGAACTTAGTACTTTGATATGGCCCAAGGGCTAATCAATAAAGATTGATTGATTGACATTAACATGCTTGATGGAAAATTGAGCTTTGCTTGTACATGAGGAATACTGGACAACATGTGCAAAAAATGATTAGTTCTGAGCTTAACATTAGAGAATACTCTATATGCTACAAATATTTCTAAGATTAAGAGTGTTTGGAAGTCTGCAACTAGAAACATAAGAAAAGTTAAGTGTACTCAAGAAAAAAAGTTAAATGAATGATAGGAAAACAGGGACTGTATTTTTCGGACTATAAACTGGAGTATAAGATGCACCAACATTTTGAAGAGGTAAATTTTAAAAAAAGTTTTTGCCCTCCCCAGCTGCCAAGAACACTCTACAGGTCTCCCAAACGCTCTTGCACACACCATTTTTTGTGAAAAAGGGGTATGCATAGATTTTGCTAAAGTGCTCCTGGGGGCTGGGGAATGCAAAAATGCAATGCATAGAGGGTTTGGATGGTGAAAAATTGGCCTTTTTTTGAAAAAACGGTGCGTGCAGAGGGTGTGGGAGGTTTATAGTGCTCCTGGGGGTTGGGGAAGGCAAAAAATAGCCAATTTTTCACAAAAAATTGTCTGGGTTTTTTGCAAAAAAAAAAGGGCATGCAGAGGGTTTGGGAAGCCGGTAGAGTGCTCCTGGGGGCTGGGGAGGGCAAAAACAGCCCATTTTTGTGAAAAACAGCTTGTTTTTGCCTTCCCCAGGCTCCAGAAGCACTATGCAGGCCTCCCAAACCCTCTGCACATCAATTTTTACAAAAAACAGGATGTACGGGTCGGGATTTCTGGAGGTCGAAAATATTGTATTCAGTGTATAAGATGCACCCAGATTTTCATCCTCGTTTTGAAAAAATACGGTATGTTCTGTGCCTGTGAATGTCAGAGAATGAGGAAAGTAAAGATGCAATCCACCAGAATGAAGAAGATCTAAACTTGTGGAGTAGAATTTGTTAATACCTGCCTAGAAAAGGAACTGTAAGTTTAATTATGAATGAAAGAGCTAAATATATATCTGGAAAAAAATGGACTAGTTTCATCTAAGTTGATGTGTATGATATAAAAGTAACAATGCACAATACATTTCAGTGAGCTGTGGTAATGGAAGAAGCAGATATGAATTCAAGGAAAAATTATGCAACATTCTGGATGAATGCAATGTTGGGGAGGGAATATTCTGTCTGACAAGAAACCTCTTTCATAAAACTTTGAATCAGGAGGAGGTTCCAACTTCAAACTGGTATGCTAAAGAACTCCAGGGGACAAACAGTAACTGGTTCAAAGGAGATTAGGCAAAAATGAAAGAAGGATACTTAAGTATGAGATGTGTCAATATCCAAGACACTTTAAAAGATATTACCAACTTACAAGAATCTCTTCCAGTACTAGAGATGAACTTAGATAAGTATTCTGATCACTACAGAATTGGATAGATAGTGGAATACTGTAAGGGACTATAAGAAAATCTTGAAGAACAGGAAGAGCAGCTTGAACTAATACACAAGTCAGACAAAAGAAATTTGAATCCAAAGCAGAAATGTAATTTGAGAAAATTAATCAGACTTGACTCTTCCTAATTCGTTAGGTTTTTTTTTGTTGTGGTGGTGGTTCTGTTCTTTTCAGATAAAAGCAGGGCTTGAGAAGATTCATTCAGACTTGTAATATTCTGTTATCGTGCCTCTATAATAAAAGTATGATTAGCATTCATAACTATGGTTTCCAGTCTAAAAAGATAAAGGTAAAGCTTCTCCTCGCACATATGTGCTAGTCGTTCCTGAATCTTTTGGGTGGTGCTCATCTCCATTTCAAAGCCGAAGAGCCAGCGCTGTCCGAAGACGTCTCCGTGGTCATGTAGCTGGCATGACTAAACACCAAAGTCACACGGAATGCTGTTACCTTCCCACCAAAGGTGGTTCCTATTTTTCTACTTGCATTTTTACATGTTTTCAAACTGCTAAATTGGCAGAAGCTTGGAATAGTAATGGGAGCTCACTCCGTTACACGGCACTAGGGATTCAAACCACCAAACTGCCGACCTTTCTGATTGACAAGCTCAGTGTCTTAGCCAGTCTGGTCCACCTCAAAAAGCTGTAAAATAATTACTTAAACATGGCAACATATTGCATAAGATACAGCAAAAATTATAACCAAGCTATACCCGAAAATCTGGAGAACAACACAATAGCCAACAGATTGGAAGAGGTCATTCTAGATTCTGAAACCAAAAAAGTAGAGATAATAGACTGCACAACCTATCAGGTAATATATTTATTTTCACATGCTAGTGAAATAATGCTTAAGATCATCCAATGCAGATGACAGCCCTATATAGAAAATGAGACGCCACAAAGTCAAGTTGTCTTTCCAAAAAGCTCAGGAATATTATTTCTGATGCATGATGGATAATTGAGAAAGTGAAAGAATACCAAGAATAAATCACTGTGTTTCATTGGTTATAGAAAGTTCTTTGATTTGTTTCAATCACATCAAACTGTAGAATGCACTCAGAAAAGAATGGAAATATAGTATTGTGCAATCATTTAGAATTATTTGCAGCCTTAGAAGCAGCATTTAAAACCACAGGATTTGTCACAGAAACCCAAGAAAAAACAAGGCAGACAATCAAGCTACACACCAGAAGAATCAAACCATTACAAAAGAGGGGACAGAGCAGCTATCAAAAAACTAAAGAAAGACCAAACTATTGTCATACCTCCAGTAGACAAAGTCTGGTTATTATAGACAGAACATAATAATACAAAAAGCCAAAGAATTAATGGAGGATAAGGAAACCTACACCCCAGTAAACCGCAATCAAACACAGAAACTGAGCAACTTGATTAAAACAACTCTAAATAACCTGACCAAAAAAGGTCAAATCATTTTAAAAAAAAGAATGAAGGTGCAGGAAAACAGTGGGTCTATCCTGTCACTCTTCAATGGATGTCCCAAAATGCACAAATCCAGCATACCTCATCCATTACTAGGGACCCAATGTACAACTTAGCCAAAGAATCAAAAAGTCTTAGACACCTGACCAAACAAATAACAAATATTCTACCTTTTTCCTCACTACAATATTTCCATAAAATCAAAAGCCTAAAAATAGAAAATGAAATTATGGCTTCATTCATTGTCACACCACTCTTTATGTCCATAGATTTGGAACTAGCAAAAGAATTCATGGCAGAAGTACTATAGAACATACTCAATCTAGACAAAACACTGAGATCGAAATATAAAGAATCATGTACCTGTAAGCACTGTAACAACCACTACGTAGAACAGACTGGCAAAAAACTGGCAGAGCACATCCATGAACATCATCTAGGAATCATAAGACATGCTGAAAAACTCTTTAATTTCATAACATGTGGATAGACTCAACTACAGTTTCAACTCAAAAACTGAATATCCTGTCTGGTTATAAGAACCTGTAATGACAGAAGGTGTGGTGGCTAGGGTGAAAAGGTAAATATACTTTCATACAAAGATAATGTTTATTTGTTGGCCAAAACCCAAATACTTTTCAGTGTTAGACTGCATGCCTAAAGGAATATGAATCTAATAATAATTATATCAGAAAGTATAATTATGTTTGACAGGAGATATTGAATGCAAACGATAAAAAAACTTAAACAAGTGACTAATTTATTTGCTTTAGGAGAACGTTTATGAGTGAGTGTGGTGTCCTAGCGGTTAAAACACTGGGCTGTTGAGCAGAAGGTTGGCAGGTCAAGACCTAAATATTGCATGATGGGATGAGCTCCCATCACCTGCCCTACTCCTGCCAATCTAGCAGTTTGAAAGCACGCAAATGCAAGTAAATAAATAGGTACCATTTGGGTGGGAAGGTAAGAGTGTTCTGTGTGCCTTAGCATCTAATCATGCTGGCCACATGACCATGGAAGCACTTTTGGACAGCGATGGCTGCCTCAACTAGGAAATGGAAACAAATACCATCCCCTAGAATCAGACACAGCTGGGCAAGATAAATCTTTACCTTTACTTATAGGACAATGCTTATTGAAGTTGGAAAAATAGATGAAGAAACTTTACAGCATGCAAATGCTGGCACAAACATAGGGGGTAATATAAAGTCATTCATGAAGATAAGTATTTGTTGAAAGAAGTCATGCATCTGCCCATTTTATTACATGGAAATTAGAGTTGGACATGTCAGGACAAAAATGATATGAAGTTGATCAGCACATAAAAATCTGCATTTGCAAATACATACATACATACATACATACATACATACATACATACATACATACATACATACAGTTAGAATGAATATTATAGAAATGGAGTGACTGAACCAAAAAACAGCCGATTACCAACGCTTCGTTGAGAGAGGGGTTCTTTCCAACCGCCTTGAAGGAGGCGGTGGTGAGGCCCCTCCGCAAGAAGCCTTCCCTGGACCCAGCTTCTTTAGCCAACTATCGTCCGGTCTCCAACCTTCGCTTTGTAGCGAAGGTTGTCAAGAGTGTGGTAACATGTCAGCTTCCCCAGTACCTGGATGAAGCTGTCTACCTGGATCCGTTTCAGTCGGGTTTGAGGCCCTGATACAGCACAGAGACGGCATTGGTCGATGATCTCTGGAGGGCCCGGGACAGGGGCTGTTCCTCTGTCCTGGTCCCATTAGACCTCTCAGCGGCTTTTGATACCATTGACCATGGTATCCTACTGTGACGACTCGGGGGGTTGGGAGTGGGGGGCACCGTTTTATGGTGGTTCTCCTCCTACCTGTCGGATCGGTCGCAGTTTGTGTTGACTGGAGGGCAGAGATCGACCCCCAGGCGCGTCACTTGTGGGGTGCCCCAGGGTCGGTTCTCTCACCCCTCCTGTTCAACATATACATGAAACCACTGGGCGAGATCATCCATGGTTTTGGGGTACGGTATCATCAATATGCTGATGATACCCAACTTTGACGATAGGGGGAGAAATTTTAGCCCCCTCAGAGAAGGCTCGCAATCTGGGAGTCCTCCTGGATACGCGGCTTAGTTTAGAAGAACACCTGACGGCTGTGATCAGGGGGGCCTTTTACCAGGTTCGCCTGGTACGTCAGTTGCGCCCCTTCCTGGATCGGGATGCTCTGTGCACAGTCACTCATGCCCTCGTCCTTTCTCGCCTGGACTACTGCGATGCTCTCTACATGGGGCTGCCCTTGAAGAGTACCCGGAGGCTTCAGCTAGTCCAGAATGCGGCCGCGCGGGTTGTCATGGGGGTACCTAGGTGCTCCCATGTTACACCCCTTTTAGGCGGCCTGCACTGGTTGCCGGTTGTTTTCCGGGTGCGATTCAAGGTATTAATTCTGACCTTTAAAGCGCTGCATGGCTTAGGCCCAGGGTATCTGCGAGACCACCTACTGCCACCAGTAGCCTCCCACCGTCCAGTACGATCCCACAGAGTTGGCCTCGTCAGGGTGCCGTCGGCCAGGCAGTGTCGGCTGGTGACCCCCAGGGGGAGAGACTTCTCTGTGGGAGCGCCTTCCCTCTGGAATGAGCTGCCCCCGGAGCTCCGCATAATCCTTGACCTCCGGTCCTTCCGACGCGCCCTAAAAGGTTGGCTTTTCAGCAAGCCGGCCTGGCCTGAATAAAATAAATTATTAATTTTAATTGTTAATTTTAATCTAAATCTCATTATAAATGTCTATTGGGTTTTTTGGATATTCTATTTAATCTTTCTTTTAACTTTTGTCATATGTGTTTTTATGTTGTACGCTGCCCTGAGTCCTTTGGGAGAAGGGCGGCATAGAAGTCCAATAAATCAAATCAAATCAAAACTTGGACCTATTTAACAAATGAAGTTGCCATAAGCTACTTTTGGTATGGTTATCACCTACAAAGTCCTTCAAGGCATAGGGATACACTACCAACATGTTTTCATGATTTGCCTCTGCCTTTGCTGTGGTATGGTATGTTTACATTTGATTTACAGTAGTCTTTGGCTTTTGATAATAATTGAGTCCAGAATTATGGTTGTAGTTTGTGGTGGTTGTTAAGCAAGGCACCCACTTAAGACAAATTTCATCTCTCTCCGTTGTGATCATCAAGTGAAACATGGTGCCTCAGGCGGTGGGGGAAGGCTCACACATGGTCTGCCTCCCATGGCCTCCTCCTTTCCCTATTCATAAGCCAGATAGCGCCATGCCTGAAGCAAGCACCATTATGGGAGAAGCCACAATTCTCAGACCATGATGATTGTGGCCCCTGCCAAACTGGCACCTGGTAACATAAAGTGGCCTCTGTGTAGGAAGGCCACCAGGCAGTTTGGTTGCTTCTCTTTCTCAAAGTTGATTTTCAAGTACCGCTTTTTGAAAGAAGAAGCCATGTAATGCCATCTCAGAAGCAGGTTCCATTTTGGACAGGGCCACAATTCTTGAATTGCAAGAATTGTGATTGCTTCTGGGATCACACCATCCAGCTTCTGTGTAAGAAGGCTGCATGGCACATCAGTTACTTCCCCTTGGAAAAGGGAATTTCAGAAGAAATAAGTGGAGTGAGATATGACGGGTCCCAGTGGAGCAGGAAGCAATTTCAAGGCCTGGGGGGACCCAACCGCAAGGGTAGTACATCCAAGGGACTGAATGGGGAAGGATGGGGAGGAAGATAGAAGGGTGGAACAGCTGCAATGTCCCTGTGATTTGTCATAAGGGCAGGCACATTGTCAAGTGCCCAAATTTTATTCATGTGACCTCAGGGTGCTGCAGCGGCCATAAATTTAAGTACACGTCATAAGTAAATGTCATTGTAATTTTTGAATAATCACTGAACGAATGGTAGTAATTTAAAGATTATCTGTACTGATGAAATAGTATTTTGTGTAAAGATTTTTGTGGAATTGACTTATTTAGCTTATGTCTTAATTGGGCTCAGAGCAACATATATTCCAAACTTGGTAAAAATTAGAACATACAATACCCATTATAATAAATAGCAGAGCCACAATTCATAAAGTGTACAATATACTGTACCATTTACCTGCTTTCAACCTTAGCTAGCTCAGCAACTCCTGCTTTCCTTCCTGGTCTGAGACTGCAGAACACATCACAGTTATAATTTCCCGCCTCAGGTGTGTAAATTCAGATTGTATAGAGATTTCCCTATTGTTTAGCTCTGAAAAAGCTATTTTTTTTTGCCAGCCAGTGGAGTAGCTAGGTGATTTTTTACATTTACAGAAAACAGTTTTACTTGGATCCCTGTTAAAAATGCTGCAGTGTATAGTATTTATCTTCTACACTGTTCTTTGTTTTAAAATTGTGTCCACATGCTTCACCTGTTGCAGTATACAAACCAACCATGGTTTCCTAGCTCTGGTAAACAAATGATTTCAGCCTGTTTATTTTGGTATTGTAATTCCTTTCAATCAGAAAACTGGAGGGAGTTTCAATGGTCAACACATTTACGGAGGAATAGATTTCACCCTAGAAATGGACCATAAAATAATAACAGTGACAATAATAACAAAACATCTCCTACCCCCAACCAGATAATCAACAATGCTTTATTATTTCTGATTCTACAACAGATGTTAGAATTTTGACTTCAGGGCTTCCCTCTGGTTATTGATAAACAGGGTGGTACTGGGCAAACTGGGTGGAAGAAAAGAAATCGGCAGGTGACAAGTGCAACTTTTGAAGGGTGTAAATTCAAGAGTAATCTGACAACTCCGTCTGTGCGTGTGGAGTCAAACTGTCCCTGCCCCACTTAACAGTCCTGAAGAACTCAGTAATATTTTGGGAAACGGCAACGAATCCCTGGGCGTTTCCTGTTTACTATTCTTCCGTTTCTTTGTAAGAGTGTTGTCATTTTCAATCAAAGCAAATAGCGGAGCCAAGCAAGGTTTGCGTCTGGCAAACCCTTCTATCCCTCACCCCTGAAATTCCGAGACGAAAGGAAAACTTACAGTTTATGCCTTTGCGAAGGAGTTGCTTTGGAGTAAGCGCGTCGGAATCGCCTTTGCAAAAAACAAACAAACACGAAAAGGTACTTCCAGCCACGTTGCTGTTTACTACTGATCGATGTGTTTGATTGGTTTTTTTTCCCACCCGTGAGAAAAAAAAATGTTAACTTGGGCGTCTACTCTTCTGCCTCTTCCCGCCCAGCTCCAGGGGCTCTGCTAGGGAACAGGATAGGGCGGGGAAAGAGGCAAAGAGCAAATGGAGCTAGATATGGGAGGGGGGGGGGAGAAGCAAGAGGCCCCAAGGAGGACGTGCAAGCTCAGAGTGTTCCAGGGGAAATATCCGGGGCCCCCCCGGAGGAAATTGGATTCGCCAGACACTGTGCTAGTTAATTGCACAAAGGAAAGCTCGCTGCTTTTTAATTGCCTGCATTAAAATGACGGAGACATAAGGCAGAGAGAAGTGCGGGCTGCGGCTGTTTAGAAGAGAAACGAGTGGTCTCTTGGCTACGTCATGGGACCAAGCCCGTTGTACTCGTCGCTGTACAATCAACAACCAAAGTCCATAGGTCTTTGCCATGGATTGAGTAATAACAAAGCAGCCATTATGCCTTTGCTCCATCTGTTCCGTCTACCATCCCAAGTGGTGTTTTTTTTTTTAAAAAAAAATGTTTTATTGTTTTAGTCGGTGGTGAATCTTGGAACAAGAAATGAAGAATTGCCTGAAATCCAATCCGAGGCAGGTGCTTTCTGGTAGCACAGTCTCTTCCCATTTCCCCCCTTTATTACAAATCTATTTGTTTAATAGATTCAGTTTGTTTTGACTTAAGACATCAGGTGTGCCAGGGGAAGTTGTTGGGTACTCAAAAGGTGTTGGCTATTGCTCAACTGTTAGAACCAAACATTCATTTAGTTGGCTAAATAAACCATGGGCGCAGCCCCAGTCTAATTCATTTGTTTGTTGTGGCAGGAAATGGGAAAATGGAGTAAGACCTTTTCTTGGCAGCACCGAATTGTTTAATGTAGAAAGAGCAAAGTAATGTAATGAAACGAAATGATCAGTGGTTGTTGAAAATGTTGAGCTGTTCATTTTCAGGCTTTTTTTTATTAGCTATGAAATAGAAACATCATTACTGAAGTTGTAACAGTGTCCAAGAATTATAACAGAGGGTAGAATATTTAGAAATAGATGGAAGGTTATGGATACAAGTGCTTTGCATAATGAACACTTTGTTTTCAGCCGTCAACAGACACTTTTAGAGATGTCTTCTCTTTCACTTTTGCTGACACATCTGGATTTGTTATCTCAGCACATCTTGATAATAACAAACAGCACAGACCAAGGTAGATCATTTTATTCCTGAATATTAATATTCCAAATTTAAATCTGAATGCAAAATAAATTGTCTATTTTTAAAATGAAATTTAAGATTGTAAACAGAGAAGCTAATGAAATATAACCACCTATCCTACAGGAACAAAAAACTAAGTGTTTAGTTTAAGTTTGCTGAATTGTTAAAGTACAGTTGTATTTATTTAAACTTATTTTTCATTTCAGACTAATCAGAAGTTAGAAATAAATTCATGGAGGAAAAAGGAGTCAAGAATGCCAACAACAGTGACAGTTTAGGGCCTCACAATCCACAGACATTCCTAAGATTTCACTTTGTTTGCTTGCTTTTACAATTTTATGTGGCTTTTTAGGTGTGCTGCAATGTACAGGTAGTCCTCAACTTACCACAGTTCATTAAGTGACGGTGTTACAAGTGTTAAAATGACACTGAAAAAAGTGACTTGTGACTGTTTTTCACACTTATGACTGTTGCAACACCTTCACGATCACATAATCAAATTTCTGGCAACTGACACATATTTATGACAGTTGCAGCATCCCTGGGGCATATGATCATCTTCTGTGATCATTTGACAAGCAATGTTAATGGAGAAACCAGATTTATTGAACAACAATATTACTAATTTAACAACTGGAATTATTCACATAACAACTGTAGAAAGAAAGGTCTAACATGGGGCAAAACTCACTTAGCAAATGTCTCACAACAAAAACTTTGGGCTCAGTTTTGATAATAAATCGAGGACTACCTGTATGAGATTATATAATTTATGAGAGAGAAAAAAGAACCATCTAAATAAACTCGCAGTGTCACATTGCCATCATGTGATGTTTTGAGGCATGGCCTATGTGTGATACTCGCCATCTTCAGGCTGGTGTGTTTTGACTTCGTGTTTGTGTGAGTAAAGCGTGGCCGGAGCTGCCGTCTTTCTATAAATCTTGGTGAGGGGGGTTGGAGTGCTGGCTTTGTTTCAGTAAGTGGATTGATTGGCTATGTGGCTTTATTGTGATTGGTAGATTGGTGCTGATGGGTCCTGGCTGTGTGTCCGTTGTTGTTTTGTGTTGTAACGGCCTGGGTGGTGGGTGGGTCTCGTTTGTTGACTAGGGCTGGTTTCCAGATGTCTGGCAGGCGGTGGTATCATCACGTTTATTCATGTTGTGGGGGTGTTTCTCTATTTCGATAGCTTCCATAATTATTCTCTTGTTGAAGTGTTCAGTTTTGGAAATTAATTTGGTTCCTTCAAAATTAATTTCATGTCCTGTAGCTTTAAGGTGCTGGAAAAGGGAGGAAGTTTTTTTCTTTTTTTCTTACTGGGTTCTTATGTTCTGCGATGCATGCATTTATTCTCCTGTTAGTTTGTCCTATGTATGTTGCAGGGCATATTTTGCATGGCATTTCATAGACTCCTTGGTTTTCTAGTTGGAATTTGTCTTTGGGGTTTCTTAAGATGTTGGCTATTATTTGGTCAGTGTTGAAGGCAGTCTTGATATTGTGTTTGTGGAGAATTTTGCTGATTTTATATGTGGTGCCTTTGATGTAAGGGAGGAGGGCGATGCCGTTGTCCTGCTCTGCGTCTCGGTTCTTGGGGGGAGTCTCCCTTTGGATTAGGTTGGTAATTGTTTTTCTTTGGAATCCGTTAGAGATTAATACATTTGTGAGAGTGTGTAATTCAGTTTTCAGGTGGTCTTTGTCGCCTAGGCATTTGGTTCTGGAGATGAGGGTCTTGGCTACAGAGTTAATCGGTGCAGGGTAATGATGGGATTGTGCATTTAAGTAGCGGTTGGTGTGTGTTTTTTTCCGGTAGATGGTGTGTCCTAGGGAGCCATTGGTTTTTTTGTAGATTAGGACATCCAGAAAGGAAGTTGGTTGTTTGCTTCTATTTCCATAGTGAATTGTATTTTGGGGTGTAGGCTGTTGAGATGTGTGAAGAAGTTGTCCAGTTTTTCTTTCCCGTGTGGCCAAATCACGAAAGTGTCATCAACATATCTAAGTCAGAGTTTGTGTTTGTGTTCAGATTTATCTAAGGCGTTAGTTTCAAAATGTTCCATGTATAAGTTTGCGATGACGGGTGAGAGGGGTGATCCCATGGGTGCTCCTTCTGTTTGTATCTTTGTCCATTATGGATGAAGTATGTGTTGGTTAGGCAGTGGTTGGTCAGGTCCAGGATGTGTTTAGGTGGGTTGTGTTTGTTCTGGATAGTTGTCAAGGCTTCTTTTATAGGCACTTGGGTGAAGAGAGATATGACATTGAAACTCGTGAGTAGGTCGCTGGGTTGTACGTTTTGTTTCTTTATTGTTGCTATGAAGTAGAGTGAGTTTTGTACATGTGAGGTGATGGATTCTGCATAGGGTTGAAGTTGTTTGGCGAGGAATTTGGCAAGATTCTGTAGAGGTGAGTCTATGGAACTGACAATGGGTCTGAGTGGTGTTCCTTCTTTGTGTATCTTTTTTTTTAAACAAAGTTTTATTGGTTTTTTTATTTTTTACAAAGGGAAAAGGTAAGGGAAAAGTTACAAATTTTGGCAGCTGCGAAATACGGTAGATGCACCCGCCCTCCAAACTCATAGTATACATTTGCATAACATTCAATATTAAGTAATAACATGTAGTCAGTGTGGTAAATTCAATTGGTAGTTTCGATCAGTTTATATCAGATGACTTTTCTTACTCATTTATGTGATCTGAGCTTTCTTGTTGTCGCCCCATCTCCCCCCGCTGGCAGAGCTCCGGCCCCTCCCGTGTCTTGTATGTCTGTTGAAGAATCATCTGGTTTTTCTAGGAGCACCTTCTTTGTGTATCTTGTGGAGGCCATAGAGTTTGGGGCATCTGGAAGATTTCTCTCTGGGGAATGATTCTTTGCTGGATCTCTTCACTGATGGGAGAGGCTTTTATTTCAGATTTGGTGATTTTTTCCAGGTAGGTGGTGGGGTCTGTGTTTAGAGGTTTGTAAGCGGGATCCTGGAGGAGGTTGGATAGTTTGGCTTGGTAGTCAGGTGTGTTCATCACCACTGTGGTGTTACCTTTGTCTGCTGGGAGAATGATTATGTTGTTGTCTTTCCTCAGGTTGGTGAGTGCTTTTTGTTCTTCTTGCTGTAAGTTGCTTCTGGGTGGATTGCTGGAGCAAAGGACTTTGCTGACTGCAAGTCTGATTATATTGGCTTCATCTGGGTTAGTTTTGGTGAGTGTAGCTTCAACTCCGCGTATGATGTCTTCAGTGGGGATGCGTTTAGGGGCGAATGCAAAGTTGAATCCTCTGGAAAGGACATTGGTTTCAGCTGTGGTGAGGGTTCTGTCTGATATGTTGTGTACTGTTTGTTTCATGAGTTGCTGAGGAGGGGGGTTAGGCTTCTGTCGTTTTTCTAGTCTGTAGAGTTTGTTGGAGTGTTTTTCTGTCTTATAGAAGGTTTCTTTTTCTGCTCTCCAAAGGGCTAGTTGTTTGAATTTGTCCCAGAGTGCTGGGTGGATTTTGTTGCTGAGTTTGAGGTGAAGAGTGAGTAGGTCCCAGTTGGTTTGGTCTAGTAGGAATCTTTTCTTGTGGAGTTCGTTTCTGATTAGGGCTAATTCCGTTCTTTTCAGGATCCTTTTGGTGGCTGAGGTTTTAGAATGGAATTTTACTTGGAAGCATGTGGGGATCAGGCTTTTGTCTCTGCAGTTGTCTAGGAATGTGAGGTCACATAAGATGGTGGCTCTTCAGACTTCAAGTTTCTCATAGGTCCTGGTGAGCAGGAAGGTTTCCTCCCTGTAGAGGTAAGATATTTGTTTTTTAAAAAAGCAAAAAAAAAACCATACACACACACACACACACACACACACACACACACATTCAGTTTTTTTGTGTGAAGTCAAGGTCCTATTTTGGTATACATCTTTCTATACATCTTTCTAATGCCTTCTGATGTAACTTTTTAATACGGGTCTCTAACCCTTCTGTAGCTTAGGGTGTCACCAAATCTAAAATATGGCATTGCAGCCATTCGCTGCTTCAAAATTCAGAATAAAATGAAGGTAACCTGTTCCCTTGAATTTTAAGCTACAGCTGTTCACTAAACACCTATTCACATTCTTTCTTCAAAATTAATTGTTCCTACTATGTAGCAAAAGGAATCACTTTTTGACTCAGATAATTATCATTCTGAAAATCCAATAACACAGGAGTAGAGGAAAAGACAATTCTGGAGAATTCAATTCACATCAAAAACCTCTTTCAAAGAAACTCATCTTTCCTACAGACATGCCAAATAAATCAAAATTGATGTGGTAAAATTGGTTACCAGAAGAATGCAAGTAAAACTGGCAACCGAGTTCATGTCTATATATTTTGGTGCAAAGGATATGAAAAATGTTAGGTGAAATAATCATGGTAATCCTTCCTATTTTTGCCTGCAGATCAGCATCTTTTGTCATAAATAGGACTGCTTTTTATATAACAACCCTTCAGATAAATAACCTATCTGGAATTGAAACATGAGAGAGGCTCTTATGAAGATCCCATTGCTTTCAGAGGTCCATCTAAGAGACCCATCAGGCAAAGTTATGAGAGTGCCTTTAGAAGAACTGCCAATATGCTTCATATAACTTTAAACTACAGCTTTCAAAATTTGTTTCAAACTTGAACTTTTGTACTTCCTATTAGCTACATTGAGTTAATGCAAACACAAACAGGATAAAAATACAATAAATCAGTTTATTTTTATTCACCCATGTAGTGAATAAAGAAAAGTGCTGAAATGTTTTATTGAATCTTACAAGTATTTGAAAGCCAATATATATATTACAGTGGAATTATTATTATTCAGGTTTTTATTTGAATTATACTTAACCAAAAGGATTTGTTTACACTTACATTATTTTTGACAGCTATAAAATACAATCCTCTCCATCTCTCTGTCCCCACTTTCCATCTTCCACTCTCAAATGTTGATATCCATCAAGGCACCAAAGAAAAGGAAATTGTTCTTTCCATAGTTTCTAGTTAGCTGTATGATTTTTCATCTGGAAATATCATTACAGTTCCTCTAGAGCAGGGGTGTCCAAATTTGGCAACTTTAAGACTTGTGGACTTCAACTTCCAGAATTCCCCAGCCAGCACGGCTGGGTGGGGAATTCTGGGAGTTGAAGTCCACAAGTCTTAAAGTTGCCAAATTTGGACACCCCTGCTCTAGAAGTACTATGATCAGTTATAAAAGAGTCTTGGTAATATATTATATATTCTAAAGCAGTGTTTCTCAGCCTTAGCAACTTTAAGGTGCATGGACTTCAACTCCTAGAATTCTTCAGGTAGTATGCTGGCTGGGGAATTCTGGGAGTTGAAAGGAATACATCTTAAAGTTGCCAAAGCTGTGAAACACCATTGTAGAGTAACACTTCTTGCCTCATAAGAGTCCACAATCTGGTTGCTTGCGTAATATGAGGGTACTGTATATAAGCAAGTGATAGATTAACCCAGCGGTGGTATTCAGCCGGTTCGCACCAGTTTGCCCAAACTGGTGGCAGAAATTTTGCCCAATTCAGTGAACTGGTAGCGATGGCTGACTGGCCACGCTCCCGAACCAGTCCCCCTGTTGCCAGTTGCTCACCTTGCCCATCCACTCGCCGCTCGCTTGCGTTGCTTCTTTGCATACTGGCTCTCAAAGAGGCCGGCAGCTGACCATAGGCTGCTGAAAAATCCACCAGTCAGCGAAAAAGTGGATCCTATCGCCACCATCTTCTTCTTGCATGAATATCCTATTGCCTTGCAAGTCTGCCAGTATGCAAAGAGGCGGCAGGTGGGAGGCTTCTTTGACAGCCAGCCAATTCCCAGCAGTGGTGGCTGGCTGGGGGGATGCCAAAAACTCCAGTCAGCTTGCCTTCTGGACTGGACCAGCCACCATGAAAGGTAAACAACTAAAGAGGTGGGAGGGGAAGAAGTGGAGGAATGGGGGTGACTAGTGAAGGGAGGGCCCGGGTAGATAGCAAAAAATCCAAAAAAGGTCCCTACCTTTTCCTGTGGGTGTGGCTAGGTGAGGGGGCATGTGACTTAGTGGGAAAGGGCATAAATGATGTCATGTTGGCCATGCCCACTCAGTCACATGCCACCCATCTAGCCATGCCCACCAAACCGGTAGTGAACATTTTTGAATCTCACCACTGGATTAACCGCTAAGAAACAAAAGCAGCAGTATTGAATTTTTTCTGAAGTCAGGAAAAATGGTATACATCTGGTTATGTCTGGTTGCGGCGCCTCAGTCCAGTTTGTTCCAAAAACAAGAAATCCTATTGAAATAAAACAAACATGATTTAGATGAACTCCAGTCCAGATCATTCCTTGTTAGGAAGCAAGACGTTTTCAATCTTCATTTATAATGACATTACCAAGAAATTTACCAGTAGGACGCAAGCTCCAAGCAAAAGGGTTTTCGTTTTAACCTCAAGAACCATTGGGAATTGGATTATGAAGTTGCTGGCATCTGACGCAGCTTCTGTTGCCAATCCTTTCCATTTCCTGATGATTTTTCCAATTGCTGATTTTTGATTTAAAGATTTTACCTGATTTTGAACGACTAATAAATAAATTATTCAAGAAAGTTACTGCAACTAGTGTGTGTGTGTATTTCTTCATTTTGTAATGTATAAGGATAACAATGCACCATAGTCTTAAATGCAATGTGACATTTCAGAGAATTTAGAATTTGAATTCTATTGATGCATAAAATATTAGCTATGAAGGTCTTATGAGAAGAATTTGTGTGCGGCCTCACTCATTGTGATTCATTCACTGACTTAAATATGATATTTTCACTTACAGTATGTATCAACTTTTCCCCTTCAGATTCAGTACAGGAACGTGAGATAATTTTGTAATAGTTATGACATCATTCAAAAAAAATTACTTTTAAGAGCATCCTGGTCAGAAATGCAAAATACATATCAGCTTAATAAACAATAACAACAAAGCTATGAGCACCATCCTCCAGTATGTCTTCTAAATGATTATCATGTTTTTCTCCAAGACTTCACATTGGGCATATTAAAGTCCTTGGCTACAAAGAAGAAAAAGAAAATGATGGAGAGGACTGTATGCAGCAATCCTATTTTTGTTTTTATGAATAGGAAAAAATCATAGGTTTATCAATATTTAAACTTATTATATTCCAACACTGAAGGGTGGCCAAAGACAGAGTTTAGAATGTCATCTTACCTCAAAATGACTATCCCTATAACCAAGGCTTAATAAATTAGGTCCAAGCAATTTCAAAATGTTTTCTCTGGCCCCATGCTGGATAACAAATCTGGGTTGGCAGATGTAACACTTCTGCTTAACATATCCAATGACTGTACCTAGTGGTGCTTGAACCTCAAGCTTTAAGGGGGAAAAAACATGCAGCAGAATTAGAATAAAGAGCAACATTTTGTCTCACATTCCGACATGTTAACAGGAACTTTTACTATAGTTAGGATTGAAAGCACATGGAAAAACAAGGCAATGAATAATCAAAGGGAACTGTTAACAGGGAACAGAATAATTTTAATATGTTGTTTTTGGATTATATACCTCTGATTTTTGTTTTATTTTTATGTTAGTATGAAGTTACGAACAACAAGAGGTTGACTTGCTCAAAATCACTGAATGAATATCCTTATGTACACTAGTATATCTGGATTGCAAAACTCTAAACAACCACTAGATGACAATAAAGAGTTTGTGTTTCCTCAACCTCTTTGTTTCCACCTAATACTCAAACAGTTTTTATAGCTTATATTTGATACCCCTAGAGTAGATATAAACCTGAGTCTCCCTAATCTATTCCAGCATTTAACAGCTATACCATAGTAGCTCTTATAGAGAAGTTCTAGGGGGATACAATGACTTGTGTAAAGTAATTGTACATTAATCATTATTGCATCATCCTCTGTTTCTGGTTCCATCACCATCACCACCCCAATATCCCTACAAATATGGAGAAGATATATAGGAAAGTCAAGATACATACATAGCACATAAGTATATGTAAAAAGAATCTTCACGATTAAGTACTATGGTATGGTAATAGTAACTATTTGAGAAAAAAATAGAATGGCAATTTCGGTTTTTGTAAAGTTGTATGTAACTTGATATTCTAGTGACATGCAGAACTATTGAACAAAACAGTCCAAATGGGCAGCAGGGTTGAGTTTACCTTTTGTAGGCAGCAAATACAAGGACAGCAGCAACAGACAATGGAACTCCCTTGACAATTGTATGACCGGTTGGTTTGTACTATTAAGGAGTTTTATGGTAAATGATCTGAAAGATCCGTAATGGTATAGATTATAGTCATCATTTTCTTCGGCTGCAAAGTATACCCAGTGCCCCGTGGGATTTTTAATTTCATATTTATTACAAGTCTCAAAACCACTTATCACTGAAAAACAGAAAGAAACACTGATAAGTTAAAGATCTGTGTCAAAGTCATTATATATTACTAAATGTGCAAGACAGTGCATTATAGGGCAACAGTTTTGAACTAAGGTACCTCAAATGGGCTAACGTATGGAATGCATCCAAAATGACGTCTAAGAGAATGAAATTTGAGAAATTTCATCTTGGTGTTAATACATGCATGCAGTAGCCCAAGAAGAAAAAACAGAAATCTTCCATAACATACAATTAAAGAGTGTAACAACCACGATGTATGAAACAGATAGAAGACTATCAGAGCAGGTTCAATTGGGAAACCATAAGCATCCTAGAGCAACCTAATTCCAAAGCATGCTGAGGAATTCCAGGAAGATTGGAACTCACACAAATCAGCTAGCAACAGGCTGATGGAGATAAATAACATTTACACAACATGCAAAAGAGAAATAAAAAACCTAAAAAGGAAACAAAAAACCTAGAACTGTTTTTCTTCCTTTTCATCAGCAATCAATACCCAGAAAAGCAGAGATTTATACCAGCATCAATACCAACAAACAAACAGACAACAGCCTAATCAAGGAAATACCAAACACCAATTCTTATAGGGCAAGCCACTACATATAAACAGATAGAAAACCCTACTCCTTTCTTGCACTGAAAATGTTCCCTAGTTGGGTAACAAAAAGTCTGCAAGAAAACAACCAAGCTCAGAAAGCATTAAGGACTCCACAATTCAAGTCTGAGCTACATATATTATTTCCTATTAGAAGTGACAAGTGACTAGTTAATCGCTGCAATAAGAGATAACAATAAATTCATCATCAGGGGAAAAAGTGAAAGACTATGGAGAAGCATCTAACAATGTGTTGCCAGTGGGAGTCTCTGTACATCTACAAACACCTCCCTTGGTATTCACCAGATCTTCTACTCGATCTTTTTTTAAAAAAAAAACATATTAGTAATTTCATTTAAAAATCAGTAAACAGGAAATTGACATCCTTAAGCCCCTAGCATCAACTTTCATTACAAAAGAACTCTTGGAACACAATTGCCTAAAAACAGTTTTAGAAAATAAATATGCTATGTGATACTTGTACCCTTAGAAGAAAAAAAGCAAAGGTAAGATTGGGTGATAAATACATTTTGAACAGTTAATGGGCCATAACTTTCCAAATTTATTTTGTGGTAAGTGAAAGATTTGAGACCACCTGTCATTTTCACTCTAGATACTGTTTTCTCTAGATACTGTTTGGATGAAACTTATAATATTGTGTCAATTTTCTTTGCTAAATTAAATGATTCATTTAAGTGGGATATTTTATTGTCCTATATTGATTTGTCCTACAGTCATCCTTTATAAAATAGTAAATTGGAGCCAACCTGGATAATCATAAAAAAGGATAGCTATTTTTGTTCATAAAGGATGGTCAAATAAACCGGGATTTCTGTAAAGAAAAGATTATTTTCATTTCTTTTCCCTTGGAGTTTACAACTCATGGAAATAATATAAGAGTGGAAATCAACTCATGATTACTCTTGATTAAATTATATATCTAGAGCACATTCTGGAAACCTTTTCTTTCTAAATAATCTTCAATATTCTCTTATGTCTTCTAATATTTATGGCATGAAATGCTAAAACAGAGGTTGGTTTTAAGCCAACATCAAAGTTGGGGTTTTAGTCTAACAATATCTGGAAGCCTTGTTTCCTTTATAACAGGAAGCTGCATTTCCAGATATTGTTGAAATACAATCCCATCTTTTGGTGGTAATGTTGTCACTCTAGAATAAGTTTATACTTGAACCAAATTTATCTATTTAATGGAGTGCAATTTTACAGGTGGGTACTTAACACTCTCCCGAATGGCTTTTGGTAATGGTTGAAGAGAATTGGACTTTTAAATGTTAGGGTTTAGGCTATATTTTACAAACTACAAACTTCATTTTTTAATGATTGCCAAAATATAGTTGATCACTTTTTTAACCCATACTGTAAAATACAACATGAATACTGGCAAGCAGTGGGTTGCATGTAATTCACACTATATTAATCATGTTCCAGTAGGAAAAATTATGTGTAAGAAGTATTCATGGTATATTAATATCAGATGTAAACAAATCTTACAGCTCATGTATAGGGCTGAAAATGAATAAAAGTATTGTGGAATTTTTTTGCTGTAAATTTGTCAGTACTAAACACATAATTAGCATTTTAAATTATACAGCATCTAAAATTTATAAAGTGGAAATATAAAGATATTAAAATCTAAAAAACACTCAATAATGTTTCTTGAACAATAACAAATACATACTTTCCATGATCTCAAGCTGCTGGTCAACTATTACCTGATCCTTCAGTTATAATGGTAAAAAAAATACTATAATTACAACTATTTCATTTTCAACAGTCACTGTTTTATCATAGCATATATGAAAAGATGCCTTTATATATATATTTTCTCTCTGTATTGAATAGATTTTAATTAAATACAAAAAATTGAATTTTAGATTCAATAATGAATAAATTATTAACATAAATATTAATGTAATTGTTTATTAATATATTATTAATAGGCTTATTAATACATCTGTTTGATTCACTGTTCACTAGTGAATTTATTTAATCATTATTCAGTAAAAATCACATTGATTCCACTAAGGCTATAAGAATGCAATAGAAATAAATACATTGCGTTTCAAGGTGTTGATTACCATCTTCAAAGCGCTCCATGGCACAGGACCTAGTTACCTGCGGGATCGCATCCTACCCCATACATCCCTGCGACCAATTCGCTCCCACAGAGAGGGACTCCTCCGGGTGCCATCCACTAAGCAATGCCAGCGGGCGGCGCCCAGGAGTAGGGCCTTCTCTGTGATGGGGCCAGCCCTCTGGAATGACCTGCCCCCCGACATTAGGATTACAACTGATCTCCGCTCCTTCCACAAGAAACTCAAGACCCACCTGTTCCAACTAGCAGGCCTGGCTTAACTACAACTCTATTCTCTAATCCTCCTGGCAATTTTTAAAATCTTAGGGTAGTTTTTAAGGTTATTTTAATCCTATTGTTATTGTATTATTGTATGAAATGTAATATGGTGTTATGAGTTTTATACCTCCTCCATGCAACATAAAATATATATCTTTGATTGTACGCTGCCCCGAGTCCCTTCGAGGAGAGGGAGCGGCTAACAAATCTAATAAAATGAAATGAAATGAAAATTTTGTGGGCTTGTTGGAAATTTCCATATTTGCTTGCCAGGGACTAGAGAAAGTATAGTCCAGTATAATTAGAGGCTATTAAATAGGGGATAGAATTAGAATCTTATAATTGTCTGTAAAAGGAGCATAGGAAAAACATACCTGGCTTAAATACTCTAATCCAGGTGGGCATTTGGGAGGAACTGGTGGAGCTGGCATACAAACCACAGGTTCAGCTGTAGTGGGCACACTGACAGCTTGGAGAGCTCCATAAAACAATGCATTAGGTTGAACTGCCAAGTTTCAAAAGAACAATGAGATCATAAGCAAATTCTTTTTTAACAAGCCGAGGATAACCAAACATTAACAAGGATTTCAAAAGTTTCTGGTGAAACTAGTTGAAATATCTGCATTGGTCTATCAAATAAGAAACATAATCTTCTATATTATACAGTATGGTATTATGTAAATACATGGTTGGAGGTTATGAAAAATTTAGATAAACAATTTTTTGGACTTTAGTCACATTACTTAGCCTGCTCCTACCTGCCCTGCATTCTTTTCTGGAATGTTTTAGGAAATCAGTGGTTTTTTGCATTGTTCATTTTGGTGGGAGGGGAGAATTGGTAATTTACTTGAATATGAGTTGTCCAAATTTAACTCTGCTACATCCATCCAAATACACTGGATTTTGGTAAACTTCAGTAAGCCATCAATTTTCAATCTATCTGATGTTGCAGATGATTTGCTGCCATCAAGAGTACTCTAACATTATCAAAGAAACATCTAAATAAAATGTCACAAAATATAATTTCAACAATATGAGAAAAGGTGGGACCCCTCTGAGGTCATGTATGTTTTATTCTTAGAAGCAGAAATCCTGCATTTTAACCTGAAGTTATTGGTGTGGGGGAAGAGGGGGGGGAGAGAGGTAAAGAATCCTCCTAGTCAATCTTGATTCTGAGTTATATCATAGATACCTTAGTTTTCTTGATAATAATGGTAAGCAGTTTTCCTTTGCCTTTTTGCAAGAAGTGTTTTCAGCTTCCTAATGTAAACTACAGCTTTATTATTTCCTAAAATGCCAAAAACCATGAGCTATTGGAAGAAAAAATCTAGATTTGGCTTTAATGTTGAGGCATTGTGTCCAGTGGTGAAATTCAATTTTTTTATTTATTTATTGGTTCTGTGGTTGTGGCGTGCTGGGTATGGCAGGGGAAGGATACTGAAAAATCTCCCACTCCAGGACAAGGATACTGCAAAATCTCTATTCCCATCCCACTCTGGGGCTAGCCAGAGGTGGCATTTGCCTGCTCTCCGAACTACTCAAAATTTACACTACCGGTTCTTCAGAACCTGTCAGAACCTGCTGGATTTCACCCCTGGTTGTGGCCTATTAAGAACTATTAACGATTAAGGCCTTGTTGTCTTCCAATCGCCATTTCTGAAATTCAGCAGCAGTATGACCCATTTTTAAAGTTCTTTTAATTAAAAAAAAAGCTGTGATGAAACTAGGATGCTTCATACTGGCATACCACTCTCATTTCCACTTTCAAAATCTTCAACATGATTCCCAACCCTCCTGTCAAATGTGTGAATGAATCAGCGCAATTGTGCAACAAAAGCTTAATGGAAAAGTTTTTGAATCAAGAAAGCTGCAGATGTCTCAACAACCTACCTGACAACGTTGATGGAGATCTATATTGAGGCAATCCAGATGCATGCTGGAGGATTCCAACTTGGATCTGGGTACCTGGATAACTTGGGACAGCATATCCCTGGTCCGGATAACTTGGATAATCTGGAGGTGGCTCTGTGGGTAGAGGTTGCATGGCTAGAAGAACAAGAGAGTATTTAATCTAATGGATGAATGAATGAATGAATGAATTAAATGCTTAATGTCAGTCTACTGCCATAGTTTTTTCCCTTAAGTGATAAAGCAAGTGGGTTTAAGTCCAGCAAAACCATTCTTAACAGATCTATGTATTTTCAATTTTCTACGTGGGGCAATTTTTTTATAGATAATAAAAATAAAAAAACCTACTGTAAAACTAAGTATCTAACTAAAATTTCTCTATAGAACCCTTTGGTATAATGTAATATCTTCCACAACAGTTTAAATCATATATAGTGCTTCATTTTCCAGGCACACCTTGTTAAAATAATCTAAATGTGCTTTTGCATTTTTGCTATTTCTAGTGCCACAATTAAATTTTCATTTTCCCAATATTTTTCTTAGATTTTTTTTTGCAATTTGCCTTCCTCAAAATATTTTTAGTTATAACATCAAAATTCTTTGGTGGATGTCAAAGTCCAATTCTATATACAACATTCTTGGGATTAGATACATCTTAAATATCTAAATATAGATATTGGTATCATAAACATCATAGAGGAGGAGGATCAGGAGGAGGAGGAGCTTCCGGCGATGGCGGTCGCCTGTTTGAGCTCCTAGCTTACCGGGGAGCGCCCAACAGGGGTAGGAGGTTGCCGCCGGTCCCCATGGCATCGGGGGGCTGAGATTCGGATAGCCCGACCACCCTGGCGTGTTTGGGGCTTGTTTTAGCCCACCAGGGGTGGTCGGAGAAGCTTGGAGGCAAAAGGAGCGGAGCAGAGCTGAGAAGCCGAGGAAGGAAGCCGCGAGGCAATGGCGGCAGCGGCACATCGCAGCTGCGCAGCGCGGCGCGAAGTTTGAAAGAGTTTGAAAGAGCTTGAAAGAGGAAAGGGGAAAAGGCAAGCCAGCGGCACCAGAGAGGACGGGGAGGCAATGGAAGTTCGGGAGCCGCCTTACAACGCTAAAGGTCACCAGAGGACACCGAATGGTGAGCAGAATGGGGAGGCAGCAGGGAACGGCACTGGGAGATGGCTGCGGTATTGGGTGTGTGGAAAGAACCGCAGCCAGGGACTCCCCCATAACAGCTGGCCGTATCCTGGCTGCTCCCATGCTCCCGGGAACTTGCTCTGGTGTCTTGATAATCTTGGAAGCGTTTCCCCAAACTGCTGCGAATGTTAAGAGAACTGAGAACTGAGACGCCGGATGGGGGGGTCAAGGTGAGGATGTTGGGAACCAGTAAGAAGAAGAAGAAGACCTTAAATAATGGTTGGGATGGCCTGGAACCTTAGAGGTCACTGGAGACCCGTGTTAGGGCCATGGATGAGCCTAACTGACTACCCAGACCAGACTAACTGACTGCCCAGACCAGACTAAGACTAAGAACAGCTGGGCTTAAAAAGGCCACCTCCCATTCACTATGGAACCCACATCTGTAACATCTGTAACTACATCTACTTTTAACCACCTTGGACTGTCCCCCATTTGCTCCACTTTGGGAATATTTGAACATTTCCCCCCCCCCCGCCCTCTTTCCAAGTACTATCTGGATACTAAAGCCTCCAGCTTTAGTATCCCATTAAGACCTTAGCCCTCCGGCTATTGACTTTTACTACCTGCACCCTTACCCAATTGGGCTTTAATATTCTATCAATTTATTCAAGTTTAGACCTGCTCCGCCTGCGGGAGGCCCCTCTCTCGCAGGTATGGCCCTTGGCTCTTACAAGGGCCTGCCTTGATGACGGGTTTGTGAACCCCGAGAGGTGGAAGAAACGGAAGCTGAGGGGATTTTTAGTCAAATGTTTTACATTGTTTTTAGGGGGTTCCAGGGAGGGGGGGTGGGTGGGTCAGACCAGGAGCGATGTGAGAGCCGGGCCTCCAGGTGTGGTCGCGAACAGAAGGGGCGGAAGGGAGGAGGAGGCGGAGGACACCATTCCTATACAGGGCTCTTTAATTCCAACGGTCGCAGGGAGGGGCAGATACGAGGACAGCTTAAGAACCTACAGTCGGTTGGGAGACCGTGGTTGCTGGTTACACCCGGTCGCTTGTACCAACCCCCGCGTTCTAGGTGGTCAAGAGTTACAGACCCAAGGCCTGAGGCTGCTGTTATGCAATGCGAGGTCCGTTGTTAACAAGGCCCCCCTCATTCACGATCTAATTTTAGAGGGGGAGCCGGACCTCGCGGGAATAACGGAGACCTGGTTGGGCCACGAGGGAGGTCTTCCCCTCGTCGAAATGTGCCCACCAGGCTACCGAGCATTTCACCAGCCCCGGGCCCAGGGAAGGGGCGGTGGGGTGGCAGCAATTATTCGGGAGGACTTAGAGCCGAGGGAGTCTACTGTGCCACAGACGTCCGGATGTGAATCCCTTGTTGTGAAATGGGGGCCTGGGAGACAGTTGGGCCTGCTGATAGTATACCTGGCTCCTCGCTATACAGCAGCAGCCCTGCCTGAACTCCTCGAGCTGATCGCATCGGTGGCGGTTGAGACCCCCAAACTTTTAGTGATGGGGGATTTTAACCTGCCATCGATGGGAGAAGCATCAGAGGGGGTTCGGGAGTTCATGGCTTCCATGACAGCCATGGACCTGACTCAAATGATTCAGGGCCCGACACACGAGGGAGGTCACACTCTGGACCTTGTTTTTGTCTCTGGCCAGTGATTGAGTGATCTGGGAGGAGGGGACTTAACCATCACTCCCCTGTCATGGTCAGATCACTCACTCCTCCGTCTTGACTTCCCTGGTGCTACCTCCCGCTGCGGGGAGGCGGAACCGGAAAGTTCCAGATGGTTCCGCCCCAGGCGCCTGATGGAACCTGATAGGTTCCAGACGGAGCTTGGGCCACCTCCTGTAACCTTGACCCGCCCCCGGGAAGAGGACCTGGTAGTTGCGTGGAATAATGCAACTACCGGGGCCTTGAACTGGGTGGCGCCTTTGCGGCCTCTCCGGCGGCAACGATCCACCCTAGCCCCTTGGTTTACCGAGGAGCTAAGGGTGATGAAGTGCCGCAAGAGACGTCTAGAGAGTCGTTGGAGATCCTCTCGCTCCGAATTTGATCGAACACAGGCAAGAGCCCATTTAAGGACGTACCTTGTGGCATTGAGAGTGGCCAAACGCCAATATTGTGCCACTCTCATTGCATCCGCGGAGAACCGCCCTGCCGCCCTGTTTTGGGTGTCCCGCTCCCTCTTGTTTCAGAGGCCGCGGGAGGCCCCCCTACAGGGCAGGGCAGAGGAATTTGGTAAATATCTGCAGGATAAAATCGCTCAAATCCGGAGAGATTGGGTTCCTGTCAGTGATCCAATGGAGACGTCCATGGCGAGTCTTGAGGTTTCGATCTGGGAGGAGTTTGACTTGGTTGCCATCGAGGATTTGGACAGATTGCGTGGACGACTGCGACCCACCACATGTTTATTGGACCCGTGCCCCTACTGGCTTGTACTGGCATCCTGGGAGGTTACACGAGACTGGCTCCTGGCCCTAGTGAATGCTTCGCTGAGCGAGGGGTCTCTCCCGGCCGCCTTGAAAGAGGCGGTGGTGAGACCCTTGCTCAAGAAGCCTTCCCTGGACCCTTTGGAGCTGGCCAATTATCGTCCTGTCTCCAACCTTCCCTTTTTGGCGAAGGTTGTAGAGAGTGTGGTGGCCTACCAGTTTCCACGACATCTGGAGGAAAATGATTATCTAGACCCGCGCCAGTCCGGCTTCTGCCCCGGTCACAGCACGGAGACGGCCTTGGTCGCGTTGGTGGATGATCTCTGGAGGGCCAGAGACAGAGGTTGTTCCTCTATCCTGGTCCTATTAGACCTCTCGGCGGCTTTTGATACCATCGACCATGGTATCCTGCTGCGCCGGATGGAGGGGCTGGGGGTCCGGGGCACCGTTTTGCAGTGGTTCGGCTCCTACCTTTCTGACCGGACGCAGCGTGTGTTGGCAGGAGAAGAGAGGTCGACCCTATGCCCCCTTACTTGTGGGGTGCCACAGGGGTCGGTCCTCTCGCCACTCCTCTTCAACACATATATGAAGCCGCTGGGTGAGATCATCCGTGGTTTCGGGGTGGGATACCATCTGTACGCTGATGATACTCAGCTGTACTTTTCCACCCCGAACCACCCCAACGAGGCCATCGAAGTGATGTCCCGGTGTGTGGAAGCCGTACGGATCTGGATGGATGACAACCGACTCAAGCTCAACCCCTCCAAGACGGAGTGGCTGTGGGTACCAGCTCCCCGGTTCAGCCAATTAATTCCATCATTGGCCATTGGGGGCATTCAACTTGCCCCCGTGGAGCAGGCGCGCAATTTGGGCGTCCTCCTGGATGCCCGGCTGTCCATGGATGACCATGTGACAGCCGTGGCAAGGGGGGCGATCCACCAGGTTCGCCTGGTGCGTCAATTGCGCCCCCTACTGGACCGGGACGCCTTACGCACAGTCACTCATGCGCTGGTGACGTCTCGCTTGGACTACTGTAACGCTCTCTACATGGGGCTTCCCTTGAAATGCACCCGGAGGCTACAGTTGGTCCAGAACGCAGCCGTGCGGGTAATTATGGGGAGTACTAGGTACTCCCATGTGACACCGTTCCTGCGCGAGCTGCACTGGCTTCCTGTGGTCTATCGGGTGCGTTTCAAGGTTTTGATAATAATCTTTAAAGCGCTCCATGGCTCAGGACCTAGTTACTTGCGGGATCGTATTCTGCCCCATACATCCCTGCGACCAATCCGCTCGCACAGAGAGGGCCTCCTCCAGGTGCCGTCCACAAGACAGTGTCGGGGGGGCGGCGCCTAGGAGTAGAGCCTTCTCTGTGGCGGGCCCAGCCCTGTGGAATGACCTCCCTCCGGATATTAGGAATACCTCTGACCTCCGCTCCTTTCGTATTAAGCTTAAGACCCACCTATTCCAAGCAGCTGGCCTGGCTCAACTTTGATCTAACCATATCGCTCCTGACGGGCTTTTACTGGGTATTTTAATTATATTTAATTATCTAGGGGTTTTTAAAGACTGTATTTTAATTGTTTTATTTATCAGCCAACCTCCTCCTTGTGTATGTCTCGGTATATGTCTCTGTTATATGTTTGTTTTGTCCATATTTATTTCATATGTTTCATTGTACGCCGCCCCGAGTCCTTCGGGAGAGGGTGCGGCTAAGAAATAAATATTTATTATTATTAGTAGTAGTAGTAGTAGTAGAGAAAATGAATAAATCATATAAAAATGAATTAAATGAAATACTCCACATAAAAAGTTATTACTTAGCATCTTAACCTGTAAAAGATCTTTACGACATATTTGATTTAATGTACATAGCAATCTGTACTACAAGATATTTCAATAGAATATAACAGATATATCAGTACTGCTATATTTTTCAGTCTTCTTAGAAATTATCATATTATATTTTAAAACTGTAAATGAAATTGCATTAGCTGGGCTTTATTGATTACTTAGAAATGAAGCAAATGGTTACATATAATCTATTCGTCCTAATGATGGATACTGTATGATTTTGCATATTGTGACACTCTAATAAAAAAGGTTAAACTTCATAGTTTAACTAAGATAATTTAACTAAGGTGATTTCATTGATTTTAATGATATCCAAAGCAGTACAGATTTTATAGGCCTCTATTGAAGCATATAATGAGGACACTAAAGGTAATCATTTCTTTAGTGATGGAAATTACAACAGCACTGAAAAAAGTGACTTATGACCAATTTTCACACCTATGACTGTTGCAGCATCCCCATGGTCACATGATCAAAATTAGGATACTTGGCAACTGATATGTATTTATGACAATTGCACTGTCCCAGGGACATGTGATCACTATCTGTAACCGTCCTGGGAGGTTTCCAACAAGCAAATCAATGGGGAAAGCCAGCTTTATTAAATAACTGCATTATTCACTTAACAACTGCAATGATTCACTTAAACTGGGGCAAGAGAGGTCACGAACTGGTGCAAAACTCACTTAACATCTATCTTGCTTAGCAACAGAAATTTTGGGTTCAATTGTTCTCATAAGTCGAGGGCTACTTGTAAAAGACAAAAAATGTGGAGGACAGATACATTGATGATCCACAGAGGAAATATTTCCAATTTTAAAAGTAGTTAAATTTTACTCACACTTCATTATTTTTATTATGTCTTCAACTCGTTCTGGAAAATATATATATATAAATGCTTCCAAGAACCAGTAGCAAAATTAAATGTTATATTTGGCAAGACCATTTGTAATAAAGGCTGATTCTACTCAGATGACTTTTTACCTTATTTAGCAGTACTGAACTCCCTTTAAAAAAACATTGGAACAAAGAACTTCTAAGTTTGCACAAATACAACATTCAACTGCCACTCCTTAAAGCACTTTTTAAAACTTCTGAAAAGAATATGCAGCTGCTTTAATTCTGTGCTTGTGTAAATTCCAGCTCACTTCCTCAAGGTCATTTTCAGGAATGTGCAGAGCTATTCTTCAGTTTTGGTTCATACACCATGAAGTATAAACATGTCAATTTTCCACATTATAAGGAGCATTACATTTCCACCCATATCACAGAAGTGAATACGCCCCTCATATTTTGTAATATTTAAGTATATCTTTTCATGTGACAACACTGAAGAAAAGTATGAGTGTATAGCTTGTATAACAGTGTAAATGTGCTGTCCCTTCAAAATAACACAACACACAGCTATTAATGTCTAAACTGTTGACAACAAAAGTGAGTACACCCCTAAGTGATAATGTCCAAATATGGCCCAAAGTGTCAATATTTTGTGTCTCCACCATTATTTGGTGGACACACAAAATGGTGGATGTTAGAGACCTTGCACACTTCTGTGATATACTGTAAAGGCAAAGGGAAAGGTTCCCCTCGCATAAATGTGCTAGTCGTTCCCAATTGTAGGGGCCGGTGCTCATCTCCATTTCAAAGTCGAAGAGCCAGCGCTGTCCAAAGACATTTCTGTGGTCATGTGGCCGGCATGACTAAATGCCGAAGGCACATGGAACACTGTTACCTTCCTAGCCAACGGCTAGGTTGGCAGAAGCTGGGACAAGTAATGGGAGCTCACTCCGTTACACGGTTCTAGGGATTCAAACCACCAAACTGCCGACCTTTCTGATCAACAAGCTCAGCATCTTACCCACTGAGCCACTGCATCCCTATGTGATATACTGTATGCTCCACTAATTTCTAACCACAATAGTAGATCATGCTATATTATAATTTTCCAGTTTTATAAATTCACACACATTGTCTGGATTTGCATATTGATTTTCAAACATCAGTGGCTAACTTCTTACAACTACAGACAAAAAAACAGCCAAAGAAAAAATCAAAGTCGTAACTTAGTAGAATGCTTTGGCAATGATAATTCATGCTTGGATCATTACTCATTGGCATACTGTAACTTGCTCTCCATGGGAAAGCTTCTGAAGCCAATTCAAATATCTAATGTGGCTCTTAAGTGGCCCTTTTTTCATTCATTTACTTCTGACATAAGCTTATTTTTTTGGGAAAATATTTAATAGCATTCCTTGGTGAGAGTGGATGGACTTGATAATCCAGCATTAATTTGTATGAAGATGTGTCATGCCTTTTCCTAGAATTTACCAAATCTTTCCCAAGTGAAATTAATCATGAGACTTTCACCAAGGGATATGACCTGAAGGTGTCACTGGGCTCTTGGATCAGTGGGAATTTTCCCTGGCATGTTTTTCCCTAGCTGGAAAGCACTGTATTCCTAATTTCTTTATATAAATTTGAGAGGAGATGAAGGTTTTATTTTGAATTAAAATTTTCTAGACGTCAGCTCTCATAGTCACTAAAATTGAATTTTAATCAACATTCAGATAAGCTTAATCTCTAGGGCTGTTTCATAGTGGAATATCAGCAATAAAAGATCAAAGCTGTGATCTAAGGAAGTGACATAAGATAACAATAGCAATGGCATTTAAACTTATATATCATTTCATTGTGCTTTTCAGCCATCTCTAAACAATTTACAGAGTCAATGCAGTGCTGCACATGCATGCACAGCATGTGTGCATATGGTGGACACATGGCCCCAATGCAGCATACAGGTTGCAATGGGATCCAGAACCCACTGGAATGGTCTGTCAGAACTGTACACAAGATGGAGTTGACTATATATTCAAATACACAATTTAATTTATAGAAAGGCAGACTCACTTATTATTTCAACATGCCTCTAAACATCAGTGTAAACAAGTTCAAAAGTTCCTGAGTTTTTTCCCACAGGCTAAACACAAATTCTACATAGAACCAATGGCCACAGTTAAAGCAATGTTGTAGATTTAAAAAGCAGCAACCAAAAAGTTTAGATCTAATGCAATGATTGGACAAGGCCTTTATTATGTTTCTTAATTAAAACTCTAGTGGACAACCATTTAAATATGAGCCAGCCGTGTACAGCAGCTGCCAAAAAACCCACACAGTTTTAGGCTGCATCAACAGAGGGATAGAATCAAGATCACGTGAAGTGCTAATACCACTTTATAATGCCTTGGTAATACTTGGAATACTGCATTCAGTTTTGGTCGCCCCGATGTAGAAAAGATGTGGAGACTCTAGAAAGAGTGCAGAGAAGAGCAACAAAGATGATTAGGGGACTGGAGACTAAAACATATGAAGAACGGTTGCAGGAACTGGGTATGTTTAGCTTAAGAGAAAGAAGGACTAGGGGAGACATGATAGCAGTGTTCCAATGTCTCTGGCGTTGCCACAAAGAAGAGGGAGTCATACTATTCTCCAAGGCACCTGAGAGTAGAACAAGAAGCAATGTGGGAAACTAATCAAGGAGAGAGCAACTTAGAACTGAGGAGAAATTTCCTGACAGTCAGAACAATTAATCAGTGGAATAGCTTGCCTGCAGAAGTTGTGAATGCCCCAACACTGGAAGTCTTTAAGAAGATGTTAGATAGCCATTTGTCTGAAACGGTATAGGGTTTCCTGCCTAGGCAGGGGGTTGGACTAGAAGATCTCCAACGTCCCTTCCAATTCTGCTATTGTATTGTATTGTAATTAAGAACTACATTTGGCCCTAATTAAAGTATTGATACTAAATAAAGGGAGTGGGAAAATCTCTATTCCCAGTGGACAACTTTCTAGATGACATTATCCTTTAGATTGCATTCTCCCATTCATTAAAGTGCAAGAGACCTCCTAAGCCTTCATGCTGTCATACCCTCCTTCTTTTAGTAAGAAAGTATAGGTAGTCCTCAATGTACGATCACAATTGAGTCAAAATTTTTTGTGGCTGAGCAAGGCAGTTATTAAGCGAGTTTTGCCCCATTGTACCACCTTTCTTCCCACAGTTGTTAAGTAAATCACTGTAGTTTAAGTTAGTAACATGGTTGTTAAGTGAATCTGACTTCCCCATTGAATTTGGCTTATCAGAGGGTTGGAAACGGGGATTTCATGACCGTGACCCACTGCAAACGTCAAAAATGAGAAACCAGTTGTCCAGCATCCACATGTATATCACATGACTATGGGGATGATTCAATGGTCATAAGTCACATTTTCAGTGCCGTTGTAACTTTGAATGGTCACTAAATGAACTGTTGTAAGTCAAGGACCACCTGTATTTAGAAATTTCCATTCTTTTCTTTTTGTAAGCTCCTCATCCTCATTTTCAAACTCCTCCATGCTTCGTTAGGAGGAAATTGGGAGAATAAGAAGTTATCCTATCTCTTCAATATTATTCTATTTCAGTCTACATTTCTCTTCTACAGTTTCCTTTTTAACACCTCTTTTTTTTAAACACTTTTTTTTTCTGCAGTGGCTCAGTGGCTAAGACACTGAGATTGTTGATCAGAAAGGAGGGCAGTTCAGTGGTTCGAATCCCTAGCGCCATGGAGTGAGCTCCTGTTACTAGTCCTAGCTTCTGTCAGTTCGAAAGCATGTAAAAATGCAAGTAGAAAAATAGGAACCACCTTTGCTGGGAACAGCATTCCATACACCTTTGGCATTTAATCATGCTGGCCACATGACCATGGAGATGTCTTCAGACAGCGCTGGCTCTTCGGCTTTGAAATGGAGATGAGCACCACCCACTAGAGTTGGGAACGATTAGTACATATGTGTGAGGAGAACCATTACCTTTTACCTCAGTTTTGCCAATAAAGCTTTGCACTAACCAATAAGAGTTAAGTCTAGTATTAAAGAGAAATTCTGATACACTTCTGGCATAAAGCTGTCAGTGGGTCATAAAAGGATCATGGGGCAAGAATGATAGGCAGTAATTCTCCAAAAGGTGGGAGGCATCTGCTGTTAGATGTTTTCAGTGATTTCTTTCCCGGGATGGGGGTTTCTGGAAGCATTAGAACTAAAACTCCCACGCAAGTTAGAAATGAACCAGATAAGAACTCATGCAGCAATTTTGCAGAACATGCAAGGCTTAAATGTTGCTATCTAGTTTAGTAGCTAAGGAATTATATAATCCCTTTCAAGTTCAATGCATTGTTCAAAAGAATTAATTCAGTAAACCAAGGTGTGGCTAACCATACAAAGGCATGGCGAAAAATTAAAAGGGAATGCTATCTAGCCTGTAGATAGTACTCAAAAGACCAGGAAAGAATCATTTCTTAAAGACTTCAGTTATGAGTCAACAAAAGAACAATGAAAAGGTTTTCAGTCTGCAACAGCTACTCTAATAGTGTAAGGCTGAGTAATGTACTGCATCTTTTTTTGGGTGGCTGAATATTTTACACAACTACCGGAAGTTGAACATTGTCCACTTGGAATTGGTTTTCTCAGAACTGTAATCCAAGACATCCAGAGGCACTAGCTACCTCTCCTTTACTCAGTTTTATTTATTTATTTTATTTATTTGATTTGTCAATCATTTACAAGATCATAGGTATAAGAATAAACATGAATATGAATGAAACGGGTATGAATAAACGGGGAGAGTATGACAGGGACGGTAGGCACAATGGTGCGCTTATGCACGCCCCTTACAGACCTCTTAGGAATGGGGTGAGGTCAATAGTAGACAGTTTAAGGTTAAAGTTATGGGGATTTGAAGATGTAACAGCAGAGTCAGGTAGTGCATTCCAGGCATTGACCTAAAAAGTTCTAGCCCTGAGGAAAATCAGTTCAAAAGCTAATAATTCAGTGCCATTTATAAGGCAAGCAAAACATAAAGTTATAGTTCATTAGTCTGCACATCCCTTTGCAAAAAATATAAGGGAAAAATGTGATTAATTTATTCCATGAATTGCATCAGCCTGAGATGCATAAAAGGACACCACCACCACATCCCCAAGAAGCAGCAAGTCCTTTCCTAATCCATTCATGATAATTTCAAAAGGTGGAACTGAGGCTGAAAAGATCAAATACAGACCAGTTATTTTTTTTCTTCACCAAGTTCCTGACCAGGCAACCTTCACTTTTTCTCTTTTCAAAACTGCCCAACTCCAAAAACCTTTCCCCCAGCCTTACAGAGCCAACGATTCCATACATGCTGTTTCATTTAAATACTCATCACCTTCATCCAATAATACACATGCTGAGGCTGACGGATGCTGCCTCTGCTCCCCTTCAAAATCTCTGGAAGGCTACCCATCATCGCTGGAAGTAAAACTCCACAGCTACAGCGTTGTGGGTTTTTTTTTTTTTTTTTGGGTAGCCTGGGGTGGAGGAAAAAAGTGACTCACAAATGTAAAACAAATATAAGTTCTCAGGATAATCTTGCAGGCTCCAATCTGGGTCGGTCACCTGAACCAAAGCTTTAGTCTTCCGAGCTTTCGGATACGTGCTGGATCCCATCCTCTGGGATTGAAGGAAGCAGAAGTCTCTAGCAGAGAAGTTCCCTAAGGATGGCCTCCAGCACGGAGTCCAAAAGCTCAGAAGGTTAAAAACCTGTGACCCCGGTGACCGATTGGAAGTGGCTGGATGAGCCCTTTCAATACACTGGTTTCAAGCGCTCCGCCTCTGGACGTGAAAAGAAAGATTTACTAGACAGAACTATAAATAGTAGACGGGACCCTAATAAACGTCAGTATTATTACTACTTCCTCTCATTCAGGAAACCCACATTTTAGAGGAAGAAACTGGTTTAATTAGTCCTACCAGCTAAGCTTTTTTGATATGACAATGACTCTGTGCGCCCAGCAAGTCAAAAAGGAAGAGGAAACTTATCATGTTTCGAAAGGGCGGAGCTGCAGCCGGTGCAGCTGGAGCGTGTTTGCAGTAGTGCCTCCTGGTTTTGTTTTATTTTATCAATTTTTAGTACTCCCATTGGATCCTTTTTTATTTAATTAACATTTTTTGGTGGAGATAACAGCGAAAGAACATAATATAAACAAAAACTTTTGTTGCTGCTGAGAATTAAAAAAGCATGGGAAAAAGAAAGAACCGCCATGGCACCAACCCAGGATCTCTACCTTCAGTGAAGACAGCAAAACAACCAAGAATTGAGGAGCTCTTTGTTGGCAAGAGATCTGTAAGTAAAACTAACCCCCCCCCCCCATCACCAACAATCTGGAGTGATTAGAACGGGGCCGGCAAAAAGATGTGACAGGAAAGCATCCCTCCCTCAATTACAACAATCACATCGCTCACTACAAACCCAACTGATAGCTTTTAGAATCGATATGAGATGGAGATGTTTTCGTCTCTGTGTGAATATCCCATGACACCTTCAGCACCTTCAGCACCTTCAGCATCAAACCAAGAAACTGAGAGTCGACCCACGTCAGAGCCACCATCTCAAAGAATGAAAGACGACCTAATAACGCCTTGTCCTGCACCCAGAGAAGAGGCATCGGAATGGCAAGCTCTGTTAGCTGGTGCTAAAACCTCTTACCCTGAACAAGTTCCTCAAGAGTTACACATGACCTAGATGGGTCCTCCCTATTTTCAAAGAAGGCCAATTCATGTGCGATGACACCTCAATCCATGGTAACAACCAGACAACTTCCCATTGTATAAATCAAGTTTCCTGATGAATGGCAAAAGATGAGCCACTTTCCCTTATAACCTGGAATATAGCAGGTTGGTCTGTTCCATCAAAAGACCAACTCTGTTTTGACTATATATCACAATTTGACATCCTCTTCTTGCAGGAAACCTAGGCCTCCACAGAGATTCAGTTAGATGGCTATTGGGTTAACTCAATCCCGGCTGTCCTTGCTGTCCCAAGCAAGGTGTGTGTGTGTGGGGGGAGAGCTAAAGGGGGTATTGTGACATTAGTTAATACGTCCTTGCAATTTAAATGTGTACCACTGCCACCTTTTCAGCCATGGGTTGTAACTACATTACTCTTATTTAAACAGATGGAGATTTTGCTTTTTAATATCTATATTCCTCCACTTAATAAGAATAATGTCATTAACAAGATTTGGGACAGCATAGAAGATTTTATTCTTGGCTGTTCAGCCAAATTCCCCAAAGCTGCAATAATTATAGGGGGGGGGGGATGACTTAAATGCTAGAATGGGGCCAAATGATCAAGCATTATTTAATCATTTTAAGATCACTATGATGAAAATGTAACAGGAGAACCTTTGCATTCCAGACAATTTAAAGACCCTAAAGCTAATTGGACAGGTTTATGTGTAAGACAAATGACTGTACGTTTAGATCTTTGTATCCTTAACGGGTCCCCATGGGGCGACTTTCCAGCAGAATATATTTATCAGGGAGCAGGAAGAAAATCCACAGTTGATTACTGGATAATATCATATGACCTCCTGAAGTTCTTACAGAAGATTGAGGTAGACTCGTGAAAGCGATCATAATGCAATACTCCTTACTCTCACATTGCACCAGAAATCTCTAAGGGCAGGCACAGCCCACCTACCCAGGTTAGAGACTCAAAATACCAGGTAAAAATTAAATGGAACGAGAAAAACACTAAGGAAGTTACCAAATGGATGTTAGCCCCTGAAACCATAGAGCTACGTACATCTCTACTAAGAAATAAGAGTGAAGGATCTTACCTAGAGGGGTTTGAATCCTTAATTTTAAATTTGAATTCAGTTCTCAGTAACAGATCACTAGCTCACTCCAAAAGGCAAGTTTCAAAGAACAAAAAATGGTTCGATAGAGATTGCGTGCAACTAAAAAGGATATATGATATGGAATTCAAGAAAAGTAAAAGTGCCCCCTTTGAGGATCACACTTACTACTTAAAGCAGCTGAAAGCACAATATAAGAACCTTCTAAAAGAAAAGAAAAGTGCTGCTCTGAAGGAGTTTGGGCGTAGACTAATCACAGCAGTCAGGACAAAAAATACATCCCTTTTTTGGTACATCACCAGGGGATTGGGAAAACCTCCCCTACCCCCAACAAATCAGGTTCCAATTCATGTCTGAGAAGAGTATTTTAGAGAGCTTTATACAGATCCTGACTACGTAACCAAGGAGAGCCAAGCTAGTTTGGACCAAACTCCTTACTGGTCCCCTGTTACACCAGAAAAGATATCCCGGTTGATCGGAGCCCTAAAGGCTAATAAAGCTCCCGGGGCTGATAATGTCCTGACAGAAATAATCAAAAAGAACTCCAGTTGGTGGGCTCCACTTTTAGCATCACTGTTTACATTTATAGATAAAACAGGCCATATGCCTAGAGATTGGGGAGTAGCAATTATCATACCAATTTATAAAAAAAGGTAATAGAAATGACCCAGGCAATTATAGACCCATTAGTCTTCTAAGCATTATTAGTAAACTGTATGCCAAACAGCTAAATTATAAACTTCAAGATTGGCTAATTTCAGGGGGGATAATCAAAGATGAACAAGCTGGTTTTAGAGAAGGAAGATCTACGGTGGATCATATCTTGGTACTCCACCATTTAGTACAAAAATACATATATTAAAAAAATCCTCTCTTTTTGTGGCCTTCCTTGATTTTAAGCAGGCTTTTTATTCAATATAAATAATAATAATAATAAATTTGAATTTATTAGCCGCTCCCTTTCCAGGCAGGACTCGGGGCGGCGTACACTAGGACATATATAAACATACATATATACAAAGACATACATGCACGGAGGAGGTAATAGATTACAACATTTAGACAATTAAAACCATTAACATACCCCAATAATAAAAACCCAATATACAATAAAAATTTAAAATTTAAAAAAGACAGTCAGGAGGAATATGAAAAATTACGGTTGAGCCAGGCCAGATAATTGAAAGAGGTGGGTCTTCAACTGTACACGGAAGGAGCGAAGATCGGAAATAATCCTGATGTCACGGGGGAGGTCATTCCACAGGGCTGGGCCCATCACAGAGAAGGCTCTGCTCCTGGGTGTCGCCCCCCGACACTGTTTGGCGGACGGCACCCGGAGAAGTCCCTCTCTGTGTGAGCGAATTGGTCGTAGGGATGTGTGGGGCAGGATGCGATCCTGCATGTAACTAGGTCCTGTGCCATGAAGCGCTTTAAAGATCATAATCAAAACCTTGAAACGCACTCGGTAGACCACAGGAAGCCAGTGCAGCTCGCGCAGGAGAGGTGTTACAGGGGAGTATCTAGTCCTCCCCATAATCACCCGCGCGGCCGCGTTCTGGACCAACTGTAGTCTCCGAGTGCATCTCAAGGGAAGCCCCATGTAGAGAGCATTGCAGTAGTCCAGGCGAGACGTCACTAGCGCATGGGTGACTGTGCGTAGGGCATCCCGGTCCAATAAGGGGCGCAATTGGCGCATCAGGCGGACCTGATGGAACGCCCCCCTTGCCACGGCTGTTACATGGTCATCCATGGACAGCCGGGCATCTAGGAGGACGCCCAAATTGCGCACCTGTTCCATGGGGGCTAGTTCACGCCCCCGATGGCCAGAGATGGAAACACCTGGTTGAACCGGGGGGCCGGAAGCCACAGCCACTCCGTCTTGGAAGGGTTGAGTTTTAGTCGGTTGCCATCCATCCAGACCCGTACGGCCTCCAAACACCGGGACATCATTTCGACGGCCTCATTGGGGTGGTTCGGGGTGGAAATGTATAGCTGAGTATCATCAGCATACAGATGATATCCCACCCCAAAACCACGGATGTTCTCGCCCAGCGGTTTCATGTATGTGTTGAACAGGAGAGGCGAGAGCACCGATCCCTGTGGCACTCCACATGTGAGTGACCTCCGGGTCGAACTCTGCTCCCCTGCCAACACACGTTGCGTCCGGTCAGAGAGGTAGGAGCCAAACCACCGTAAGACGGTGCCCCTGACTCCCAGCCCCTCTAGCCGGTGCAACAAGATACCATGGTCGATGGTATCGAACGCCGCCGAGAGATCTAATAGGACCAGGATAGAGGAACAACCCATATCTCTGGCCCTCCAGAGATCATCAACCAATGCGACCAAGGCCGTCTCCGTGCTGTGCCCGGGTCGGAAGCCGGACTGGCGCGGGTCTAGATAATCATTTTCCTCCAGGTGACGTGGGAACTGCTGTACCACCACACTCTCTACAACCTTCGCTAAAAAAGGAAGGTTGGAGACAGGACGATAATTGACTAGGTCCGTTGGGTCCAGGGAAGGCTTCTTGAGCAGGGGCCTCACCACCGCCTCTTTCAAGGCGGCCGGTAGAGACCCCTCACCCAACGAGGCGTTCACTAGGCCCAGGAGCCAGTCGCGCGTAACCTCCCAGGATGCCAGTACAAGCCAGGAGGGACACGGGTCCAATAAACATGTGATATCCAGCATCACCCTCTGGGAGAAATTAAAATGCACCACTATCAATAAACGCTTTCTCTTCCTCATACAAAAATTGTATGCCAATTCCACCTTGAAAGTGAGGTGCAATCCCCAAGGGAGTTTAACCCGCTCAGTTAGGGTACAAGAAGGGGTAGGGCAGGGTTGCATCCTGTCCCCCTCACTCTTTAACTTCTATATTAATCCCCTGATTGATCTCTTACTGAACCCTGATTTCCATACTCCTAACCTAGCACAACACAAAATGCCAATTCTCTTATATGCTGATGATGCCGCTATCATTTCACAAACCCCTGTAGGACTGAAGAGAGCAATTAGGGCAACACTCAATTATTGCAGGCAAAACAAGCTGGTCCTTAACTTTGATAAATCAAAAAAATTAGTTTTTGCTAAAAGACCAAGCCAATACTCCTGGAAAATAGAAGGACATAGTTTGGAACAGGTTAGAACATTTAGATACCTTGGGGTGGTTTTCCACTAGCAAGGGACATGGAAGGCACACCTGGATCACACATTGCAAGTAGCCAATAGGTTCTCAAATGCAATTAAACATTTCTTTTATAAAGGTGGAGGTCAGTTAGTACCTGCTGCCTTAAAACTTTTTGAAGCCAAAACATTGGCACAAATTCTCTATGGGGCACAAACAGGAATCCTTGCAAAGAAAAACTTGCTAGAAACCATACTAACCATTTCCTGCGAGCCATCTTAGCTGCACCCAATGGAACTCCAAATGCCCAGTTAAGAACTGAGACAGGCATGCCTCAAATTCAGGTAAGAGCCTGGAAGATGATGATCATCCATTGGCTTAAAATGCATTTCTTTCCAGAGGGACTGTCCCCACTAGTGTTGACTGACAATTTCCCCTCCCCCTGGAAACAGGCAATTAATCACAACTGGGCTACTATGGGCTCTCACTGTTATTCTTAATGTCCCTAGGCTTTGATCAAGCAAAGCAAGTAGTAATTAATAGAATGAAGGTCTTGGAGTTCCAAGAAGAACTAAATAGGTTGCCTCTCCTCAGTAGGGACAGAATCAAACAGGGTGTGTGGGAATCGGCAAGATATCTAAATGACCTGATCTTCCCAAAACAAAAAATAGCTTTCTTCAGAGCCAGATTTAACATTCTTCCTTCTGCACTCCTCCAGGGCAGGTATAAGAGAACACCTATAGCAGAACAGGTTTGTATATGTGGTAAAGGAGAAGTGGAAGATAATTCACATGTTCTATTACACTGCGAGCTATACAGATCTTGTAGGTCTGTACATATTCTCCCCTTATTAGAAAGATTGCCAGGGAGGGCAGACAATTTTTATCTAGGTTTTCTCCTCCAGGACACTAACCCGGTTACCACATATGCAGCGGCAAAGTTCTGTGCTGCTGCAATGTCCATAAGAAAAATATTGGCTACAGATATATAGTTGTCATCTTCGACCAATTATCTGGACATATCTCTAACAATCTTTGGACCATTGTATTTACTCCTATACTTAATAGCATTGCACCCAGGTAAACCAGGGAGTGACACGAACAATCTGAGAACATGTATGTTATTTTCCACTTTTAATGTCAGTACTTTTTAACATATTGTAAAAACTAATGTGTATTGCTGGTCTTTGACCGTAATAAAGACTTACTTACTACTTACTTACATGTTTCGAAAGCAAGTAAAAATCCAGGTTACGTGCTGAAATAGTTTCGGCCGCAGGTATTCAGGGGAAGGGGAGCCTTACCTTGGGGATTCAGGCTTGACTTTGGCTTTGTTTCTTTACTGCTTAAAATGCTACACTGGACGAGAGACCGCAACCGGTTTTGTTTTTCACTGATGGAGAACAAGAAGGGGCAGAGAAAGGGCGGGGACCAAGAAACCAGGTCTGAAACAGACGGAAAGATACGGGAACACAACCAGGACTCTGGTTGAGACAAGAATATGACTTTCGGAAGTGTTGTACACCTGTGGATGGTTACCTTTGCGCCCGGCAAAAGGTCCTCCTTTTCTTCTACTTCCAGTATTCCTGGACAGACCGAAATGCTTTGGTTCTCAAATTAGGCATAGGGCATTTTGAAGACAAGGCAGCTGTTGTTTATGGAAAGTTATACAATGCTCAGGTCATGCCCTCATTTCTTTCTTCATTACAGTACATGATTGGACAATCCAGGATTGAGTTTGTTTAATGAAACATTAGTCATCTTCATATTCTTTGTTAAATAATTTGGGATTTCTCTCACCCCTCCTGTTCAACATATATATGAAACCGCTGGGCGAGATCATCCATGATTTTGGGGTACAGTATCATCAATATGCTGATGATACCCAATTTTTCATCTCTACCCCAAACCACCCAAACGATGCCCTCGACATGATGTCCAGATGCCTGGAGGCTGTGCAGATCTGGATGGGGAAGAACAGGATCAAGCTCAATCCCCCCAAGACTGAGTGTCTGTGGTTTCTGTCATCCCGATTTGTGCATCTTGTTCCATCTTTTATGATAGGGGGAGAAATTTTAGCCCCCTCAGAGAGGACCCACAATCTGGGAGTCCTCCTAGACATGCAGCTTAGTTTAGAACACCTGACGGCCGTGACCAGGGGGGCTTTTACCAGGTTTGCCTGGTATGTCAGTTGTGCCCCTTCCTGGATCGGGATGCTCTATGCACAGTCACTCATGCCCTCATCCTTTCTCGCCTGGACTACTGCAACACTCTACATGGGGCTGTCCTTGAAGAGCACCTGGAGGCTTCAGCTAGGTGTTCCCATGTTACACCCCTTTTATGTGGCCTGCACTGGTTGCTGGTTGTTTCCCTGGTGCGATTCAAGGTACTAATTATGTCCTTTAAAGCGCTCCAGGGCTTAGGACCAGGGTATCTGCGAGACCACCTACTGCCACCAGTAACCTCCCACCGTCCAGTACGATCCCACAGAGTTGGCCTCCTCAGGGTGCCGTCGGCCAGACAGTGTCGGCTGGCAACCCCCAGGGGGAGAGCCTTCTCTGTGGGAGTGCCTTCCCTCTGGAATGAGCTGCCCCCAGCTCATTCGCATAATCCCCAACCTCCGGTCATTCCGATGCGCCCTAAAAAGTTGGCTTTTCCAGCAAGCCAGCCTGGCCTGTTAATTTTATCTAATTTTGAAATGGTTATATTTATATTAATTGGGTTTGTTTTTGGATACTTATCTAATTTCCTTTTAACTTTTGTGATATGTGTTTTTTAATGTTGTACACCACCCTGAGTCCTTTGGGAGAAGGGCGGCATATAAATCTAATAAATCCAATCCAATCCAATATGTAAAGAACTACCCATATTTTCTCTAACCAGTGAATTCAAATTAATTTGCCTAAAAAGAAAAACCTATTTTTTTCCATATAGATTTGAATATTGTATTTGTTGTGTCCGGGCAGATGACGTCAGGGAGTTCCCTCCGTCTGCCGGCATCTGCGCTAGCAACAGCCAGGTCGCGTCTGATTGGCTAAGACGCGACCTGGCTGAGAGCGGGGAAACTCTGGTTTGGGGATTGGCTGGTTCGTCTGACAGCTTCGTATAAATAGCTGTCAGATGAACCCTGCATTGATTCTCTCCTGTATTTGACTGTTAACTGCTCTGTTAATAAAAGTTGGTTGAATTCTCCTCACGACTCGGCTCGCCTTCGTTCGCATCTAACACTGGCGACGAAGGTGGGATCCAGCCGCTAACCCACCGAAATCCACCGAGCGTGTCTTTTGGTCACCTTCGCACCGGCGACCTGTTCTCCTGGCCGGCTGATCCGTTCCTGAGGAGATCATGTCGGCAATGCCAACTTTTGTGCCTTTTGGCTGCGATGGCGAGACGTGGGAAGCGTTCATGGAGCGTTTCGAGTGTTACCTCATAGCCAACGGTCGTCGCGACGCTCCAGACGATGAGAAGTGCAGTTTCTTCTTGAGCTGTTGCGGCACTCCAATGTTTAGTGCCGCTCGCTCAATAGCCGCCCCACAGCCCGTTCATTCTCTGGACTGGGCGACACTAACCGAACGCCTGCAGCGCCACTACGCCCCCACTCCATCCTGGGTGGCGAGGCACTACGCTTTCCGGCGCTGCGTACAGAAGCCAGAGGAGTCGGTGAGCCAATTCCTCCAGTCGCTTCGCACCGCGGCGATGAGGTGCGAGTTTGCCGACCTCGATCGCAACCTGACGGAACAGTTCGTCAGCGGCGTAAAAGACCTGCGCCTTCGCCGGCGGCTCTTGTCACAGGCCGACATCACGCTGACTGGGGCCATCGAGCAAGCAAGGGCGGCTGAACTCTCCGACGAGTCAATGGCGGAGATGTTCAATCTGCCGCCCCCGCCAGGCCGCACCTGCTTGGTGGACGAACTAGTTCCCTTGCCAAGCGACTATCCGGAGGAGGGAGCGGTGGCGCGCATTGGCCAGTCCGCCAGAAGACGCGCTCCTCAGCGAGCCCGGGAAGCTGTGCCCGCTTGCCTTGGCTGTGGAGGCAACCACGACCGCTCGGGTTGCCCCTTTAAAAACGCAGTTTGCCGCCGCTGCCTGAAGAAGGGACATTTGGCTCAGGTCTGCCGAGCGCAGTTCCCCTTGCCGCAGCGGGCAGATGACGTCCCGACCACAGCCGCCGTTAAACAGCGACCCGGAGGCTGTGCTGGACGACAGCAGCAGCAGCAGCAGCAGCAGCAGCCTTCGCGCGGAGGCTGCTACGCCGTGGACGCAGACTTGCACGCCAACCCCGCAGAGTTGGCCTTCCACACGGGTGCAGGTGCGGAGCGCATCAAGGCGTCGCTCCTCATAGAGGGCTCCCCCTGCACCATGGAGGTGGACTCGGGGTCGTCTCGATCCCTTTTGTCGTGGACAGAGTTCTCCCGCCTCTGTCCAGGCATCTCCAAGACCCAGTTGGCCCCTCCAGACGCAACCCTACGGGACTACCAGGGGACTCAAATTCCTACCCTGGGTTGTCACCTGGTGCGGGTGGAATACGGGGACTATTCGGGGTGCCTTCCTCTACTAGTTGTTGAAAAGCCTTTACCGGCCCTCCTGGGCCTTGACTGGTTCCCGGCACTTGGCCTATCAGTGCACGGGATTAGACAAGTGGTGGCCACGCCTCCCGACGTGGCCGACGTCCTTGCCAGATTTTCTGATGTGTTCGATGGGCAGCTGGGGGCGTATAAGGGCACGCCCATCTCCTTGAACCTAGATCCCCAGGTTGCCCCCATTAGGCTGAAGGCCCGTAGGGTGCCTTTCGCTTTGAGGGCAAAGGTTGATGCGGAGCTCGACAAGCTCGTCGCGCAGGGAGTCTTGGAGCCGGTGGATTACTCCAAGTGGGAGACCCCTTTGGTCATCCCAGTTAAGGCGGATGGGTCCATTCGCCTCTGCGCCGACTTCAAATCCACCATCAACCTTGCCCTCCAAGCGAACCCCTATCCAGTTCCGGTAGTGCAGCACTTGCTCCACTCTTTGGGGCAAGGCTGCATCTTTGCGAAGCTGGATATGGCGCAGGCCTACCAGCAGCTCCCGGTGGATGACGAGGCGGCGGCTGCGCAGACCATCGTCACCCACCGTGGAGCTTTCCGTTGCCGCCGCTTGCAATTCGGCGTTTCCGTAGCCCCGGGGATCTTCCAGAGCCTCATGGAGCGGCTGCTCCATGGACTCCCTGGCGTGGTTCCGTATTTCGATGACGTCCTGATCGCCGCTAGTAGCCGATCGGGCCTCATCGAAGTACTGGTGAAGGTCCTCGAGCGTTTCAGGGGCTCGGGTTTAAAATTAAAGCGCAGCAAATGTTCATTTGCTGTGCCCCGGGTTGATTTCCTGGGCTTCACGATTGACGCCCAAGGAATTCACCCCACCCCTTCTAAGGTTGCAGCCATTAGGAACGCCCCCACGCCTGCCTCCAAGACGGAGCTGCAGGCGTTCCTTGGCTTGCTTAACTTCTACGCGCCTTTCTTACCGCATAAGGCGTCACTAGCCGAGCCGCTGCATCGGTTGCTCGACCGATCGGCAGCCTGGCGCTGGGGCAGCCGCGAAGCGCATGCGTTCGCGGCTGTCAAAGACATGCTGACGTCAGAGGCAGTCCTCGTTCAGTATTCGGACAAGCTGCCTTTGACTCTTGCTTGTGACGCCTCGCCCGTGGGTTTGGGGGCGGTCCTGAGCCATGTGCTGCCCAATGGCTCGGAGGCCCCCATAGCCTTTTATTCCCGGACACTGACTTCTGCGGAACGCAATTACAGCCAGATCGACAAGGAGGCTCTGGCTGCAGTGTCAGGGATTAAAAGGTTCCACGACTACCTCTATGGTCGGCACTTTACTTTGTTCACCGACCATAAGCCACTCCTTGGGCTTTTGGCAGGTAACAAGCCGACCCCTCCCATCCTGTCACCGCGCATGACCAGGTGGACAGAGTTCCTAGCTGCATACAGCTATACTCTGCTCTACCGCCCGGGCAAGCATTTAGGGCACGCTGATGCCCTCAGCCGCTGCCCCTTGCCCGTTGCTGACCCCCCGACAGTGCCTTGCCTGTCGGTCTTGGCCATAGCAGATTTGGATCTGCCACTCTCTTCCGGAGAGGTGGCCTCAAAGTCTAGGGCTGACCCTGACCTGTCCCAGGTCATCCTTTGGGTCCAAAGGGGCTGGCCTGAGGGTCCGGTGCCAGAGCACCTTCGTCCCTTCAGGGCCAGGCAGTTGGAGCTGTCACTTCACAGTGGGTGCCTCCTGTGGGGTGACAGGGTGGTCATTCCACCCAGCCTGCGCCATCAGGTGCTATCTCGCCTTCATGAGGGCCACCCGGGCATAGTGCGCATGAAATGCCTGGCGCGCAGCTATGTCTGGTGGCCTCGCATTGATGACGAGATAGCCGCCTGGGTGGCCGGCTGCTCCTCCTGCCAACATTCCCGACCGGCGCCACCGGCTGCCTGTCCTAGGGAATGGGAATTGCCTCGTGGTCCTTGGTCCCGTCTTCACGTGGATTTCGCGGGCCCCTTCAGAGGCCAGGTCTTCATGGTGGTGGTGGATGCATATTCGCGCTGGGTGGAGCTCATCCTCATGAGGTCCACCACAGCCGAGGCCACGATCAGAGAACTGACTAGGCTTTTCGCCACCCATGGCGTGCCGGACGTCGTTGTCTCTGATAACGGGCCTCAATTTGCATCCACCGCGTTCCAGCTGTTCCTGGCCTCTCAGGGCATCCGCCATGCCCCAGTCGCCCCATACCATCCGGCTAGCAATGGCCGGGCGGAAAGGGCGGTCCGCTCGGCCAAGGAGGCGTTGGGCAGGATGGATGGGGCTGACTGGCCTTCAAGGGTGGCTGCTTACCTCTTGGTACAGCATGCCACTCCTTGCCCCCTGACCGGGAAGTCTCCAGCTGAGCTGCTGATGGGCCGGCGCCTGCGGACCACCTTGGATAGGTTGCACCCACTCTATTCAAGCGAACAGCCTGGCAACCTGGGGCCCCCTTCCCGCACTTTCCTCCTGGGTGATGCTGTTTGGGCTCAGGCATTCTCAGGGGCAGTTAGGTGGGTGCCTGCCACCGTCACCGCCATAACCGGCCCCTGTTCTTACAGGGTCCAGCTACATGATGGGACCGAATGGCGGCGGCACCTGGATCAACTGAGGCGCCGCCTGCCCAGCACCAGCGACAACACACCCGCAAGGTCGACCATCAACGTCGCTGCGCCTGAGCCCTCCAACGTTCTGTTCCCTGGTGCCCTTCCACCAGATATCGTCCGGCCGGTCCAGCTGCCCGGGGCTTCCCCTTCCTTGGACGCCGCCTCCCGGCCGTCCACTATTGTGGGGGTGTCGCCCGTTAGGCGTCAGCCTCCCGGGTTCCAAATGGCCTTCCCCGAGTCAGGCCAGGCCTACCAACAAGTGCCCAGCTCAAGCCCGCCTTCGGCCGCGCCCCCTCGGCCCTGCCTACCTGGGCCTGGTTTTCCTCCGTCAGGGGTGGGCCTCCAAGATGGCGCCCGGAGCTCCACTCCCTTGCGGGAGGAGCTTCCACGGACACCACCTTCCTCTCCGACGCCTCCTGCCGAACTGAGGCGTTCTGGGCGGGTCCGGCGCCGCCCAGAATATTTACGTGACTACGTTTGTGCGTCGCTTGCACATGCGCAGTCACTGGGGGGGAAGGAGTGTTGTGTCCGGGCAGATGACGTCAGGGAGTTCCCTCCGTCTGCCGGCATCTGCGCTAGCAACAGCCAGGTCGCGTCTGATTGGCTAAGACGCGACCTGGCTGAGAGCGGGGAAACTCTGGTTTGGGGATTGGCTGGTTCGTCTGACAGCTTCGTATAAATAGCTGTCAGATGAACCCTGCATTGATTCTCTCCTGTATTTGACTGTTAACTGCTCTGTTAATAAAAGTTGGTTGAATTCTCCTCACGACTCGGCTCGCCTTCGTTCGCATCTAACAGTATTCATTCATTCATTCATCACATTTCTATACTGCTCATCTCACTTAAATGACTCTGGGCAGCTTACAATGAAAAGATGTCATAATCATCATAAAAAAATAAGACCCAAGTTAAAAGCAAAATTAAAATGTAGGATTACAGTATTAAAGTTAAAAAGGTGGACAGAACACCCTCAAAACACCAACCATCCCCAGGGTTCGCTAACATCTTTTGATCCCCATGCCAATTGGCAGAGCCAGTTCTTAATATTCTTTATGAAGGCCAGAAGAGTGCGGTCCAACTTCACCTTTGAAAATAAACTGTTGCAAAGGGTAGGGGCTATGGCATAGAGCCGGGTTGAGGAACCTATGGCATGCATGCCACAAATGGCAAAAAGCCATTTGTCAGGGCACGCAAGGCATTGTCCTATCAGCTGGCCAGCGCGCATGTGTGTGCTGGCCAGCTGAATTCAGCCTTTTTTAAAGCCATTCCAAAGCCAGGCTCTAGAGGGTTTATAGGAGCGTGGGGCAGGCAAAAACAGCTTCCCCGCCCCTCGTAGGCCCTCCCGAGGCTTCAGGAGCTTTCCTGAAGTCTCCGGAGTGCAAAAAAATGGCCCTATGGGCAAACCGGAAGTTGGGGAACGGACTTCCGGTTTGCTCATAGGGTCGTTTTTCATCCTCCGGAGCCTTCAGGGAAGCCCCTGAAGCCTCCGGAGGGCATCTAGGGGGAATGCCCCTGACGGCTCTGGAGGGCTTAAACCAGCCCTGGGACCAAACCATAAGTCCATTCCTGAACTTCCGGTTTGCTGTAGAGCTGTTTTTTTGCATTCCGGAGGCTTCAGGGAAGCTCCTGAAGCCTCCCGGGTGTGGGGGGGCTATTATCGCCCTTCCCAGGCTCTTATAAAGCCTCTGGAACCTAGGGAGGGCGAAAAAAGCATGCAAAAAATGGGGGGGGCACCTGACATGCACGCATGCACACTTGGGTGGTCGTGCATTGCATTATGGGTGGAGCACGTCCATGCACAACCCTCCTGCGCTACCCCTCTTATGGCACGCAAGCCAAAAAAGGTTCACCATCGCTGGCATAGAAGGCTTGTTTGTAGCCCATGTCGTCTGTGAAATTGAATTTTAGCAGAATTAATGAAAATTGGCCTGAGATTTTTAAAGGGAAGTGCATATACCGTATTTTTCGCCTTATAAGACGCACTTTTTTACTCCAAAAAAGAGGGTAAAAATCTGAGTGCGTCTTGTAAGCCGAATGTAGCCACTGGGTCATCTGAAAATGGGGCAGGCAAAGAGGGGGCTGCAGAGATCGTGATGACTGGAGAGAGGTTTCGCTTTCAGAGCTCCCGCTCGGCTGGGCTCCCGAGAGGGCATAGGCGGTGGTGGCGGTGGCAGCGGCTCCTCACATTGCTGGGGCGCTGCTTTAAGTTGCCCTCCTCCTGCAAACGAAAGGTGCCTCAAGGCTTTGGCTCCTGAGACCTGTGCGCTGCCATCCAAAATGCTGGTACCACGATCGCTGCAGCGCCCGCTTTACCTGCCGCTTCTAGGGCAGTTCCAGGCGGCAGAGATCGTAGTAATAGCATTTTGGATGGCAGCGCACCGATCTCAGGTGCCAAAGCCTTTGAATCAAGTTTGATTGTGTCCCATCTAGCGTTCTCCACCCCCAACCCCAAATCTCTCCGGATATTTTTCGCCTTATAAGATGCACTTTTTTACTCCAAAAAAGAGGGTAAAAATCTGAGTGCGTCTTGTAAGCCGAATGTAGCCACTGGGTCATCTGAAAATGGGGCAGGCAAAGAGGGGGGCTGCAGAGATCGTGATGGCTGGAAAGGAGAGAGGTTTCGCTTTCAGAGCTCCCGCTCGGCTGGGCTCCCGAGAGGGCTTAGGCGGTGGTGGCGGTGGCAGCGGCTCCTCACATTGCTGGGGCGCTGCTTTAAGCTGCCCTCCTCCTGCAAACGAAAGGTGCCTCAAGGCTTTGGCTCCTGAGACCGGTGCGCTGCCATCCAAAATGCTGGTACCACGATCGCTGCAGCGCCCGCTTTACCTGCCGCTTCTCGGGCAGTTCCAGACGGCAGAGATCGTAGTAATAGCATTTTGGATGGCAGCGCACCGATCTCAGGAGCCAAAGCCTTTGAATCAAGTTTGATTGTGTCCCATCTAGCGTTCTCCACCCCCACCCCCAAATCTCTCCGGATCCAGAGAGATTTGGGGGTGGGGGTGGAGAACGCTAGATGGGACACAATCAAACTTGATTCAAAGGCTTTCGCTCCTGAGATCGAAGCCTTTGAATCAAGTTTGATTGTGTCCCATCTAGCGTTCTCCACCCCCACCCCCAAATCTCTCTGGATCCGGAGAGATTTGAGGGTGGGGGTGGAGAACGCTAGATGGGACACAATCAAACTTGATTCAAAGGCTTTCGCTCCTGAGATCGAAGCCTTTGAATCAAGTTTGATTGTGTCCCATCTAGCGTTCTCCACCCCCACCCCCAAATCTCTCCGGATCCGGGGGTGGAGAACGCTAGATGGGACACAATCAAACTTGATTCAAAGGCTTTCGCTCCTGAGATCAAAGGAGGGAGGGAGAAAGGAAGGATAGGAGGATAGGGAAAGAGGAAAGAAGGCAGGCAGGCAGAAGGGAGGGAGGTGCAAGGAAGGAAGGAAGCATAGATAAGCAGGAGGGAAAGAAGGCAGGCAGGCAGGAGGAAAGAGGAAGGAGGGAACTGGAAGGGAGGCAGGAAGGAAGGGAAGGAGGAAGGGAGGGTGGAAGGAAGGATAGACAAGAGGGAAAGAGGAAAGAAAGCATCTGAATGTACTAAACACGAGTCTTCAGGGAAAAGATGGATACATTGTGAAAACTCAGCTGTCAGTTGATCTTAATGTTATGAAATGAAAAGTATGCCATTTGCAATTAACTTGGCATAAAATAATTCATTTGCATTTAATTGTTATTGTTCAAAGAATGTTCGGAAAAATGTTCGGCCCTCCAGCATGTTCACTTCATCCAATCTGGCCCTCTTTGAAAAAAGTTTGGACACCCCTGTGTTACATGGTTGACATAAAATTGTTCTTAAACTGCTGTTAACTTTATACAGTTGATATAAAATATTTTACTATAGTATTTGGTTCAGAATCTTTTTTTTCTAGATTTTCCTCCTTTAAAATTGGGTGCGTCTTATATTCCGGAGTGTCTTATAGGGCGAAAAATACGGTACATCTTTTAAATAAGCAAATAATATGGTTTTCGTGATATTTTTATTGCTAAAGGCTGCTTGTTTCTCTACATCATCATGCTGTGTAATACTTTGTGCAAACTAACTGGTAACACGACAGAAAATAGCATTTATTGTTGTTGATCTGTATATTAACAGATATCATATGACCCAGGAAATCTTGTGGGAAAGAAGAATTGAAGCAGTTCTTAAAAGGAGTATTCCTTGCGATACGTCAGTGCCTTCTGCAGGTTGAAGTAATTACACTTTTGATAGCTTCCAAGGTAAAAGTAAAGGTAAAGGTTCGCTTTGCACATATGTGCTAGTCGTTCCCGACTCTAGGGGGTGGTGCTCATCTGTGTTTCAAAGCCGAACAGCCAGCACTGTCCAAAGATGTCTCCATGGTCATGTGGCCGGAATGACTAAATGCCGAAGGTGCACAGAATGCTGTTATCTTCCCACCAAAGGTGGTCTCTATTTTTCTACTTGCATTTTTACATGCTTTCGAATGACTAGTTTGGCAGAAGTTGGAACAAGTAACGGGAGTGGACTCCATTACGCGGTGCTAGGGATTCGAACCACTGAACTGCCGACCTTTCTGATGGACAAGCTCAGCGTCTTAGCCACTGAGCTACCGAGTCCCCAGGTTCCGAAGGAGATCTTATTTATTTATTATGATGTGACAGGAGAGAATAATCCTTGTGACAACATACCTGTAATATTGCAGCATGTTGTAATTCATGAGAAATATATAGTAACTTATTTAGAGAGGAATGGAATAATCTTCAAATGTGTAACTATTTTTTTTTTGTAGTCAAGGCTTCAACAAAGATCCAGTCTTTGAGGATAAATGTAATTTTTTTTCAGATGCAATTAAAAGCCACAGTAACCAGAATTTTCTTGCTTTGCTTGTTAGTTGGTACAAATTGTGACTGTATCTCATAATTTTATTTAAAAGTCAATCTCATATATATTATTATAAACTGTGACCTTTATAGTGTTAATTCTGCTGGGCCTATGCTTTCTAAACATTCAAAAGTAAAACTATGAAGAATAAATTTAGTCATATTAAATTTATTAACTAGAAGGATAATCTAACAAACAATTGAGAAGGTACGTGGAATGTACCACAAATAATATTTAATGCCTTTAACAACAGTATTTAATCCTGAAGGACATTTGATGGTCACACAAGTTGTTTCAACTCCATTGGGAGATGATATAACTCCAAGATTGTTAGAGTATGCAAAAAATGTATTAAGTGATAAGAAAAATATAGGCTTATCTGTCCCTATCTGCATTTTTTTCTGAGTGATTTCAGCTATTGACAGAGAAAAAGACAATATTTACAAAACATGGAACTTCCCATCTGCTCTACAGGCATTTCTGTCCTGAAGCAAAAATTGTGCTAGAACAGGTAGCTGAGGTACTAACTCACTCACTAAAAATTGGAAGTGCCCATAAATCTGTAAAATAAATAATTATAAATAAAATATATGGGAGCAAAAGAGATTGTCAATAGTAACAAAAGACAATGAGTCAATGAAAGGAAGAAAAAAATTGATTAAGCAACAGAGTTGAAGTTTTCCTCCTAGTCTGAACAGGAGTTGCCAAAGGGTTAATTATTTTCCAGATTTCCTTTGATTACCAAGGACAGTTATTTAGAAGATGGGTCATTAAGAAGCATAATGCACATTACTTTAATAATGGAATGCTCCAGGAATTAATCACAGCTCTGATAACATTAGGTTATGTAACTACCTTTTCCTTACAATGTTTTATCCAGGCAAATTGTGGATACAATTTAGAGGGAGAATGTGTAGTCCATAAAATAATCTAGATTGAATTTTAGTGTCCAGAGCAAAAATATGGTCTTATTTCTTTAAAAAAACTATCAATCCTTTCTAGATTATACTTTCATTTACTAGAATGATTAGTAATTAGTAAGACTAATTATTTCACATGGTAGGCATTATTTATATTGCTGGCCTTTTAGTTCTTAAGGAGCAATTCGTCTTTTGCTAAAATTGTTCTTGAAACCAGAAATTTACCAATGATGCAGTTATTTAACCAAGTGAATCCTGTTAGTATGTTCATGACATTAGCATGAATGCAAATTTAGGTGACCAAACTAGCAGTCCAAGTGTCTAGTATTTCAAAATTGGAAAAGTTGTTGTCATATCATGGAGCTGATGCCCTCCCTCCTTCTGTCTTACACAATTGGGACTGAAATTCTGTTCGTAGGTCATTGCGGCTGTAAATTGAAGCACCCATATGACCAGATGTGATTTTCTGATATTTTCTGTGACAGTTAAGCAAGTCACCACAATTAGGTAAATCATGCAGTTGGTTAAGTGAACCCATTATTCCAATTGGGTGTTTTTCTGCTGGAAACTGGCAAAAATTTCAGTCATGTGGTACTGCAACTGGTCATAAGCATGAGTTGGTTGCCAATCACCCAAAGTGTGGTGATGTGACTATAGTAGAGGCAACATTTTACAATAGCCAGAAGTGTTTATGGACAATAGAGCACACTTTTCGAGGCCCTTATAATTCCCAGCAGTCCTAAAATAACTGGTTATAAGTTAAAGACTCCCTGTAGTAAAAAATATTGGCTTTATGGCAAAGGCAGAAATATTTCCTTCTATTTTGTTGTTTATTAGTCCCTCATTTTCAGGTTGATGTAGGGATCTGATCCAGATCACTGTTTTGTAAATGTTTTGCTCTCAGGACCCCTTCCCATATTTGAAAATTATGGAGAACTCACAAAAGATATTTTCACTGCACTGGTAAAAGTCAGTTGAATGGACTGTGTCTAGTTTTATATGACCATGATACAAAAAATATGTTGAGACTCTAGAAAGAGCGCAGATAAGATTAGGGAACTGAAGGATAAAACATACAATGAACTGTTGCAGGAATTGGATACTGTATGTCTACTCCAACAAAGATAAGGACTAGGAGTGACTTGATAGCAGTTTACTAATATTTAAGGGGCTGCTACAGCAAGGACAGGGTTAATCTATTCTCCAAAGCATCTGAGGGCCAGACAGAAGTAACAGTTGGAAACGTATCAAAAAGAGAAGCAACCTAGAACTAAAGATAAATTTCCTGACACTGAGAACACTTAATCAGTAGAACAGTTTGCCTTTGGAAGTTGTGGCAGCTCCATTACTACAGTACCTCCAGGATCCTTTCCAACTCTATTATACTGATACTCTAAGTATGGGTTAAATTTACCAATGTTTATTATATGAAAATTAACATGTATATTTTCCAAGGATCCTTGAACTACACTTTGTGAAACAGAGTAATTTAGGTCTAAGAGGTCTGAATTTGAAAATTATATGAATGGTATCCAGTATTCAAGTATGATCATGTTTACCCTTTCCTGATATCAAATGAAGAAAACACATGTTTGGTGTATTTTTAAAATTTTTTTTTTAGTATGTATCATAATCCTATAACAAGAATCAGGGTAGGCAACATTTGAAAAATTAGAAAGAGATCGCTCAAAAAGTACAGTACATTCATATTTTTACAATACTGTACTATAGTCATACTCCAACATTGTGGCACTCAACCGTTTGCAAAGTAGTTGTAAAAATGATATTCTTCCTGGTGCACTATTTTTATTTCTGCACACGTAGGCTAAAAATGATACACACCTGTTCAGTCTTACAGACACTATCAGATTCAATGTGTACTGTAATGGAAAATGTGATCTATCTTAAGAAATATTCAAAATCCTTATCTTAAAAATTCACTTTATATGTACAAATATAAATTTGATTATTACTTCAAGTTACAGTACAAAGTATAATATTCACATTAACAATATTTGAAAAAATATTGAGGATGCATGGTAAGACTTCACTTTTAATATAAACACTCATAATAGTTGTGAATGCCCCAACACTGGAAGTCTTTAAGAAGATGTTGGATAGCCATTTGTCTGGAACGGTATAGGGTTTCCTGCCTAGGCAGGGGGTTGGACTAGAAGACCTCCAAAGTCCCTTCCAACTCTACAATTGTATTGTATTGTATTATAATCATTTCAATGTGTCATTATACATAACGATTAATTCTAAAATAGCTTCATAATTTTAACGTAATTTGAAATCCTACTTATGTAGAAGCATTATGGCATTATGGTATAATGCCAAAAGAAAAAGAGTGTTTAATGAAAATCTCTTATAAGAGACATCCACTGAAAATAAAAATGATGAAACTACTTCACTTTAAGTTCCTACAATGAGGACTGTTCTCTGTTACCAAACTCCAGAACGTTGTTGCCCCTTTTGTCCTGACTGTTCAAAAAACATGAAATCCTATTGAAAAGAAAAACAAACAGGGAACAATTAAGTAAATTGCTTGCTAAAATTCAGTTATTTTTATATTTTACTCAACAGTTTTCTTTTAATTAAAAAAAAAAAATCTTTATGGTGAGATTCATTGAAACCGACATACCACAATTTATCCAATCCTCATATTCTGAGGAATTATTGGTGCTACAGATTCCAGTATCTCTAATCTAAAGGGTGTTGAGTTTGGAAAGTGTGGAGAAGACAACATGTGATGCTTCCATCCTTAAAATTGCAACTCTTTTGGCAGTCCATTCCATAGCCTTAAGAATTTTATCTAATCCAGTGTGCTTTGGAAATTTGGGAGTTTCTTTCTAGAACTGGCTAGCAAGCTTAACACTTCAGATAACCTCCTCTGGCAGACAAAATAATTTACCAATTCTTCTGATATTACAAAAAGAAACTCTGTTCAAGCTGCTATAGTAAAGTCTGTTAAGAACTCCATTTATGTATTACACCAGGGCTGTCAAACTTCCAGCCCAGGGGCCGGAGACATCATGCGTTTGCCAGGCCGATGCCCAGTTTAGCGAAGAAGAAAAATCCGATACGTCATGTGATGCCAAGAGTTTGACACCCCTGTATTACATCAAAAATTCTATTATTGAATTATACAATTAGTGAATAATACAGTATCTGACAATATTATACTTACTATAAGGAAGCAAGCTCCAAGCATAACGGCTTTCATTTTCACATCAAGATCCATTGGAAACTGGATTCCAAAGTTGTCAGCATCTGTAAAAGCCTCCCTTACAAAACCAGTCCACTGCTTGGAAATTTTTCCAACACTGTTCTCATCTAAAGATAATACCTAGTTCGGGAGAAAATACAGAAACAAAATTATAATGTAGAAAATTCAAGTATCTTGAAGCAGATATCACTATTTCATGTCAGCAAGAAAAATAGGGTAATAATAAAAATGTAAACAAAAATAGCTTTGGAAATCACATCAATATTCAATAGTTGTGGGAAATCTTTACAATATTATTAAAACAACAATAATAAGATATTCTAAAACAAGTTGATCTAACATTCAGAAAGCTTTAAACTTTTTCTTGTTCCTCATTCCGTTTGATCAAAAAGAAGATACTTTCTGAATATAAATCAATCTATATGTGATTCTTTTTTCCTCAAACTAGTAATAATTCTATACAGAAGTACTGTAAGATTTATCCTATGCCATCAAAAACCATTGTACCAAGCAATAAAATGGGCAGGCTTGTTTCCTTTATCAGATACAACATGATTAATTTCTTAAAAAGTAGAATATGAACTTCTAGTGTTAATTCACCTCAAAATCAATATCTGAACAACAGCTGCAGACTACACAGGGCCCAACAATTTTGAGTACATCTTCCCGGGCTTCATTCTGGATTACAAATTTTGGCAAACAAGGATGCCAGGTCTGTTTAACATATCCGACTGGTGTGCCTAGGGGAGCATGAACTTCAATCTTTAAAAAAAAATAGAAAAAAGAGATGAAGAGTTAAGACCTCACAAAATTCATTAAAAGGGCAATACATTTATAACAAAAGATTTGTTCTTGTTCAACTGACTCCCATAATTCTTGTCTGAAAGTGACATATGGTTTTGGAGGCAAACCCCAGGTCCCTTCAGAAGATGCTACCAAGTTTTTAAAATATGAGAATACAAAAAAAAAAAAAAAAAAAACCCAAAATAAATAAACACTACCTTGCTTTTTAATGCATTCAGTTTAATACAACATTTACATTTAGTTTTTGTCCTGTATCTACCTATGGTTTAGAGTACCCAGCTAGTATCCAATTCAAAAGCCAAGTGTGACTCTCAGCCTGGAAAATAAAACTCCCATTGTTAACACACTGCTATTTAGGGTACATGAAATTAGACAAGTCCAGACTGAACATAAAAAATGGGGCTGAATCCACTGACTATGCCATAAATTCTCACGTATTTCTATTTCTGCTTGACCTGAATTCAATTCACTAAGTGACAATCAATTCTTGTCATATACAGGTCTTAACCTAATCTAGCAACCTGATTTATGAAAATCAAAAAGAATTTTTAAAAATCCAGGATATCAAGTGAGAAGCAGAAATGACAGCACTAAGGGGAGGATCCAGACAGAAGTAATAGAAAGTCAATTAAGTTTTATAGTCAATGGTATGCCTGTTAAAATAAGGTCTTTTATAGAATGTCTGAAGTCTGCAGACAAGCAGATGGCTGTAAGACAGTGTAAAATTCTGCCTTCTAATCTTGGGTTTCTTTTGAGTTTTTCCACCTCAAAGTAGCATTGGTTACAATTGCTTATAGAACCAGTTTGGTATAATGTTAAGGTGTTGACTTTAGAACCAGGAGATCATGACATATGGTCCTGCCTTAGGCATGAAAGAGGCTAGTTGACTTTGGGCCAGTCAATCTCTCTCAGCCCAATTCCTGAAGGTTATTGTGCAGGAAATGGGAAGAGGAAGGAATATTAGGTATGCTCACTGTCTGAGTTATTTATAAATAATAAACTAGGGAAAATAATCAAACTTTCTTTCAAAATCTTGAATTAAGAGGAAAAGGCACACATATACATTGTAAAAGTACCAAATACTAATTAAATGACTTATTTTTCTTGTCATTTACAAAGAACTAAATTTGTTTATTAAATATATGAATTTTGCATTTGTTGCTTAGATAAAAAGTTAATCTTAGAGACAGCACAAGACTCTACCTTCATACTGATGCCCCTCAACTTATCACTGTGGAGGAATATAGAAGTCCAAGATTGCTCCATTAAAGAGGAGAGGGTAACTTTCATATGGCATGAAAAGGTGCTGGGAAGAAATTCTTTGATAGAAAAAGGGCCCAGCAGATAGATCAAGGTATTTGGAATTTGCCAATTAAAAAGTCAAAGGCAATGAGAGACTATAAATAAGAATAAAGAAACATGAAGGAAATGGTGGCTTTTTAAGTAAAATTAAGGAACATAGGGAAGTGGCTTAAAAGTGAATAGAAAGCCAGTGTGAGAACTGAAATATTCTATTGGCTGTCTCCCAAATCAATATCTGTTATTTTGAGGATCTTAAATTGGCTTTGCCAAAAGACTTATGGAACATCAAGTGAGTCACCTCCTGTAAACAGCAAGGAAAGCAGCAAGCAGTGCATCGCAGAGGTCGTATGAGGTTTATGACTTCCCGACCCATATTGTCCACGATTTTCATTGTAAATGGTCGTGATGGTCCACAGCAGTTCAAAGTGCAACAGTCGTTTTCCTCAGCTGCAAAGTACACCCTTTGCCCCATAGCGTTTTTTATTTCATATTTGTTGGCAGTCTCAAAGCCAGTAATAACTGAAACAAAGAAACAGACGTACATAAAGCTTTTTGGCCAATTCACATCTTTCACTGTTAAACTAATCCTCTTTCCAAGAATGCTAGTGGATGTCAAGAAAATAATCTGCAAAGTTCTACTTAAAGCTATGGGGCAGTGAGAAGGACAAAAATAAAGAAAAAAGACACTCTGCAATCATGTTTGATATGGTTTTATGGATGATACTAGGATGTTTAGCTCCTAATCCAATCTCCCAAAGTACTTCCAATCGCTTCACTAGAGATGCACAATTTAAAGCCTATTTGCACGTGTTCCCCAAACCTTGGGTGACCTTCCATCCTCCAACTTCCCAGAAAATAATTGCATTTTAACTTCTAATTTTTAATGTGACAAAATATATTAAATACATGATCAGTGAGAAATCATATTGACTATTGATAATTTCATTCCATTTACTTTTAATAAAAATCACTTTTAGTTCATGGAGTGCTTGTGGGCAAGGCAACAATTTTGCATAGCTTCCCTATGTTGAAAAGGAAAGTTTGAAGAAAATTCTCATTTCCATTGACTAAAATTTGCTTTGGAATATTTGCCTAATTATAAAGTCTGATAAAATAGAATCCCCATAAGCACAAAGGTTTCCTCTGGGTTCAAGAAACTTGCAGCAGGTCAAGGAGAGAGCAGCTCATGCAGAGAACAAGGAAGCTCCCTAGAGGATGTTTGGGGCAGAATATACACATGTCCATCAGCCATGTATGTCTGGCAGGCCAGATTAGAACCTCAATTTCTGGCTTCCATTGCTTGATCCAGAGGGAACTAATGGAAAAAATATTCTCAACTTTTTCCTGGACTCAGAGAACACAATTAGAGTTTCCCTTCCCCAAGTCAATACTGAGGCAACTAAAATAACCTACCATATTTTTAGGATTATAAGACGAACCTGACTATAAGACACACCAAAATTTAGAAGAGGAAAACGACAACAACGAAAAAAGGCTTTTGGCCTTTGCGTGCCTCATTTTTGGCCCTTTTCTAGCCTTTTTTTGTACCCATTATCGAGGCTTTCTTGGCCCATTTTGGGGGCTTTTGGACTTATTTTGGAGGCTTTTTTGGCATGTTTTTGAGGCTCTTTTCTGGCTACTTTTTGAGACTTTTCTTGTCCCACTTTTGAGGTGTTTTTTGGCTCATTTGTTAGGCCTTTTTCAGCCTGCTTTTGAGGTTTTCCTTGGCCCATTGTTTAGGCTTTTGGGGCCTGTTTTTGAGGTTTTTTTCAGCCCACTTGTTTTGGAAAAATGGGCCGAAAAAAGCCTCGAAAATTGGCTGAAAAAAACCCTCAAAAATGGGCCAATGAAAGCATCAAAAACAGGCTGAAAAAAACTTTAAAAATGGTCTTAAAAAGGCCTAAAAAAGGACTGTGTGGAGGCCAAAAAATGGTCAGTGGGTGAACGGGGCTTCAGCAATATTCAGTCTATAAGACGCACAGACATTTTTACCCCCTTTGGGGAGGCAAAAAAATGCCTCTTATAGTCCAAAAAATATGGTATTTCCAATTCACAGAACTGTGGAGGAATTAAAAAAAATTCTTCCTCCAAAGGGAACTTCACCTATTTTTTTAAAGCCCCAAGTGACAGAAAGATAGAAATAAGTTGTTTTCATTTACAACAGTATGATCCAGGAGCAAAAGAGTAAAACAATTTCCAATGACAATACATAATGTAATATGATATGAAATTATTTCTTTTACAGTTCATCTTTTGGAGATGGGAAATGCTTGATTTTTGTCCTGTGGATGTGAATGGTCTTTTCATTTACACCAACCACCAATTTGACTGGATTGGAACTCTTTGGTTATATAATCCCATACATAGGGGCATGACGTAATGTGCTAATGTAATGTGTGTATACAGTATTTTTCTGAGAACTTAAGAAGACAGTAATTGTATATAGCATTCTAATATAATCTTTTTGCAGCATGACTATCCATCAGGATTTGGAAAGCTTCTAAAACTATTGCACTAAATGAAGTCATTGAAAATGAAAATATCAATGAATTTAATTCCTGAGTATAAAGCCCACAGAATACCATCTGGCTAAATACATTTGAAAAAAAAAGCCAAATATGGGTAGTCCTCAACTTACAATCACCTGTTTAACAACTGCCTGAAGTTACAACTGGTCTTCACATTTACAATCATCCTAGCATCTCCATGATCATGTGATCAAAATTTGGGAATTAGCAACCAGCATGTATTATGATGGTTCATGTGATCATGATTTGCAGCCTTCCTTGCAGCTGGCTTCAAACAATCAAAGTCAACGGGGAAAACAGATTCACTTAAAAACTACATGAATCACTTAACAACTGTGGCAAAAAGATTGTAAATTCAGGTATGGATTATTTAAGAAGTGCTAAGAGCTGAAGTGGTGCAGTGGTTAGAATGCAGTACAGCAGACATCAGTTGACTACCGACTGCCTGCAATTTGGCAGATCGAATCTCACCAGGCTCAAGGTTGACTCAGCTTTCCATCATTCCTAGGTGGGTAAAATAAGGACCCAGATTGTTGGGGGCAATATGCTAACTCTATAAACTGCTTTTTTCATGAAAATGGGCCCATTTTTTGTCAAAAAGGGGCATTAGGAAGTTTATAGAGTGCTCCTGGGGGTGCAAAATTGAGCATAAAATGGGCCATTTTTTACTCATTTCTGCCCTTCCCAGCCCTCAGGAGCTCTCTGAAAGCCTCCTACAAGATGTGCACGGCCATTTTGGTGAAGAGGTGAGGTTTCGGAAGGCAAAATATGCTGTATTCAGTGTATAAGACACCCCCAAATTTTCAGCCTCTTTTTTGAGGGGAAAGGGTGCGCCTTATACTCCGAAAAATATGGTAGTACATTCATCTGATATTTTTTCTAAGCCATGAATACCAAGTAGCATAAAATACTTACTTTCCAGAAGTTCAATTTGCTGATGGATTAATATCTGATCAATCTGTTATAAAGAATTAAAAAAATATTAGAACTGAGCTATAATCAATTAATTCATTCTGCAAATAGTCTGTAAGTTATCAACATCATTATTTAAGAGAAGTGCCTTAAGCTAAGTTATTTTCCCCTTGATAATTTTTCAGAATTAAAAAGGAATCTTATTTCAGCATCTTTCAGTCCTGATTCTCTCCAGATAGCTGGACCATCACTCTAAAAAATCCAACCAGTACAAAGAATTTGTCAACTGGGAAACTAAGAGGTTGTAAGGTCCGACACATCTAAAACACACCAGTTTCAAATTATCAATGGCAGTAGAAGCAACAACTTTCACAAATCAAACTACAAAAAGAGAACTACTTTATACAGAAGTCCTCTATACCATTCCAATCTTCTGGCAGAATCTATATACAATATACAATAATATATACAATAATATACAATAGTAGAGTTGGAAGGGACCTTGGAGGTCTTCTAGTCCAACCTCCTGCCTAGGCAGGAAACCCTATACCGTTTCAGACAGATAGCTATCCAACATCTTCTTAAAGACTTCCAGTGTTGGGGCATTCACAACTTCTGGAGGCAAGCTGTTCCACTGATTAATTGTTCTCACTGTCAGGAAATTCTCCTCAGTTCTAAGTTGCTTCTCTCCTTGATTAGTTTCCACCCATTGCTTCTTGTTCTACCCTCAGGTGCCTTGGAGAATAGTTTGACTCTTCTTTGTGGCAACCCCTGAGATATTGGAACAATGCTATCATGTCTCCCCTAGTCCTTCTTTCTCTTAAGCTAAACATACCCAGTCCCTGCAACCGTTCTTCATATGTTTTAGTCTCCAGTCCCCTAATTATCTTTGTTGCTCTTTTCTGCACTCTTTCTAGAGTCTCCACATCTTTTTTACATCGTGGCGACCAGAACTGAATGCAGTATTCCAAGTGTGGCCTTACCAAGGCATTATAAAGTGGTATTAACACTTCACGTGATCTTGATTCTATCCCTCTATTTATGCAGCCTAGAACTGTGTTGGCTTTTTGGGCAGCTGCTGCACACTGCTGGCTCATATTTAAATGGTTGTCCACTAGGACTCCAAGATCCCTTTCACAGTTACTACTACTGAGCAAGGTATCATCTATACCATCAACTAAAGTTGTCCTTTCATAGCATTGTCTTTTTATGGCCATTCTTCTAAACCTATACACCAGTGTTTTTCATCTTTCTAAATGAATGGGACATGTTTTATCTGCAGTACCATGAAGTGCAGAAACACTCTTGTTCTACCTTTGACTTCTCAGGTTCCGGCACGTTTTTCTAAATATAGCTAGGCTGGTATCAAATTTAAGCATCTTTATGCAGAGCTGGGAAAACTCATATCTAAAAACTTGGAATTTGGGCTGCATTATTTTGATATTCTCTAGAAGGAAGTTCCGCTTGAGAGTCAAACATTCCCCCACTCTGCTAATGTTTTGAAAGGCCCTGAAGACCTGGATCTTTGCCCAACATTTTGGTAAGCATGTTTGAAGCCCTTCTCTCTTCCTTTTTTCTGTTCTCATCCAGGTTTGTTATCTTTGCTCCCTTTGTTCTTTTGTGAGTTGTGTTGTTTTCTTTAATCTTTAACCATTTATGGACTTCCCAGAATTTTTAGGAATTGGGCAGCATATACATTTAATAAATCATCATATCATCATCACCATCACCACAATCCCCACCACACTAAATGAATGAATGGCTTATACTTTCAGTGACCATACTTCCTTGAAAGAATAAAGGGGAAAAAATCAAGATTTTTAAAATCAAAATTCATATCCTCATAAAAATATCTAAAATCAAAAAGTATGTGTGAATTTATCTTAAACAAACAGTTCAGTTTTCATATTTTACTGACTGTGAAAAATCATGAATTAAGTGGGGAACTTTTTGTATAGTAAACGTTAAAGAACAAAAAAGGGCAAAATAAGACTTTTTGAAAAATAAATAAATCTAAAGGACAGCCTTCTAAAATACAGTAGTACTTGTTAGGGATGTAACCCTAGTCTTGGCTTGGCAATGTATAATAAGCCATGATTGTAACAAATGTATCTGTTACTTTAAATGCTAGAGAGATGTAATTGGATGCTAATTGCTTTAAGCAGCCATATAAAAAGGAAGGAACTATTACAACCCCCCCCCCCCCGCTGGCTACTGATGTTCCTGATTGTTCCTGACTGTTACTGTATGAGCTTTGTATTGGAGAGAAGACGGTGTATTGGATGGTGGCTAGTCTGTAACTAAGTTACCTGTCTACATGATGAATTGTGAATTGAGCAACTGTAACTTCAATGAGGTGTAAGACTGTATATACTTCAAGACTGCTTATAGTCTGTTTGGAGATTATTCATCCTATTTTTGTTACGCAAGTAACGCTATTCTTTGTTTTACCCTTGGTGGCTGTGAGTGACTATTCAACGGCTTATTTGTTACTACATTCCGCTGCTGAACTCTAGTCTCCTAACGGGGATAGACTTAACAGTACTGTCCTTTATAATAAAGGACCCATGGTCTCCATATTTAAAACTCTTTGCCAAGATAAGCATAACTGCTTTCACACACTTTAAAGACATTGGAGTTATACTTTATCAGGTAGAAGGAGAGGAAGATACCTGACTTAAATATTCCAATCCAGGAGGGCAATTTGGAAGAGGAGGTGGTTCTGGCATCCAAACAGCATGGGGAGCAGGTTGGCCATAAGTTGCTGGAGCTCCATAAGCTGTAGGAAATGCATATGGGGGCTGCCCGGGAGCACCTTTTAGGAAAAGATGAAACAAACAAAAATATTTTTAAAAATAAACCATCCATGCAGATTTTTTGTTTTGTTTTTTTGTTTAAGCCAGGGGTGAGCAAAGTGCCTCTGGAGCCGCATGTGGCTCTTTCATCCCTCTGCTGCGGCTCCCTGTCGTTCAAAAATGCGTCACAACTGCCAATGTGCGACACCTGCCAGAACACGATTTATTGAGCTCTTTGACCCCGGAAGGCCAACCATGGATAAATCCAAGAAAAGAAAAGTTTCAGAAGAAAACAGAACGTTTAATTCAACTACATATGCTAGTTTTGTGGCTGCTCAGGAAATAATCAAGCATGGGAAGAGTTTTGTGGCTCCCTGTGTTATGTACTGAACTTTCCCTGCCATAGACTTGCATTGCTGACTCCTGACTGGCTAAGACGCAGCAGTCTGCTGGCGGGAGAATCCAGCTACCTGATTGGTTAAACGCCTGACAGCTCGACTATAAAAGAGCTGTCAGCTGTCTTTTGCCGCTGTTTGCCGGTCCGAGATTTGCTGTACATATGAGCTGTTTGTCACTGTTAATAAAGGTTGTGTTAGCTTCAACCTGCCTTGCCTCAGTCCCTGTCTGCCTCGTTCTCCCTACAGAACACTCTGTGTTTTCTTTTTTGTGGGAGACAGATCCAAATGGGTCTTTGAATGTTTAAGATTGCCGACCCCTGGTTTAACCAATTAGGTTTATCAATATTTAGGATGTATTATGCATAATTTTCTCCTCAAAGGCACAAGGGGGAAAACATTCAACAACAGGACTATGTTCCAACAAAAACTATGACACATCATCCAGAAATTGCACTACTGATATTACTGATAGTCCTCAATTTATAAGAGTTCATTCAGTGACTGATCAAAGTTACAACGGCACTGAAAAAAGTGACTTATGCCTGTTTTTCACACTTACGTCCTTTGCAGCATTCCCATTATTACGTGTTCAATATTCAGATGCTTGGCAACTGATTCATATTTAAGAAGGTTGCAGTGACCCGGGGTCATGTCATCAATTTTTGCAACTTTCTGACAAACAAAATTAATTGGGAAGCCAGTTTCACTTAGCAACCGTTACTAATTTAACAATTCATTTGACAACTGTATCAAGAAAGGTCATTAAATGGGGCAAAACTCCAATGTTTCACTTAGGAACAATTTTTTTTGGCTCAATTGTAGTCATATGTCGAGGACTACCCGTACATTCTTACAAAAATGAGGGTGGGTGTGACAGGGTGAAGGCTTAGGAGGCAAACAGTTCTGATTTACACACTTTCAGTCTCCTCTCCCCTTTCCAAATGCAGCATGGCTTTTGGTCATATTTGAGAGAGATTCAGAATGGAAATGGAGAGTGCCTTCCAGAGACGTGTCAGTTCAATTCCTATTCTTTAAAACAAACACACTCAAAAGTATAAATTGAGATTGGAAATTTAATCCAATTGCTTTCATGAACATCTGACTAGGGATTGATTTGCAGCCCTTAATAAAAGACAGGTTTCTCATTGGTGTTTACACGCTGCACTCTTTCAAACTAGGATTTTATTATTTTGTGTGAACCCCATCATGTAATTTATTGAAAAACTATATTAAAGCAAAGCATGACTGATATGTAGACTCAGTCATGGTGTGATTTCTCTTTTCAAAACAGAACCACCAAGTTCTTCGTTTTGTATTCAAATTCTTTGTTTTTTATTAGTCAGACAAAAAGGAAATCCACATGTTCTCCTTTTCTATCAGCAACCAGATCAAATTACAGAAGTGTGAAAGTTTTCTAGGATCATTTGCTAAATTTGTTCTGACAATTATTTTCCAATCCTGTGTTTCCTTCATCTATTGTAAAATAGAACATCCAATGGGAAACTGAGTTGAGTGAAACTGAGACCAATTCAGGGGTGAAATTCAGCAGATTCTGACAGGTTCTGGAGAACTGGTAGCGGAAATTTTGAGTAGTTCAGAGAACCAGCAAATACTACCTCTGACTGGCTCCAGAGTGGGATGGGAATGGAGATTTTGCAATATCCTTCCCCTGCCACACCCACCAAGCCACATCCACAGAACCTGTACTAAAAAAAAATGAATTTCACCACTGGTCCAATTGGTATGTTATTTGCACTAATCTTCAATTTTACTGCTTTTGAGAGTATATTTTATATTGACACTTGAATGTTTTATTTCATCCAACCATCTTCAAAAACCTAAAGCTAAAGTACATCCTGTTTTGTCTTCCATCTTATGAAGTGGACTAATCCAAGAGATACTGACTGATCCAAATCCACATTGTCTGATTTTGAAGCCAAACAGAATCAGGTCTGGTTAGGACCTAGATAAATCCTAGGACAGTGATGGCGAACCTATGGCACGCATGCCACAGGTGGCACGCAGAGCCATTTGTCAGGGCACGCGAGGCACTGCCCTGTCAGCTGGCCAGCGCACATGCGCGCGCTGGCCAGCTGAGTTTACCCTTTGTAAAAGCCATTTTTTCGCCCTCCCCAGGCGAAAAAAGCCCTTCCCCGGAAGCCTTTGGAATGCTTATAATGACCTTCCGAGCAAACTGGAAGTGACTTCCAGTTTGCTCGGAGGGTCGTTTTGAGAGCTCCGAAGGTGTCAGGGAAGCCTCCGGAGAGTCCCCGAAGCCTTCGGAAGGCTTAAAACGACCCTTCTCCGGTTTGCTCAGAGGGTCGTTTTAAACACTCTGAAGGCATCAGGGAAACCTCCGGACAGTCTCTGAAGCCTTCGGAACGCTTAAAACGACCCTCGGAGCAAACCGGAAGTCACTTCCGGTTTGCTCGGAGGGTCGTTTTAAATGCTCCGAAGGCGTCAGGGAAGCCTCCGGACGGTCCCTGAAGCCTTCGGAACGCTTAAAACGACCCTCCGAGCAAACCGGAAGTCACTTCCAGTTTGCTCAGAGGGTCGTTTTAAGCATTCCGAAGGCTTCAGGGAAGCCTCCGGACAGTCCCTAAAGCCTCCGGAGCACCTCCGGGGGGGCGGAGAGGATCTTTTTGCCTTCCCCAGGCTTCTGTAAAGTCTCTGGTGCCTGGGGAGGGTGAAAAAAGCATGTAAAAATGGGGGGTCATGCCTGTTGTGCGCGCATGCACACTTGGGAGTCACACATTACATTATGGGTGCGGCACGCCCGCACACGACCCCCCTGCGTTCTCCCCACTTGTGGCACACGAGCCAAAAAAGTTTCACCATTGCTGTCCTAGGAGAATATAGGGCTATAGGCTAAATGTAGGAGTTGATAGCATTTTAGAAGGAAGCAGCAGCAAACTGTTTCCATACTGTTGTGAAGAGAATTTCATGGATGTGTCCATGAAGTCACCAAGAATTCATAGTTTAAAGGAAACCATGTATTTTTATTAAGGTTAGTTTTGTGCCTACATCTGTCTAGGCCAGTGATGGCGAACCTTTTTTGGTTCGCGTGCCACAAGTGGGGGGAGCGCAGGGGGGTCAAGTGCGGGCATGCCGCACCCATAATGCAACGCGCGACCCCCCCAGTGCTCATGCGCGCACAACGCACGACCCCCCCCCCATTTTTACAATTTATTTTGCCCTCCCCAGGCTCCAGGGGCTTTATAGGAGCCTGGGGAGGGCGAAAAGAGCCTCCTCCGACCCCCCGGAGGCCGTCTGGAGGCTTCAGGGACTGTCCAGAGGCCTCCCTGAAGCCTTCGGAGCGCTTAAAACCACCCTCCGAGCAAACCGGAAATGACTTCCGGGTTGCTCGGAGGGTCATTTTAAGCGCTCCGAAGGCATCAGGGAAGCCTCGGACGGTCCCTGAAGCCTTCGGAACGCTTAAAACGACCCTTCGAGCAACAGGCTTCAGGGATGGTCCCTGAAGCCTCCAGGGGGGGGCGGAGGAGGCTCTTTTCGCCCTCCCCAGGCTCCTATAAAGCCTCTGGAGCCTGGGGAAGGCAAAAAATAGCTTTTAAAAAGGTGAACTTAGCTGGCCAGCGCGCGCATGCACACTGGCCAGCTGACAGGGCAGCGCCTCGCGTGCCCTGACAAATGGCTCCGCGTGCCACTTGTGGCACGCGTGCCATAGGTTCGCCATCACAGGTCTAGGCTATGTCCAATAAATGAATCATTTGAATAATTATACAACATTCAATCCAAGAAATAACTATAAATTATGTCAGGGATGTCAAACTCAATTTCATTGAGGGCCATATCAGGGTTGTGTTTGACCTCGTGGGGCTGGGTGTGTGTGGCTGGGATAGGCAAGGCTCTGTTTTTGGCTGCAACAACCTCCTTCAGGACTCTGCCAGAAAAATGGAGCTCTGGGCCCCCCGCCCGGACTCGATTTTCATTGGCAAAGGCTGCAGGAGGCTGTCACGGCTGAAAACATAGCCTGGGAGGGCCACATGCAGCCCTGCCAACCTCTGTTTTTGCTGGCAGAGGCACCGTGTGCCGGTCCTTTGCTGTTTCCAGGGGCAGCCCCGTGGGCCCGATCTAAGCACCTCATGGGCCAGATCCGGCCCGCGGGCCGTGAGTTTGACACCCCTGCATTATGTTATTATTAATTTATCCAGGTCAGTATCAACATCCACACAAGCTTTCAGATAGAGATCCTTTCCAAGGTTCAAACTGAAACCTTATGCAAGCCGAGTACACTGAACTATGGCCCTGTACAAGTTGCAATTTTTGCCCCACAAACTCAATCGTCACCATTTTTTAAGGTAGACAAATCCATGTTTCCACAATCTAAAAGCTGTAGGCTTCTCCCCAGGGGCTTTTTAAAATTCAAATGGTTTACTGACTGCAATAGCTGGATGTACGGTATGCCTCTTCCAAGGGATAAAGGTGCCTCTTTTATTATTTGAATATATAAAGCCATTCAACAGTTGCCATCATTCATCTGAATGTCATTTTTAATTACTTGGCATGCCAGAAGGAACAATTTCAGTTTCAGAAGGCTAACAAAACTACACCCTCTAATGTTCTCCTTATTTACACGGTACCATTATCTTGGTCGTGTGCTATGCAAATTAGGTTTGCATGATGGAGAGCAAAGGGTCATTCCTTCCAGGAAGCTTGTGATAAATTGAGAAAAAAAATGCCTGCATCACAGTGTAATTAGTCCAACAAGGAATTCATATTAAGGTATCAGATCCACATATTCTTTATACTTTCTTCCTCCGACTTGTTATATTCCTTGGAGGTAGTCAAGGTATCTATCAACATTGAGGAATATTTGAGAAATCTGTTTTCACAAGTGATTTGCATTCATGGCTAAACTATCTTTACCTCAAAATAAAATAAGACAGTAAGCAATCAATATTCAGAAAATCAGATACAAATTCATATCAAAATCTTGCATGGTATCTTACTAGCATTTCCTTCCCCTAACAAGCATGTACTTGTGCATATACAGTTTTTGAGCCTGTATGTATTTGAGAGTGCCAATGTAGTGGTTAAGATGTTGGACTAGGAGCAGAGAGACTCGGGTTCTATTCCTGACTAGAAATGACTTCTCAGTCCTAGACTGAGATCTTGAAAAACATTTATGTACAAACTTTCATTAGATGACATGCTACCTTACAATGCATAACCTTCAATGAAGAGTACAGCAGTGGGTTAATTGGTGGGTAGATATGCATTTACACACATGCCAATAAACAGAAGGGTAAGGACACAAAATGAAACATGAATTGAATTAATGACACTGATTAAAGTTAATTGGCTGTAAAATAAGAAAAAACCATTTGTGAAATTGATTGACCCTCCATGTATACACTCGAACAAACCATAGTATTTCATATAAATGACTGTTTCCTATAGCCCTATACCAGTGACGTGCGGTGAGGTTTATGACTGGTGAGGCACTGACACAGTGCTGGGTTTCAAATATTTTTAGACTTGTGGACTTCAACTCCCAGAATTCCACAGCCAGGCATGCTCAGTTCCAATTTAAAGCGACAGCATTTGTTTTTCTCCTTTGCTCCTTCTTTCTTTTTCTTTTTCTTCTCCTTCCCCTCCTTCCTCTCTCCCTTCCTCCCCCTCTCTCAAACACACACACACACACACACACACACACACACACACACACACACAGAAGTTGGATTGGACTATCTCTCCTACCCCTTCCCTCTCTCACTCACTCTCAAACAAACTCACACACACACAAAAGTTGGATTGGATATCTTTTCCAGTGGCTTGAAAGCAGCTCCTCTGCCATCCCCCCATTCCCCTGCTGCCTTTCCCAAACACCTCCACCATTGCAAATGCAGGCTGCTGTCTGGGTGGGAAATGCCTGGAACACAATAAAGCCCACCCACCACCTCCTGCTGGCAGGCTGGGGTGAGAGGAGAGGCAGAGAAGCCGGAGGGGAGCCGATCCGAGCCTTCCAAAAAAAAAGAGGCTAGGGGGAAGTGTGTGTACTACAGCATGGCTCTTTGCCTGGCTTCCTGCCTCCTCCTGTGGTCTCCTCAGTGCTCGCTTGTGCTCTCCCTCCCCAAGTGTAGTTTGATTGCAGGTGGAGCCACCTTGCCTTTTCAAACTTGTAATCAGTGAAGCTGGGCTAGATTTTTATATAGTTTTATCCAGCTGTGTGTGTGAGAGAGAGAAATGAATGGGGGCCTGGGGAGGAAGTCACTACACTTGGGGAGGGAGAGCACCAGTGAGGAGACCACAGGAGGAGGCAGGAAGCCAGGCAAAGAGCCATGCTGTAGCACACACACCGACCCCACAACGTGGCTCTGCCTGCAATCAAACTACTCTTGAGGAGGGAGAGCACAAGCGAGCCAGGGTCCTTCCCTCCAGCCTTTGCCCAAAGCCCTGCACAGCACCAGGAGGATGAAGTTTGAATTCCTCCCCCTCCCTCCAACCCACACGTACCTTTTCCAGCTTTTTTTAACAGTTAAGCAGAGTCATCCACGGTGAGGCAGTAACTAGCTCAGCTTTTTCCTTTTACTTTTTTTTTTCATGAGAGTGGTGAGGCTGTGCCTCACTTGCCTCACCTGACTGCACGTCACTGCCCTATACCAAACCTCAACTTACATAAATAAATGGATTAGAATGTTGGTCAATGAGAAAAGCAGATGGTTGACTCAGCCTTCCATCTTTCCATGGTCAGTAAAATGCGGACACATATTGTTGAGGACAATATGCTGGCACTGTAAACATCTCAGAGAATGCTGTAGTGTAGAGCACCGTGGAACAGTATATAAGTCTAAGTGCTATTGCTATAGTAGTCATTAAGCAGAACATCACAGTTGCTTCACTCAATGAACGCAATCCTGGAACTTCTGGTTGCAGTTCTTGAGTGATCTCATGGATCATTAAGTACATGGAGTACCAAGTAAGGAGTGTGGGGTGCCTTGGTGAGGTGGGGAAGACCGTGGGATTCCTGATGCAGACCTTTAAGAGTGTATTTATATTCAAGAGCTGAAAATCATCCCTGCCAAAATCAAATCACACAAGGCCTGTGCCAAGCCTACTAGGTTATCACCCACACCTCTGTGTCACTCCACACTCCTTATCTTATTGTTGCTTCTCCACTCCAGCTCTGAAAATCCTCCCTGCAAGTAGGATTTTCAGTGCCAGAGTGGAAAGATACTCTGGCCCAGACTATACTAGCCCTACCTGGGCACTTACTTTACTGTGCTGCCCTTCATCTCTGCTGAAATCCAAAAAAGATCTACAGCTCCTGAGTTGAGACACACTTAATCCTGTGCCTATGCCAGGCCTCCTCTACCCACCTGTGGTACACCACATTCCTATCTTATCCACTGCCTCTCCACTTTGGGTGAAAACACCCTGCTTGGATTTTGGCTCTCTGTCTCTGGGGGTTGATTGAAAGAGCTGATTGTCAAAATATTTCTTATCTCAAGGACTTTTGGTTCCGGCGGCTACAGCGACGGGCAAGTTCCTTGCCCGCTCCCGCTCCCCGGTGGGCTTCCCCGCCTCTGGGGGGGCACAGGATGCCCCGGAGAGGCGTCCTGCCGAAGGAGCGGCTCGCGGAGGACCCTGGCATCGGCGGCGGCTGGTGGGGGCTTCTCCGCTTTGCTCCAGGCATCGAGGAGCAGTCTCGGAGGGCGCGCGTGCGTCTCGCTCCAGGCTGATCGGACGATGCAAAATTGAACGAAGCAGCGGCGGTGTGGTGAGGTGCTTCCACTCTTCATTCCCTTTCTTTTGATTTGATGGACTTTTCAGCAATTTTAAAGTTAAACTCTCAGATTTTCTTGGAGGTGCGGCTGGAGGGAGGGGGATTCCCCCCCCCCCCTTGGACAAGCAGCTTGAGAAAATTTTGCTTTCGCCCCCAGGGGAAGGAGGAGGGGGGAGAGCCAACCAATGATGCCTCACCCCTGTAAAAGTGATTTTCACTGGATTTAGCTCCAAGACTTATTGATGACCTGAGAACTTTGTGAACTTTTAAAACTTTACTATGCCTCTGAGCCCAAAGCTGGCAGGGCAAGATGGCACACTTCCGTTGTCTTCATGAACTGTGAAACCTGACTCCACCTTTAAAATTCAGGCTTCCGGTCTTTGTCTCCGTGTCACCCAGAAGACTCTCTTGTGGATTGTTATTTTTTGAACTTCCTGGGGGGGAAATTCCTCTCTATTGCTAGACTGACTAAAGAAACTCCCATCTGCCTGGATCTTCTGCCTCCTGGACTCATCTGTCTGCTCTACTTCTCCAGCTGTCCATTTTCTATACTGACTGATCTCTCTACTTTATAAACTATGTCTCCAAAAAGACCACCCCCTGGAAAACCTGGCTTTGCTACTTCTGCACCGACATCTGCAACATCCAGTCCTGCCACACAGTCAAAGATTACAGAACTGATGCAACCTAAGAGTACAGAGATGGATTTGCAACAAATGCTCCAGCAACTTATACAGGGCCAGGAAGAAATTAAGAAACAATTAAAGGAAATGAAGGAAGAAATTAAAGAGAATCAAGTCCAAATTTATAAGAATTCACAGAGACTGGACCTTGTGGAGGGTGGGGTGGCGGAGGCGAGGGGGGGGGTAGAAGCATTGCAGAAGGGAAACAAAGAACTTGATATCTAACAAATGAAAACAGAGTTTGAGAGAATGTCCTTTTATCTTAGATTTCAAAATGTTATAGAAGCGGATGGGGAAAATATAAGGGACATTATGACTAATATTTTAGCTGAATACATACATAAAGATAAACAACAGATGGAATGGGAGATAGATCTGGTCTATAGAGTGAATTCAGCATATGCCAGAACACACAATGTACCCAGGGAGGTCCATATTAAATTCCTTAGGAAAAGCACAAGAGACGAAATTCTGGGTGTACAAAGGGGGCAAGCATTGACATATCACGACAGGGAGATAACCATTTTGAAGCAGATCCCCCAAAAAATTAGGGAGAAAAGGAAAAATTATTCGCAATTGGCGAATAAATTATACCAGAAGGGGATGTGGTTTAGATGGTGCCTGAAGGTATGCTGATATTCTGGGAGGAGACAAGAATTAGAATCAATACACCCATAGAGGCACAGGCCTTTATGGAAAAAAACAAAGCGAACCTAGAAAAAACAGAAGACTCTACAACGGTTATACAGGACACGGGAGGGGCCGGAGCTCTGCCAGCGGGGGGAGAAGGGGCAATACCAAGAAAGCTCAGATCACAAAAATGAATAAGAAAAACACATTGTTATAAACAGACCGAAAGTAATAATGAAATTATATGTAGACTTTATATTATAATATATAAATTGATTGAAAATTTTTCTAGAATTAATATGCTGATTTTATATGATCATGTATTAATGTTTTAGAGGTACTTAATGAGTTTGGAGGGAGGGGGCGTCTGCCACACTTGCAACTGCCAAAATTTGTACACCATTCCACTTACCCTTTTCCCTATAAATGTTTAAAAAAACCAATAAAAATTTTTGAAAAAAAATATTTCTTATCTTCTCCATATATGGAGCTCAAATGGTGAAGTTTTTCAGTTCCATTGCTGAAGCTTCCAAAGGAATTTGGCTAATTCTTTGGTGAGCTGCAGATTTCAGCCACAGGCTTGAAATCTGTGGAATCTTTGTCAGCTTGTCAAAAGAGTTCAACTCTCCTTTGTGCACAGAGCTGAACTCTTGAAGGTTACAGTTCTCAATGGATGGACCATGAGTTCTTTATTGCAAAAATTGCAGAATGTGACCAAAGGGAGATACAACAAACATCTATTCACAGAGGTGACAGTAACTTGTCTAATTTTCTTTTATAATTGCATCATCTATTCATTCCTTCCACTCGTTTATCTTATTGTACTACAGTATTCTCAGCAAAGGTAAGCTGACCATTTTCTCTCAATTCATATATTATTATTTTGGGCAGAACCTTGTATTTTCCCCCTGTGCAATTACAATAAACTTAGCTCAATGGAGAAAGTGTGGACTTCACTTACTAAAAATGGTGGGGGCTGGTTTGTTCCCATTCACCTGAACTTGATTTGTTTTTTAGTGAGTGAACTACTAATTGTGTATGCTTAGAAAGCGAAAATATATTAGAAGTTCAAAATGGAAAAGGCTGTGCAAACCTTTGCACCTGATCCCAAGGAGATGCTTCAAAGTGCCTGAGGGTATGGAAGTCATACAATGTACATACAGCTCTAATAAAGGGACTAAAAGTTTAACTGGTAATATTCCTAAAAAATATTTACCGGGAAAAGCTTGTGGAGCTGGGTACGGAGCCATTCCAGGAGGATACTGCGGCTGTAGTCCAGGAGCCATTCCTTGAGCGTATTGTGGCTGTAGTGCATATTGTGGCTGTAGTCCATATTGTGGCTGTAGTCCAGGGTTTCCAGGAGCTACTACTATGGGTACAGAATTATTTGCTGAAATAAAGGAAAGGCAGGTCAAATATTTAAAAACCCTCTTTCATTTGGGTGTTCTTAGACAAATATGAATCAAACAAATGTATTTGCTTTCTTAACTTTTAAGAAATGCTATCTTCTTTGGGCAATAGCAGAAATAATAATACATTTTGACTTTGAAACATATGAAAAATATTGGACTAAGAAAGATACCAATCTACATTTTAGTGGGCCATTGCTTAACAGACAAAGAATGCTTAATGGGAAGAACAATATATTTAACCTGATATAATAAATTTTAACAACATGCTAATTTAGGCTGAAATGGAGTTGGGTATTTTAGTGTGTTGTGGGAATCCAGCAAATTACTTCAGCATGTTATAAGAACTTAGCCATCATATCAATTTGCTATAGAGTGTATTACTTTAGGTGAATTATCTTATTTGAACATAGCATATATGTTTTGCTGGTATGAATTTAGTATGTTGTAGGAACCTAACTCCTTTATTCATACTATAGCTCAGGGTTAGTCATCCTTTTTATACCTACCGCTCACTTTTGTATCTCTGTTAGTAGTAAAATTTTCTAACCGCCCACTGGTTCCACCGTAATGGTGATTTATAAAGTAGGGAAGTAACTTTACTTTATAAAATTTATAAAGCAGAGTTACAGCAAACCCCTACCGCCTGCCATGAAAGCTGGAATGCACACTAATGGGCAGTAGGCACCAGGTTGACTACCACTGCTAGAGCTACATATTTTCCATGTGTTGCATTGATATCTTTGCGTGCCTTTTACCAAGGATGATTATACAATTATCAGATGCAACTTGCCATTCTAAGGCTTGGGATAGACATGTTTTATTTACTAAATGTGTACAGTAGCCTTGGCAGCCACTGTAGGTACAGAAACTCTTACAGGAAAGACTTGCTCACAAAGTTCCAACTAAACTACCAGCATAAAGCAGGGGTGAAAAACTCGACAGCATTCTGATTTAAACCTCCATGCATCATTTGTATACCAACATATTAGTTCCTGAACATTTAATGAAATATGTTTCCCACAGCAAATTAATAAAAGAATACTTATATAAACAATTGCTGAAGGAGAGAGTTAGATACATTCTCTGGAGCTTCCTTGAGACTTTTCCTGCAGGCTGCCAAGAGTTCAGCTCTTGAGTCTTAGCTACATATTCAGCTATCTAACCCTAACCCTTACCAATTATTTTATGAGAATGCCTATGATGTACTTTTCACATTTCAATATCAATTGTTCTACACAGACTAACCCTAAATTACCAACTGACAGAAAAAAATGAGTAACACTCACCTTTATTTTCCATAGTTATGTATGCTTGGTTCTGAAAAATAAATAAAATTTAAAAGCCTTTTAACTTAATTATAGTATATTTCCAGTACCGTGCCTGTGAATAAGTTGCTATAGAAGAAATATTTACACAAGCTTAATGTCTCCATGTTTGTGCTCTTACCTACTATTTCTACAGACTGCCTGATCTTTACAGCACAATTATACCACGAAACAAAAAGGTTACGTTACAAATTCTGGACCTCTCTGTTTCCATTTTCAGCTTTGTGGTTACCAAGCAATGCAGGATTGCTTTAGAACAACATTAGCTAACAGAGTCTTCCCTGAGTTATAGTCTGGAAGTGGGAGGGAACTTGGGAATTGACAGGGAAAGCTATCTGGCCCAGATCCAATCAATGCAGCTTTTCACTTGTACAATCATTTACATTTGAAGATGACTTTCCACAGAAGCTTAACTATAGAACTTTTAGTAAATCATTCCTACACCCCTTCTTGGTTACAATTGGTTGCAATTCGATTTGCAAGAAAAAGCAACTCAGGGCTCAGCTGTGTAAATCTAAACTAGACCAAATATTTACACATGGGGAAAGCCAAGATAAAGTATAAGTCACATGCTAGCATAGATCTTTTATGAGATGGACAGTGAATCTGTAACATCATTTCAGTGCTATTTCTATAAAATGAAAAAAAAGAAAATTATTGTTGTTTGCCTTATCCCTGTGAGTAGACAATTACTAATTTTATTTGTTTATTTTTAGTTATCATATTGATAAATCAACCATCTCCCTCACAGAGGGACTCCAGCAGAGGTGGGTTGCTAATTTTTTTACTACCTTTTACTACCTTCTGCACATTCACAGAAGCATCCAGGCGGTTGGGCCGAACCGCCTTCCGCTGCTACTACAGGTTCAGCCGATCTGGCAGCAACCCACCTCTGACTCCAGGCTACAAATACAATATTAAAATATAAAAAGTGTATATAAAATGTAAAAGAGGCAAATATGATTACCATTCAACACTAAAATTTAATTAAAGGTTGGGGGACGGCCTTCAGGACACTAAACAGTCCCATGGCAGCATGTTTCCATACCAGCCTTGAAGCAAGACAGCACAGCCAGTTCTGTTGACATTTCTGAAAGGCCAGGAGAGATTGTGGGGTCTGTGTGATCTTTGGGGGGAGGAGAATGGTCCAAAGGGTGGAAGCAATGGCAGAGTCTTCCTTAATGATCCTGTCAGTCAGAATTCTTTAGCTGGCTGATTTATAGCAAATCTTCTCTCGGAATGAAGGCAAATATGCGGGATAATATTGCAGATCCAATATGGGTCGGTCATCAGAACCAGAGGTTTATCTTCTGAGCTTTCGGACTCATGCTGGAGCCCATCTTCAGGGAAGAAATTCCATGAAGATGAATTACAGCACGAGTCCAAAAGCTCAGGAGAAGAAATTCCCTGAAGATGAGCAATAACACGAGTTCAAAAGCTCAGGAGACAAAACGTCTGGTTCTGTTGACTGACCCAGATTGAACCCTGCAAACCTTCCCTGCCTGACTGGGTGGGACGGACTGACATAATGGGGTGAAAACTGTTCTGTATAATCATTCTTATATCCATGCTTGGTTACACTTCTAGAAGCTGTTCTAGAATCTCTTGCTATTTCTTCGTAATGAGATAGCTTTTTAACTATATTGATAATTGCCTTTAATCATGTTTCCCAGCAATTCAATTTGCAAGAGAAAACAACTGATGGCACAGCTGGGTCAATCTAAAGGAGACCAAATCTTTACACATGGGGAAAGCCAAAATAAAGTGTAAGTCATGTGCTAGCATGGATTCTTTGTTTCATGAGTAGTGAATGGGTGGGATGGGCCGATATAATGGAGTGAAGAAGTTCTGTATAATTATTCTTATAGCCATGCTTCGTTACACTTCTGGAATCTGAGAAGGCTTTCAGGAGGCTATCAGAAAATATTTTTATTTCTGCACCCACAAGTTGACTTTCTTTCTGGAGCCCACCAGTCAGAATTAACCTTCCCTGCCTGACTAGGTAAGAAAGGCTGATATATAAGGGGAAAACCTAACTCAGGAAGTAATAATAAACAATATTATCATCATCATCACTACCTCCATCCTTCAGTATATAGTAGGTAGCAAGTCATATTGGACTTCGTTTCTGGAAACCACCAAAAATTCTAACATTTTCCATATAATTAAAAAGTGTAAACCTGACCACGGAAGTCTTTTTTTTTTCTTTTAAAAACAGGAAACTAAAAAACATACAAGACCTTACTTCTCTTCCAACATATTTACGGGGAAATTTCTGAAATGTCATCTGTGCCCTGCTCTAGACTATGCAATTTGAACAATATTCTACAAAAAAAAAAATTCACCATCTTCTTCTGCAGCATCTCACGGATGACTAGTACATAGACATATTTATATGTTGACAGAGGGCATTTCATAATAATGCAGATACTAATTCCAAGCAGATTTTAAGTCTACTTCCCTATTGTTCTGTTTGTTCAATCCAAACTAAAGCTAAAGGCCATTTTATGATGAGTGATGTAATTTATGTCTTATAAACCTAACATGAAACTGTCAGGTGAAACGTCACATGAAATGAAAGGAAGTGAAAACTAGAACAAGGTTCATTGAGGAATTTCCCTTTACGAAGGCTGGAGGGCAGCAAAATAATCTGCTTTTCCGGATTGGCAGCCAATGAGTAATGTTACATGAAGAACTGGCAACCAGAATCAGTTTAGAATTCTATAATGAGCAAGGAAGGAAAACCACATTGTAGTGAAAGAATGGTTTTAAAAAAGAATTCAACCCTGTAATTTATGATTCTATTGTATTCATATTTATCTCAAGAACCATACCATCTGGTTCCTGGTCAACCACTATTCTATAATGATCTTCCAGTAAGAAAGACATATGAGCACTGTGTTGGGGGCATTTCAAAACTTCAGCAGTTCAAGACTGCTCAGCTTTAATCTTAAACTGTTTATGGAAAATCAGAAATAATAAAACATGAAATTGAGATAAAGGAAAAGTGGCAGTGAAAAAAAAACATTCCAGTGAAATGGTGTCCTTACAAGCTTCAATAGTGCTGAAGCAGCAAAATGGTGACAACATGGGGCCAAGGCCTTGATCTCTCCCAAGGGGAACCCAAAAGAATGTGGAAGTCAAACATTTACTGCCTTTATATGGAAGTAAAAGGAAGGGGGAAATATTAAGGAAAAAAGTTCTGCCTATTACTGAAGTCCTTTTATGACTCTGATCTGTTTTAGTACTTCTTAAAAAACATAAAAATGGTATTCCACTTGGTTTACGGAGTGCAGGAAAAACCACAAAGAAAGAAGCTTGAAAGAAAAGACAACCCTTCAGCTATAGCCACCCCCTTCCTGCTGCAGTCTCATAACTGTATAGAACTTTCTCACCAGCTGGGGGTACACGGGAGAAGAAGGACAGTGAGTCAGAAGGACAATTTTGCTTATCAACATGTGCTGTATAATCAGGACAGCACCATTCAGAGTTGGAATGGATAAAATAAAGGCACATTAGAAACTGGAAACTGGCACAGCAAATTGTGTACCCATAGAATTGTCTACATCTTAAAGAATATGGCAGATGCCATTCAATATACAAGGATGTCAAAGCTAACAGATGTCATGTGACTTGAGACCCTGGAGTTGGGGTACTAAGGTGGGAAAATACTACATTGACTGTAATAAAGCTAGACTTCATCCTGGATGGAATGGGGAACAAGATGAAGACAATACCATGGGAACGTGGCTGAGAAAATTATCATTCCAGGTAGCAAGTTATAATTTGGTTTGGGTGTGGGTGGAAGCCTTATAACTTAGAATAAAATAACAGAGATGGAGGGGACCTTTGAGATAGAATAGAATAGAATGAATAGAATAGAATAGAATAGAATAGAATAGAATAGAATAGAATGACATAGTTGGAAGAGACCTTGAAGATCTTCTAGTCCAACTTCCTGCTTAGGCAGGAAACCCTACACGATTTTAGACAAATGGTTATCCAATATCTTCTTCAAAACTTCCAGTGTTGGAGTATTTACAACTTCTGGAAGCAAGTTGTTCCAGTACCGACCCCAAATATAAATAAGCATAGAAGCCCAAATCTTAGGGACCTGTGGTGATCCCTTTTAGGTAACCATGGTGTCTCTTTCTTCATTTCCTCCAACGTGAGGCAACCTAAACTAGCTGTTTGAGAGAGGACCCAAGGCAGTTCCAGAGGGCGCAGTTGGGCAAAACGCTATGGCTACCGTTGGTTAAATACAAGGATGGGGATGAGATTGAGGCACACAGATGAGTATCCCACATTGCCCTGGCAAACCCAAACACATACAAGACGCAGCCCTCCTCCGTCTCAATCATATGCCTGACGTTTGGTGTACGAAAACAACAACAACAACAACAACAACAACAACAATAATAATAAACCGTAGGAAAAGTACCGTAAAGAATCAGCTTTATCATTATTATTTCAAAATGGAATTAGCCAAGCGAGAGAGAGAGGGACCGGAAACAAGGAAACCGAAACCGCTTTGAGAGTAGCTTTCGTTTCTTCTGGTCTTTCCGTTCTAAGTCCCCAGGCGAAGAAAAATAACTATCTTAGCTGGAAATCAACCAGGCTATAACTCTAGGGAATATCCAGCGAGTAAATGCCCGATTCTACCACGAGAATACATAACCTGGCCAAGTTAAAGTTTTTTTTCGCCCAATCAGTTGTGCGCTTCCCCCCACCCGCCTCCGATTTTTGCCTTGTTTGTCTTCCCCATCATTGGACAGCCGCCCTCCAGCATCCTCTTCAATTCATTTACCTCGGCCCGCGGTCCTTGTACGTCTTTCAGATGCTTCCTTGGCTAGAAAGGCGAAGCAGGGGAAGGGGCAGAACGGCCAGCAGGCGATCCCTAGATGAATTTCCTTAGGTCAAAACCCTGGAGACCAAACACCCTGTAGCGCACCGGGAGGGGGTGTGCGTCTTTCTTCGGAATAAATACACCACGTAGGATCACGTGTTAGCCTTGCATCTTGGGCAAGAAGCAGCCAACTGAGGGGTTGTAGCAGAGAAACTCTTCCTTTAGCAACAGGTTTGAAGACTGAAGACGTTCCGGAGAGGAGAAGAGAAGAGGAAATCCTCACGAGCTATGAAGTGGAGTATTTAAGTCCAGAAACGAGTATTCCCTACTTTGTGGATGGTTGCTGTCTAACTTTTTGAGATAGAAACTCTCACGATTGTTGCCAAGCTTTCTTTCTAATGTTTGGAATTTCTGAGCCCCAGTCTTATCTCATCGCAAGGAAAGTGGGAAATCATTTCCGTACTGCAAATTCTTTCGGAATATATTTACAACTTCCCTGTTGGGGAGTGGAAGTTCCCAGAAGAGACCTTCCCTTTAAAGTTAAAAAAACAAACAAACTAGGGATTACTAGAAGCTTCTTATGAACTTTTTTTGGTGAAACAAGATGCGAATAAACTTGTGATTTAGAGATTTGATGGTTCCCAAAGAGAAATTAAGGAAAGAAGGAAATTATGTTGTAACCTTAGAGAAAAGGTGTAAAATATAAATATATATTTATAAAATATATAAAAATATATTTAATGTTGCCTTTTTATATTTGTGTTGTATTTCTCCCTGATGTATATCTCCCTTTATTTATTTATCAGCACAAATTATATATATATATATATATATGTATGTATGTATGTATGTATGTATGTATGTATGTATGTATGTATGTATGTATGTATGTATTTTATAATATATATTTATATTTTTAATATTGTTATATATATATATATATATATATATATATATATATATATATATATATATATATATATATAATATATACACACATACATACATACATACATACATACATACATACATACATACATACATATATATATATATATATATATATATATATATATATATATATATATATAGTTTAAATAGCATTTTGAAGGAATAAAACCAATATTAATTTTGAAAGCAATACATAGTATATAGAGACAGTAGGACCCTAAATCTGAACTGCAAAAATAAAGGGTACCAAACACAGACAGAAATATCTACAGGTAGTTCTCAACTTTTAAAAAAATTATTTAGTGACTGTTCAAAGTTACAATGACAGTGAAAAAAGCAATTTATGGCCGTTTTTCACACCCTGAAAGCCTCCCCATGGTTATGTGATTAAAATTCAGATGCTTGGCAGCTGTTTCATATTTATGACGTTTGCAGTGTCCCAGGATCATGTGATCACCTTTTGCAACTTTTTGGCAAGCAAAGTCAATGGGGAAATCAGATTGACTTAACGACCATGTTACTAACTTAACAACGGAAATGATTCACTTAACTATGGCAAGAAAAGTTGTAAAATGGAGCAAAATTCATTTTACAAATGTTTTACTTAGCAACAGGATTTTTGGGTTCAATTGTAACTTGAGGATTGCCTGAATTTGCTATCTGGTTATGGTAGATTTCTTCAAAGTAAAACAATGTTCATTTGCTTTCGCATAGGGATGGGGCAAAAGGACTAAAAATATCTAATTTGTAAGGTGTCATCCAATAGTGAACTGGCAATATAGAAAGAGCTCTGTGTAAGAAGTTCTGTTTATACGTATTCTAGGACATGAAATCCCAGCTCATCAGACCACTGTTAAATTGAGGTTGAATCCATGTTTCATACAGTTTAAGACTCCTGTGTGTTTTAAGCTTTCATTTCTAAATTAACAGAGCCGGGGATTACAAAACACCCAAACTGAAGTTGTTAGCAAATTGTATTGTCCAAATGATAGAACAGAGTTTAGTTTTTCATGCTACATTGCTAAAGCATTGATGGACAGACAATTGGAGATACCACTTTATATGCTCTGGGTCAGAGGTGTCTAAATCAAGGCCGGCTGCCGGATCTGGCCCTTGTGTATGTGTGCTTCAATCTGGCCCTTAGGGCTGCCCTGGAAACAGCAAAGGATTGGCCCGTGGTGCCTCTGCCAAGGAAAACAAAGCTCCAGAGCCCATTTTCTCTGGCAGATTGCTCAGCTCATCACAAGCATTGATACTAGTGATATAAAACTCAACACGCCCACCCTGGCCCAAAGCCAAACACAACCTTGATAGGGCCCTCCATGAAATCAAGTTTGACACCCCTACTCTAGGTAGTTATCACTTGTCTGCCTGTTTGGTGGGTTTCTGTTCATTTGTCAGCAGCAAAGAAAGATCTTAAAAGCCATGTGAGAATGAATGAATCTTACTGATCACCTGATCATTCCTTCCTCCCCCTCCCCAGCTTCTTTTCCAAGAAAAGACAAAAACTCTTTCTCTCAGTTAGCCACTGGCAGAATAAAGGGAGAAAAAACATTTCGGGTGGAGATCCTGGTTTTGAATTTTGAGTCTCCAGAACAGGGGTCCCTAACCCCCAGTCCGTGGACGGGCACAAGGCCGGGGCATGTCAGCAACTGGGCCATGCAAACAAGCAAAGCCCCATTAGTGGGATGCAGGCAGCACATGAAAGCACACTCTCTCCTGTCTGTGGAAAACCTCTCTCCATGGAAGTGGTCCATGATGCCAAAAAGTTTTGGGGGGGTGCTCTAGGGGTTTCAAACTGGTGTGTCAGGGGAAAAAACACCCTGTTAGAGATCGATGAACCGTGGCTGATTCCCTTCTGCATATCTTTTGAGATATTGAGAAAAATAAGTCTTTAAAAGTATTCTAATTAATAAACAAACTTTAATAATAAAATAAAACAGAAAATAACTAATTGGTTACATTTTGATAATGAAAGCTACGTTTGCCAAAGTTGGCTGCCGAACAAAGAAGAGAGGAATTTTGGAATGTGTAACGCGTGCGCAATAAATCACTTTCAGATAAGAACCCTTTTTTGTTTTATGACCTGCGCAATAAAGCTTTCTTAGTTTAACTCTTGAGTGTCAGTTTAGGCAGTTCAGGCCTAGCAAACCTTTTAACATCGTGACACCCCTTCTTTTGCTAGTCTGGGCTGACGTCATCAAATCATCAATTAAGGCACATCTTCTTTCGCAGATACTCGTGTTGATTTGCGGCAAGTGGTTTGTTAAGCATGTCTGCGATCTGATCATGTGTAGAAACATATTGCAATTTAACAAAACCTTGCTTAACTAATTGCTTTGTGTTTTGATAACGAATGTCAATGTGTCTGGACCTAGAACCTGTAAAATGTGACTCAGAAATATAAACAACAGATACATTATCTTCCATCACGGTGATTGGTCGAATCGGACGTGTCCAGATATCTGTGATCAAAGCATCAAACCACGTTAGAGAATTACAAGCATCTGAAACACAAGCATATTCAGCTTCAGTAGATGAACATGAAACAAAACTCTGTTTTCTCACTTGCCAGTAAACAGGACAACCATTTAGGAACATCATGTAACCAGAAGTGCTTTTGCGTGACTTCTTGTCGCTCGCCCAGTCGGAATCGGCAAAACAAATCAGCTTTGGTTGATCAGTGTGTGTTGGTTCTAGCAATAACTTCATGTGCTTAGTGTGTTTTAGGTATTTCAACAACTTCTTAATGCATGACCAATGAAATTGTGTTGCCTTACCTACGTGTCGTGATAAAAGATTAACACTAAGTGCGATGTCAGGTCTGGTCCAACTACTAATGTATAATAGTGAACCAATGACTGAACGATAAAGTGTTTGATCCTCGAACTCAGGACTTGGTTCATGTGTTAAGTTGTGAAAATCTGTTTGCATGGGTGTCTTTGTTGTGCTAGCATCTTTCATGTTGCAATGATGTAGAATGTGGTCAATTTTCTCCTCTTGTGAAAGACTAAACCCCTTCTGTGTCTTTTCAATTTGAACACCTAAATAAGTGCTAATGTGTCCTAAAGATTTTAGTGTGAAGTATCTCTGCAAACTTTTAGCAAAAATCTCACTCATTTTCTTATTTGGACCAATATAAACAATATCATCAACATAAACAAGAATTATCTCATATGCATTGTTAGATCTTTTTGTGAACACGCATTCATCAGTTTCGGACTTAATAAAGCCCATTGAATTTAGTTTGTCAGTAAGACATAAATACCACATTAAACCTGACTGTTTCAGACCATAAAGACTTTTGTTCAGGAACCAGGTATCCCCTTCTTGCTTTCGGAATCCTGGAGGGCTTCTCACGTAGATCTCTTCATCTAGGTCTGCATGTAGATAAGCTGTGTCCACATCAAATTGGAAAACTTCTAAACCAAGAATAGTTGCAGTGGTTAAAGCAATTTTTACACTTTCAGTTCTGACTGTTGGTGAGTAAGTGTTTGTGTAGTCCTCAGGATAACGTTGAGCGAAACCCTGAGCTACCAGTCTGGCTTTGTATAAAGACTCACCATTCGGTTTCTTCTTAATTCTGTAGACCCATCGGGTGCCAATGACTTTCTTATTTGCTGGAGGTTTTGCAGGTGTGAATACATTAAGTTTCTTCAAACTGTCCATTTCATCCTGCATTGCATCATACCATTTGTCTTGTTCTGAATCAGGAAGCTGTTTGATTTGTGTGAATGTCTCTGGAGGAAGAGTAACGTTGCAAATCAAAGGTACTGGTGATTTTGTCAGTTGCCATGAATAACGTTGTGGAGGGATTCCTTTTGTGGCCCTCTTGGAGCGTCTAGGAACAACAGACCAGTCTTCTTCTTCTTCTTCATCATCATCCTCGTCCTCACGTTCGTCGCTAGCATCAGCATCCGCGGGTTGCAAAGACGGAACATCAGGTTGTGAAGAACTGGTAGAAGGAACATCTGCCTGCGAATTATCATCAGGCTGCGTGACATCTGGAACACCATCTCTAGGAAAATAAACTTCAGGATCATTGGAATGAATCCTGGACCAGTCAATGTCTTCCTCAAAATTAGCAGATTGTGAAATGACAATCACATGTTTAGTATCAATGAATTTGTACCATTTTGAATTATCATCAATACCCATAAATCTCAGTCTCTTTGCTACTGTACCTCCCTTTCTTCTTTGACTTAAGGGAGTGTTCACCATAGCATATGAACCAAAAATATGGAGGTTCTTGAGATTAGGCTTGTAGCCATACAGCATGTAGAAAGGAGTTTGATTGATTACACTGCTCCAAGTACGGTTGACAATGTAATTTGCATATTTGATTGCTTCACCCCAGTATGCGTTACTGAGATTGGCATCTTCTAGAAGACAACGCATCATGGTTTGTAGAACCCCTTGTCTTCTTTCTACGACTCCGTTATGAGCCGGTGTATATGGAGCAGATGTCTGATGAAGAATTCCATTCTTACGCATCCAGTCCTGGAAACGCTGAGACATGAATTCTGCACCACGGTCACTCTGGATTCTAGCGATGCGAACTTGGTATTGTGTAGAAACAAACGCTGCAAAGTCTTTAAAGATCTGAAAGGTCTCAGATTTCTCTCTCATAGGATATACAAATCCATATCTAGAATGATTATCTACAATTGTTAAAAAATACTTTCTGCCACCAAGTGTTGGTGGGAAAGGACCCACTATGTCAGTGTGTACCAAATCAAAAATGCGTGTTGACCGGCGTGTAGCGTGTTTGGGAATTGCAGCCGCCTTGGATTTAGCCTTTTTGCAAACGGCACAATCCAAAAACACCTTACACCCCTTTAGATCCAAACCTTTTGCGAACTCCGGCATCTTTCTAAGAACACGGAAACTGGCATGCCCCAATCTTCTGTGCCACTTGTGAATACACCTGGAATGCAAAGGTTTACCAGTTAGTGAATTCTCAACATTAACAGTTTCATGAGGACCCTCAGGCTTGCTTTGAGCAATCTGTTTCTGTTTTCTTTGTTTGTTGGCTTTAGGAGCCTTTGGCACAGTAACGCTTTCTCTCTCTGGGACAACTCTCTCTGGGTCTGCGTTGTGCCTTTTTGGAGTTTGCATACTTGCCTGTGCTTGCCCTTTAGGCTTTGGCTTTAAGTAATAAACACCACCAATCAGCATGGTTTCAGCAACAATATCACCATCTTTAACTAAGTAACTTGCTTTTTCGAGGTGGTGAACCTGGAACTTTAACTCTCTAGACAAGTGACTTTGACTAAGCAAATTACTGGTTGCTGAAGGTATGTAATAAACATCAGGGATGTGTGTATCGAGCTCTTCAATGTAAACAGTTCCTTTTCCCATAACCTTGCAAGTGTGGTTGGTGAAGGAATACAGTTCTCGATACTCGGGCTCTGGTTCGCCCATCTCTGTGAAAAGTTCCCTTCTGTGGGTAACGTGCACAGCTGCTCCACTATCTAAAGTCCACAAAAGACGTCTGTCGAACTTTGGATCAGGTTGTGGAACGTTGGTTATGGCCAGTGTTGCAAGCGGAGCTTGTGGATCACGCCTTGGACCACGACGACCTTGTCTTCCGCCTCTACCTCTGCCTCTGGAATCTGTTCCTCTGGGCTGGTACGTGGCGGGAGCTGGAACTCGTTGGGGACAATCCCGGGTGTCATGTCCCACACGGTTGCAGGTGTAGCATTTTGGCATCCTTGGAGCGTAGCCTCTTCCTCGGAAGGGACGTCTGGCTGGAGCCTTTGGTGCTGGAGGCCGTTGTAGATGTGGGGTAGCTAACCTGATAGCTTCGTCTTCCACTAAAAGTCTGCAAACGTGGTTAACTGTGCGTTGAGCAATAGGCACGTAGTTAATCTTTGCAACAGCATCTTTCCATTCATAATTCAATGAGTTAATGATGATGCTAATCATTTGGATATCATCGATTACATGGCCATTTTGTCTCAATTCACTTCTCATTCTTTTCAGTTTGGTCAAATGTCCACCAATTCGTTCACCAGGTTTCAACTTCGAACCATGGAACTCAGACATGAGCAAACATGAGGATTCAATTGAAACGGGCCTGTAGCAATCTTCCAAAATAGCCCATATTTCTTGGGCAGTTGCATCAGGTGGAAAGATACCTTGGATCTCAATTTCCATTGACATGAGTAAAGTCGTGATAGCTCTGTTTTCGAGGTTTCTTATTGCAGGTGTCCAGGGTTGACGGGGAGGATCAAAAACCATGGAATATGTGCCTTCTCTTCGAAGCAAGAGCGCAATTTCACTGACCCAGGCTTTATAATTCTCTCCTGACTCCTTTAATTTGGACTCACCAGTCAAGGGGGTGACTGTGAATACCTGCTGAGGAACAATTTGTTGCTCTGGTTGCAAATCTGGTTGTTGAACCAGGGGATGCTGGGGTTGCATCATTGGCCTTTGCGTGGCAACATCAAATTGGCTTCCTCGAATTCGCCTTTGGCTTTGCCTTTTTTCATCTAGGGAGGATTCAACGCCGCCAGGGGGTGTTGAAGACTTAACCTCTGGAGACAAAGTTTTGGCTTCTAAAGGACTCATAGACAGATCTCTGAAAATCTGGTCCAATTGCTTAATCTTTTGCTGTAATAATTTTTCTCCGCCAGCAGATGGCAGTGCAGCTTCACTTTTTGGCTGCCTCTCCTTTCTATACGTATGCGGAAGTTCAGTCGACTCAAAGGGACCACGTGACCTCGGTGACGTGTACATGTCTCTTTGTTCTAATTGACCAATGAACTCTGTGGGGTGTGTCTTAGGCTGTTGTTTTGAAGAAGACAAGATGGCGTCCTCAGACTTTTTGGGAGTGGGGGAGCTTCTTCTACTTCGCCTTATCTCTTCAAAACACACTCTCGCCTCCCTAGCATATTTTTCAAACAGTTCTATTTGATCTAGATAGCTTTGCATTTCTTGCTCACCATCTGGGGAGATGTTATAAAATCTGCTTTCTGCGTGGGAGGATATTTTCTGTGCCGGCAGTTGCCATTCATCAATCGTTTGATAATCTGCGAGGGTCTGGGAATGGAGTGGCTCTGGCAGAGTGGGAAGTTTTGGCTTGGCCCCCAAAAATTCATAATCTCCTGGAGATATTTTAGAAGGAGGAACCACTGACCTCGTTTCGTGGATGTCGCGTCCTGTAGCTCCTTCTCCCATATTTGGCTCGGCACCTGAAGGAATTTGTTGTTCCTGAAGCACGTTTTGATCTTGCTTCTCTGTGTCCGAGGGAGCCTCCTTGTCAGAGGAAGCTGATCCTTCTGTGCTCGCCCCATCTTTCTTTTTCTTTTTTTTCTTTTTCTCCGACATTGCTAATTAGGCTTAGTCGGTTATCTTTAGATAGCATGAAGGGAAAATACAGCCATAAATTGTAACCATCTCAGCTGGTATCATCAAAAACCATCCTCTGCTACCAAGTTGTCAGGGGAAAAAACACCCTGTTAGAGATCGATGAACCGTGGCTGATTCCCTTCTGCATATCTTTTGAGATATTGAGAAAAATAAGTCTTTAAAAGTATTCTAATTAATAAACAAACTTTAATAATAAAATAAAACAGAAAATAACTAATTGGTTACATTTTGATAATGAAAGCTACGTTTGCCAAAGTTGGCTGCCGAACAAAGAAGAGAGGAATTTTGGAATGTGTAACGCGTGCGCAATAAATCACTTTCAGATAAGAACCCTTTTTTGTTTTATGACCTGCGCAATAAAGCTTTCTTAGTTTAACTCTTGAGTGTCAGTTTAGGCAGTTCAGGCCTAGCAAACCTTTTAACATCGTGACAGCTGGATGTCTCACACGCAGGCCATACCCACCCCTGCTCTGCAAAGGGGAAAAACATTGCAATACATCACATGACGGCAGAGTAACGCCACAAGTTTGACACCCGTACTCTAATACTCACAAAATGACGGGTTTGCCTATGTTAGGGTCATAACGGGCATAACTAGCCATAAAATCCATTACCAGAAGGTATCTTCCAATGAGTTCCTTAACCATACCAGTGAGAACTGATGTAAACAAATATGATGCTAGTTGCTGCTAGTTTTCTTTTGGCCTTCAACTTCCTATGCTTCTACACTACAGTGCTTTTTAAATTACAAAATCAGATAAGGCAGATATAATTGAGACTAAATAAATGTCTGAAGTTGAACATAGCATTGTCTACCTCTTTCTTAGAAAATGAAGAAAGTTACATTGAGTGTAACACCTGAGAGAAAGTGAAATGTGGAAATACTCTCAAGGATATGTATAGCATTCAGAATAAAATATTGTTTTTAAAGGTTGAAAATTATTTCATTATATTATTGTATTATGTTACATTATTATGTTTTTATCCCACAGATAATATAAACAATATTCAAGGAAAGAAAATGAGGGTAGAATGCAAGATTTGACATAGCAATATGAACAAATTAATTGCAATAGCACTTAGACTTATATACCACTTCACAGTGCTTTACATGGAATTATATAACCTATTAAATTATATAAATCTGCTGCTAAAGTCTGCCGTGCCTCTGTTCAGTTTATCTAACTGCAAATAGTGTGTGCTTTGGTTTAATAATTATTTATACATGTCAACAAGAAAAATATGGGACACACCAAACGATTTCTGTTTATTCCTACAATGTGCTATTTTAGTTCAGTTAATGTTGAACTAAGAGATCAGAGCTAGATATAATCAGAAAAGTGTTGGCCTGTGCAGAAGCAGATAGGCTCACTCTTGAACTTAAAAATAAAGGGGAATCAGAATATTTTGTGGTATGGAATAGATTTTATGATTGGTATAAGACAAGATGACAAGACTGGAACAAATGTATATATTGTGATTGGACAGAAGGACAGACAATGTATCAAGTAGTTTAACTGTTAATAGTTGAAACTAGCTGTATATAATGTGAATGTATGGTTACTCCGACTCCGCGGTGTTGCATTGTTTTTAAATGTAAAAATAATAAAAATATATTTTAAAAAATGTTGAACTAAGAGACATAAATTAATATAGTTTTCTTAGATTAAGGGGAAGAAGGACAGCCATTTTGACAGACTTAGTAAAGGCCATCTAGTCAATTCTTAGGGACTAAATAGATATAATTTTTTTCAAGAATAAAATGTTACTGGTCATTTGGGTTTTCCAATGATGTATTGATCATCCCTGAATTTAATCCACCCATCTTGATGCTGGTCATCCTCTTCACTTTTCTTCTCCTTCCTCCAATATATATGTCACTCTATAAAGCTATATTGTTGCACAATGTGTCCAAAGTCGAATAATCCGAGCTGATTATTGTGCCTTGAATGAGAATTCTAGATTGATTTGTTCACGGATTCATCCATTCTTTGATGCATAGCATTCTCAGGAATCTTTGCCAATACCAAACTTCAAAAGCATCACTACTGTTCATAATCTGCTTCTTCAAAGTTCAAATTTATCTTCCATAAATCATTACTGATCTTTGTAAGTATAGACACAGAATGGCATGTGGATATGTTTCCTAAGAATTCATAGCTATTTAACAGGTGTTTGTGGCATATTTTTGACTGTTGATAGTCATTCCTAAAAAGCAGAAGACATTCACTATTTCAATGTATCAATTGTCAGGTCTGAAGCTGATTATTACTGATGGTATGTTGTCATCAGCCTGGTGCTCTTGATTTTTAATCTTAGTCCCACTAAGCCCCTTAATTTTAGAAATCACTTGCATTTTCAATCATAAAAGTAGTATCATCAAATTAATGCAAGTTATTGATGTTTTCATCTTCCATTTTAAAATTCCTCATTTTCTTTCAATCCCAGCCATTGATAGAAGTAAAACACATTTACAAAGCATTCAAAAAATACAACATAAAACTTAGGAAAGAAATGAAAATAAAATAAAATAGAATCCATCCTCTCCAGTGGTCAATATATAAATAAGCAGGGATCAACACCAGATAAACTATCGAGCAGAAAGCAATTTCCAGTCAAGGAACCACCAAGGAGGAAACTACACTCCAACCAAATATTGCAGAGCAAACTACAATATACAAAAGGCAACAAACCTCACACTCATTCACACTGATGAGATTACCTAGTTAAACAATGAATTGTTGTTAGTTGCAGAGTTGTATCTGACCCGTTGTGACCCCATGGACAATATTTCTCCAAGCCTTCCTGTCCTCTAGCATCCTCTGGAGTCTATATAAGCTTAAGCCTACTACTTCAGTGACTCCATCCAACCACCTCATTCTCTGTCATCCCCTTCTTCTTTTGCCTCAATCTTTCTCAGCATTAGGCTCTTCTCCAGTGAATCCTTCCTTCTCATTAGGTGGCCAAAGTATTTGAGTTTCATCTTCAGGATCTGGCCTTCTAAAGAGCAGTCAAGGTTGATTTCCTCTAGGACTGACCAGTCTGATTGTCTTGCAGTCAAAGGGACTTGCAGGAGTCCTCTCCAGCACCATAGTTCAAAGGCCTCAATTCTTTGGCGCTCAGCCTTTATGGTCCAACTTTCATAGCCATACATTGCAGCTGGGAAAACCATAGCCTTGACTATATACACTTGTGTTGGCAGGGTGATGTCTCTGCTTTTTAGTATGATGTCTAGATTTGCTATAGCTTTCCTCCCTAAGAATATCTGGAAGCAAACCACCAAGAATTCCACATTAGTACTCTGAAGGAATTTCAGGTCTTCCTCAATGCATGTTGATTCATTTGTTGAGTATCATGTGAGAGGTGGAGTGCAGAGACAGGCAGATGATTTTGAAGATAATAGCCAATAACTATTTTATACACAAAGTTGGCTGAAATATTTGGAAGAGATTTAGACTCCTCCCTGATTTATTGGGATATAAGGTAATAAAGGACAATCAGGCTTGTGAGGCTCCTCTGAAGTTTGTTTCCTGATCTTGTCTGTTCCCAAATCTGGTAGAGGCCCGCCAACTGGCACTATAGGTGAACCTCTTTATGTGGTATATTCATTCAATTTGGGGACATAGTATTTGCCTTTTGAACGTGTATCCCATTTTTGACCCTGTCTTACACCTTAGCATTTACCAAACCTAGATAATTGGATTTTATTTGATAAACTGTGTTAAACCAACACAACCTGGAAACTAATGTTCCCATTACAACAACCAGCAACAATGGTTTTTCATCAGTTTTTAATTCTCATAATTTCCAATGGGCTATTTGCATCAGATTGTGCTGTAAAGCTGATTCCAAGGGTATTTTCAAAGAGAAATAAATGATTAAATCTCTGAAAAAAAGAAGAGGATAAAGAAAAATCCATTGTGCAGCATCATAATTGACGGTGAAGAAAGGAAAGAGGATATTGCTGCAATAAAACAATAAAATAAAAAAAACTCAAAATGTACTTCTGTTAAAGTGCATGAGCGTTACAACTTCTGGAGGCAAGTTGTTCCACTGTTTAATTGTTCTTTTTATTGTCCTTATAGTAATATAAGGGAATTCTGATGCAAGAGTCACTTAGGTGAGCTGGGTGGTATAGAAATGGGATGAATAAATAAATAAGTTTGAAAGGGTGCATCTGTTCAAAACAGGAGCATTAGGAAGTAAGCAAGAAAGGCAGTACAGAAACCCAACATATTTTGTGTGATGATCTTAAATGAAAGAAGTTTCAGAAGTCATAGAAACATAGTACCATAGGGCTGAAAGGGGCGGTGGAGGTGTTTTAGTCCAACCCCAAATCCAAGAGAGTAAATAATCAACTGTTCTTAAAGTTTATGTTGGCTTACAACTATGCAAACTTTAAAGCTTAGCTCTTGAAATTTCTAAGATTCATAAACCTTAGTTTAGTGTTTCTTAAAGTTGCCAGAGTTGAGAAACACTGGCTAATGTAATGATGTATTAAAATCTTTTCCACAATTTAATCTTGTTTTGTTCCCTTATTCTTGATTCAGGATCTTTTGATACAGACTGTACTTCTTACTGTGTTTTTATATCTAATATCTTCTTATCCAATTGAGTAATTTTCAGGCTAACTAATATTAGCAGACTGTCACTGCATCTGTACAATATGCTAACCAAGATTTATTTTAAAGAGTAAATGAACTTACATTCATGACTCAAGTTTCCACCCTAATCAGCCTCATTGTCAAATGCCAGCCCTTGGGCTTATTTTGCACTTATTTTGTATCTGCCTGCTGCTGTTACTCTTCACCAATGAACGGTTCTTTCTAAGACTTGAACGGACAAGTTGGAGAAATAAAATCCACCAGTGGCCACTAGAAAGAACTTTCATCAGGCTGAAAGAACCAACAGTTGATATTAGCTTGCATATTCACCCTAGGCCCATAATGGCGAACCTATGGCACACATGCCAAAGGTGGCATGTAGCGCCCTCTCTGTGGACATGTGAGCTGTCACCCCAGTTCAGCTCTGCCACGCATGCACGGGCACCTCCCACTGACCAGCTGGTCTTCGGGTCTCTGCTGCGTATGCGTGGGGGACAGGTTGTGTGTTTGTGGGCCACACGTGCATGGGTAAGGGGCAGGGTGAGGGGAGGGCGCGCATGCACAGATGCAGGGTCGAGCACATACAGGGGTGCATGTGCATTGTATTTTGGGGATTTGGGCATGTGTACACACTATGGGCACTCGGTCTGGAAAAGGTTAGCTATCACTCTCCTAGGCTATAAACCATAGTTGACATGTCACACAATCATGATATACCTCTGAATAAGCAGAGCGAAGTAAGTTATACACTTGGAAAATTTTATTTGGCTTATGTATAGCAGAGAGTGGAAGAATCCAAAGCAGCAGAACACTTTCTAGAGATCTCAAAATAGTTCAAGCCCGCTTGCACATGGGACATATGTACAACATTCCCAGCATTAATGTTTCACTGTTGTGTTATGATCTTCCTACTGTAAAGCTGCTTTCCTTAAGGCTTGACTGCAATAAAACTCAAATAACAAATTTTGCAATTGGTAGTGCTGGGGGTCTATAGCTTTGGGATATATTTGTATAATCTCTTACTTCATCCTGCTTCTGTTGACCTATAGTAAATTTTACCGGAAACCTATGAACAAAGTGACTACAGTAAATGTTCCAACTTCCTCATTCATCTCTTATCTGAGGTCAAGTGATCTGTTCTTCTCTCGAAATTCTACATGGATTCAATTGTTCTGCACTGCAATCTACAACTCTAGTTGAAATTATTGGGATAAACAGCATTGCAAATAGATGCTATACCATAGTTACAGCTTTCAGTGGAATTTATAAAAAGAAAAATGCCATCCTGACAGCTTTTCACATAAACTACTTTCTTTCTTTTTTACAAACCAGTCAAATGCATACAGCATGTTCTGAAAACATGGGATTTGAGGAAGTGGTGGTTATCTAAATGTATTTCTTCCTCTTTCTATGTGGAAAGATGAAAAATGAGCACGACTTTGTCTGAATGATAATTTTTACTCTCTTCCTCAGATCAGATGAAAAGACAGCACTGATTGAAGAAGCCTCAAAGCAACTAAATATTCTATGCCTACGATAAAAGACCTATGTTAGAATTAATCTTAAACAGTGACATACTTAATTGCATCACTCTTATTTTCTTCATAGCTGCCACTTTCTTCCTCTTTCTCAATATTCACTTTTCTTAAATTGTTATAGCATGTTATAACAGTAATAAAACGGAGCATGTGATCTAGCAAAGTGGTAATGAATGACCAAGGCTTTGTTTACACAGCAGATTTAACCAGGTCAGTTAAGAGCTACAGTAGTAGCTGCATTCTCCAAATTATTAAGCTTGGTTAGTGTAAAACTTCACTATTATTTTGTTACATTTTAGCATCTTCACATTTCTTTGTGTTTGTTTTTTCCACTGTATTGTGCAAACCAAAAAAAAAAATTAATTTAATAACCAAGTTCAACATGTTGAATGAATGCAGCCTCTGTGAGTTTACATGGAGAGAGAAAAAAGAGTTGATTCATTTCTGACTCCTCTGCTTTACAATTTTTCTCCACAGAATGATGGCTGTCATTGAATGCTCCCAATATATCCAGGTGTACCTACCTACTTCCTGAGTTTCATCTGGCCAAGGAATTCTCAACCCATGTAAAGGGGCAAGAAGACATGTAAAGGAAAGTTAATCAATGGAATAGTTTTGACAACCATTTGACTGGGATGGTTTAAGGCTCGTACCTTGAGCAGGAGATTGGACTGGAAGACCTTTGGGTCCCTTCCAGACCTATGATTCTAATTCATATTTATTTCCTAAAAGCTCAGAAGACAACTTTTTAACCTAGTTTTGTGAAATGAGACAACTAGCAGCTTAGCAGTTGTACTTGTACATGGAGAATGCTGTAGAGAGAATTTCCTTCTCTTAAAAACATTACTGCCAAATGTCAAGACATGAGAGAAAAATATTGTATGTGAAAAGAAACAAACAGAATGTATTAGGAAGGCTGAATAATAAATAACATTATTTGTCTTTCTTTCCTATACATTGCATAACTGTTGCAAAATATTTACAGGTCCTTCCTGGAATAGTTTTTTCAGATTTGTTCTTAGACGTTTGGAAATTATAGTCAAGAGACTTTGCAATATGACCTCTTTCTTTCAACCAGGACATTGTTAGTCTGAACTTCCCCTTTTCTCACTTTAATTCACTGACCTCAAAATCAAGAACTATCAGCACTGTCTCCAATTTAAATGGGTTTAAAAGAAGACATCTGTTCCAGAATGTAATTTGTTTGATTTTGACATAACTTGTAGATAAAATCTAGCCACTGTGGTTTATTCAACAAGCATACATAAAGAAACCACAGCTTACCACACACATGAGAAGCAAACTTGATTACCACTGTCAGAGCACAATACATGTTTTAGAGGCTGAGAGTCCCAGTAGCAAATGCAATGCCACAAAACGCTCAAGATTTTCAGATATTTTAAGGTGATGTTTTAGGATATCAATGGGGTAGCTTTGGGCCAGTTCCTTAGCCCAATCCTTACAGGATTGTGGTATGGGGAGAGAATAGGAGGATAGAGTAATATGCTTTCTTCCTTTGGCACGGCAATATAATCTAACCCAAGCCATTTGCTGTGGAGTTGGGTAATGAACTTTATCTTGCAGCAACAATACTAGCAGCTCCCTGTAATGGTACCACGTTTCCCCAAAAATAAGACTTTCCCAGATAATAAGCCCAATCGGGCTTTTGAGCGCATGAGATAAAATAAGCCCCCCCACAAAAATAAGCACTTCCTGAAAATATTGCAACACAGTAGCAGCCATGAGGAGACCATGTTTGCCGCCTCCTGAACCTCAAAAATAATAAGACCTCCCCGGAAATAATGCCAAGTGCTTATTTCAAAGGTCAAAAGAAAATAAGACACTGTCTTATTTTCGGGAAAACACGTTATGAGAGAATGACCTTGGGGGGAAGAGAGAATTATGAAGTCCAGGGAATAGTCAGTGAAAAGGCAACTTTGGTCAGAGTAGGAATGTGGGTACAGCAAGCAGTTCAGAAGAGACTCTCCCTAGTTTCTTGAACTGTAAAAGGAAGTGGAGATAAACGTACTTTCAGGCTTGCAAGATTCTTTTAGTGTAATCTTACAATAAAGTGGACTTAGCTCATCAGCCATATTTCCTGTCTAGCCTACCTTGCAAGACTAATACTTTCAAATGGATTGAATCTCAACTGGTGCTCTCTACATTAAATAGCAATAGCATTTAGCTTTATATAAACCCCGTGGTGCTTTACAGCACTCTCAAGGTGGTTACAATGTCATCATTGCCTCCAACAATCTGGGTCCTCATTTTATTCTGAATAAAATAATATATTCTGAATATGCTGTTGTTTTAGCCTCAGAAGAATGGAAGGCTGAATCAATCTTGAGCACCATCAAGATCGAACTCCAGACTGTACAGTTTGCAGAGTTTGTCTACAAGACTGTTTTCTAACCACTGAGCCACCAGGCCTGCTAAGGAATCAGTCTAGACTGGTGGGCAAAGCTTATCGCTTGGGTATGAACAAGAAACTTTAAATCTGGGTATATTCAGTACAATTTGGTTGTATACCATTTCATAGAAAAATATATTCTTTAAATGATTTCTTGCTTCTTCTTGAACTTTAAGTTTGCTTTTAAAACCATTCAAAGGCAATTTTATTTGACAAATATATGAACCTGGGGACTTAAAAACATCTTATGTAGAGGGCCTTCACCTAAGATAGTACTTTCCTAATCTTCTGTATGACCTTGAATTGCTGGCTTTTCACCAAGTCACTGGAGTAGAATGAGGGTGGACTCTTTTAGTACAGTTGAATGCGGATGTGGGGAGGAGTGTTTGCCTTTGGGATGCTGGGAGTTTTAGTTATATTTTTCTAGTTTTTTTTTAAAAAAAATTCAGTGCTGTTTTGTGAGGTACCTTTGATTGTAGCACATATGATGGGTGACTCTATAAGCCTTTTACATAAAAAACAACATAATAACATACATTTTTCTGTCAATTTGTGTGTTTTTTTCTCATCCAGAAACACTGTGCTAATAATATTTCTCTAATAGTGAGATAAGCGATGTGATGCCTTAGTGGCTAAGATGCTGAGCTTGTCAATCAGAAAGGCCAACACTTTGGCAATTCGAATCCCTAGCGCCATGTAATGGAGTGAGCTTCCGTTACTTGTCACAGCTTCTGCCAATCTATCAGTTTGAAAACATGTAAAAATGAAAGTAGAAAAATAGGAACCACCTTTGATGGGAAAGTAACAGCATTCTGTGTGCCTTCAGCATTTAGTCATGACCAGCCACAGGATCATGGAGACATCGTGGATAGCACTAACTCTTTGGCTTTGAAACAGAGATGCGCACCACTCCCAAGAGTTGGGAAAGACTAGGACATAATTGTGAGAGGAACCTTTACTTTTTCCTTAATACTGAGATGTAAACCACAAAGGAATGTTTTTTAAAATGGTATTATGCAGAAAGGAATTCAGCAGAGAGAGATATTGGTACCCAATCTACATTCATTTTGTTTAGGATTAAAAACATTTATTAGTTTATGGAATAAAATACAAAATAAAATAGTATGACACAGAGGGGAAGGGAAGAGGAAGTGAGAGAGAGAGAAAAAACCTCTTCCTACTCCTTCTGTTGCAGTAGGAATAAGGCAATGGCTAAACTGACTATTTTGATCAAAGAAAAGAATATAAGTATTCTTGTTTCTACTTGGAGACCACTTCTGAACTTTGTACTTGTGGTGGGAAAAAATGAAACTTTGATTTTGGGTTTTACTGATTTGATTCAAGGGTGGGCTGTTACTGGTTCGCACGGGTTTGGGAGAACCTATAGCTAACATTATGGCCATTTCGGAGAACTTCCAAATCCCACCCCTGGCTGGCCCCTCCCAGGAGTCTCCATGTGTCCCATTTTGGATGTGAGGTAAGTGCAAGGCCCACACAGAGGCTCGGAAAGAGGGAAGGGCCTCTGAAGTCCTGGGGAGGCAAAAATGTCCCTCCCGTGGTGCAGGAGGCTGTCTAGACCCTGCCCATCATGGCCATACCCACCCAGCAACCGGGCAGAGAATCCATTGTTGAAAATTTTGAAGCCCTCCCCTGATTAGATTGATATGTCATTATAGAAATGGCTAGCTTGTACTATTATGGAAAAGTAAAAAGTTGAAGTTCAAGGTTAATGCCTTAATCCAGGGGTGTCCAAACTTGGCAACTTTAAGACTTGTGGACTTCAACTCCCAGAATTCTGGGAGTTGAAGTCCACAAGTCTTAAAGTTGCCAAGTTTGGACACCCCTGCCTTAATCCAATCTACATTCACTTTGTAGCCCAAACCCTTAAAGAAGCCTGATTTGTACCTTCTCCAACTGGCAAGCAACAGCAATCCCTTCTTGCCATATGCTGATGATGCATCAATTATTTCACTATTCCAATTGGCCTTCAGAGAGCCATAAAAGCTATAATCCATCCTGCAGGGACAACATGCCAGCCATTAACTTTCACAAAGCAAAATCATAGTATTTGCCAAAAAGATAAAACCATAGAGATGGATAATCAAGGGAAATAAACAGATCCATAACTTCAACTGGGGTGTTTTAATCAACTGGAGATCTGGAAGGACCATACTGAGTATGTCAGAGAGAAAAAACCCAAGTAAGATCCTCAAGGGCTCTTAAAGGTTTTTAATTATCTAAAGGAGAATAATTGATCTCAGCAATTTTAAAACTTTAGAGTGAAATCCCTAGTCTAATTTTTATGGAGTACAAGTGGACTTCCCCATAATGAATTCAAAACAGTGCAGGCTAAGTTTTTCAGGGATATTCTTTGTTTTTTTACTGGGCAGACTAGTGGACGCAGTACTTAGACTAGACACTGGGATACTCAAAATAGAAAGGAGAGTTTCAGATAATTAGTTATTGGCTTTCCCATCTTTTCAGGTGCAGTCTCAGTAGCTTTGGCAGATAAACATTTATCAAAATGGAAAATCCAAATTGTTAAGAAACTACTGGCTTTGGGTAGAGTCCCTTATGTCTCTAGGATATAATCAGGCTAATCAGATTTTCTTTCAAAGAATCAAAGGTGTAGAACACTAAAACAAAGGGAACCCAACAACAAAATTTGGCTTAAAAATTCAACTTGAGAACCAGAAAATTATAGGTAGTCTTCTATTTACAATTGTAATTGAGCCTGAATTATGCTTGCAAGTTGTGGAGGTTGTTAAAGCAAGACCCCATGTGACCGAACCCAATTTTATGACTCTTTTTGGGAGGAGTCGTTAAGCAAACTCTATGGCTTTTACACAAATGTGGCAGTTATTAAATGAGCTCATTTTGACCAATGGATGCTTTTTGGCAGAAACTGTTAAGTAAGCACCAGTTTCCAACAAAAAAGAATGCCAAAAATTGCAGTCACGTGATTGTGAGACAGTGCAAATTACCATAAATGTTGACTGGTTGCCAAACACTCAAAATGAGATCATATGACTGCTAGGGTAAAGTAAATGTCAGAAAAACAGGTATAATTAGCTTTGGAGAGGTCCCTTGTAACTTAGCTACTAAGTGACTGATTGCAAGTCAGGAACTACCTATGTTTAGGAACGTATCTTTCAAAAGGTGTGAAGAAAATTCACAAGATCATCTAGGCAATTTCATGCCTAAGGTGGGACTAGAAATCAGTCTGCCGGTTTCTTGGAAACAGATAATCATTACGCCAAATTGGTTGCCTTTTTAATAGACAAAAGAACCTGCCACTGTGAATGTGGGGAAGTTGGAATAAGTTACATTTTACTCTACTGACCTTTGTACAATAACTTGTACTGAAGTTACATTAAGCCTATATACACTTAAATTGCACATACTTTGGATGTGAAGAAGCATTCAGGATAGCCAATTTTTGTATAGTTCTTGTGAAGGTGTGGCATCAGGTTGTTTAGCATATCTTGGATGGTGCAGATTCTTGTTAATATTCAACTATGTTTTACAAATTTGATTTCATCTTTGTTTGTAAAAAAATAGAATGTGTTATATTAATATTATGGACTAACACAGGAAAAGACGATCATGTTTACAATTTCTGGCTGAATTACATCCTGTACTATCCACCAGTTAATTTAGTCTTTCTGGGAACTGTGCTATAATCTCAGGCTGCCATCTGTTGGTGCTGTGAAGTTACAGTATGTTTCCATATTCCTTGTCTTTTGTTCTCCAGGCACATAATATATTACAGGAAAAAGTACAGACAAGTTCTATTAATTGCTTCTACTCTAAATTGAAATCGAATGTACATCAAATAGATTTCCTGTCTACTACTCATGGTATTTAAGAATTTTAAGATGTTGGTTCTGAATGTATTGTCATTTGTATCCTAATGATATCCAGCTTTAGATCTCCATACTGAATCGTAGAGGAAATTGATGTCTTGATCTGATGCCTGAACATTGTGAAGAACTGGATGGTATGCAACTGTCCCTGAGTTTTCTCAACAGGATGCAATCTAGAAATCCTCTAGACAGGGGTATTAAACTTGCGTCATCACAGCAGTGTCATGTGGTGTATCATGACATTTCTACTCTTCGCTAAACCAGGCGTGGCCACCACATGATGCATCTGGCCCTGGGCCACAAGTTTGACAGCCCTCCTCTAGACTAAAGGTTGCTGATGGATCAGCAGGTAAAAGTCATCACTAAGAGTACCTTTGTCTTGAACCAGTTGTATTCTTCCTTGGCTTGTTAGACACTGACATGTCTTTATCACTGATGTGTCTTTATCATCTTAGATTATTTGCTTTATGTAGACTAGCATGAGGATATGTACCCTTGAAGCAGCAGATGATATGAAAGACATTGGCCGACATGCTGACTAGAAATAATGGGTTTAGTTGAATAATACCTATTCTATGAGAGCTGCATTTATGACTTGAGCCCTTGTTATGTTCAGAGTTTTCTGCTCAGACACAAATTACCCATTCAATGCATTTGGTCGGGGACAACATGTTGCATAATATCTTCTTTTCACCGTATGAAAAGGCTGAGAACATGAAAGCAAGCCTCTTTTGCTTTGGAATAGCAGAATCTCTGATGCCAGGAGCTCTTTTTCTTCTGAAGAGACCATCTTCTTCCAAGTCCTTTCAGTTCAAAAGCTTCTACTTGATTGTAAGCAGTTGCTGAATGGGATGTATTTGGGTTGAGTTGACTTTGGGCTATTCTGAGTTTTAATTTGTATTAAAATTTGCAGGGAGAGCTGGACCAGGGCATGGTGAAGCTGTTCGGCCCTGAAGCTGTGCCCAGCTCTTCAAGAGCCTGCTCGCAAGAGAACAGCTGCACAGAAACCCCTCTCTCCACCTGGCACAGTGCCACTCACCAACCTAGCAGTATCCTGAAGCGGTATCCTGCTTCCATTGCTTGGTGCTTTGCCCCTCCAGTTCCTGTGGCTTGGCGCCTTTTGTCTACCGCTAGGTTGGTGAGTGGTGCTCTGTCTGACCAGAGGTGGGGTTGTCCAAGGGGCTTATTTACATGGGAGGGCTTATATTTTTGCCCACCCAAAAAATACGGTATGGCCTTATTTTCAGGACAAGTCATATTTTGGGGGAATATACAGAGCAGGGGTGGGTTCCTGCCAGTTCTAACCTCTTCTATAGAAGAGGTTCCACAAATCTACAGTGCCCTTTAGAACCGGTTCCTGCTCCCTCCCTCCGCCCGTCAGCACATCATCAAGATGAAGAGCGAGAGGAGGAATTCTGGGAGTTGAAGTCCACAAGTCTTAAAGCTGTCAAGTTTGAATACCCCTGGGGATTTTTTTCTAAAGGGTTAGGGGTGGAAGAGTCTTCTAACTTGACAGCTTTAAGACTTGCGTGCTTCAAATGCCAGTCTCTGAGCCAATATTTTGGTTGCTAAGCAAGAGCGTTGTTAAGTGAGTTTCACCACATTTTACAAGTTGGCCATACCCACCCAGTCACATGGCTGGCAGGCCACTCCCACAAAGCAGGCCACACCTACAGGAGAGGTTCTAAAAAAATTTGAAACCCACCACTGATACAGAGATATACGGTAGATATACAGGGATTCCAGATGGTCTCTAGGATGGAGGCATTGGAGGTCATCCTAAGAGTGGGCAGTTTCATCTCACACCCAGATGATCTCTGAAACTGAAAGTAATGGATGAGACTTCTCCCGCAAGGTCTTTCCCCAATTACCAATTCCAAGTGGCTCCTTGATTTATTGAGTAGTTGAGAGAAAATGAAGCAAATAAAAAGACACTTAGAATGATAGTATCTGTAAATTACTAGTGACCAAGCACTGTAGGAATTCACATTTAAGTCTACAGAAAGTAATAAGAGCTCAAAGCAACAACAGTTCTGTGCATTTATTGCATCTGTCCTATTCAGAACTATTAGGATCCTTCTAGGGAAAGAGCAGGAAGTACAAAGTCCATTTAAACATACTGGGTAAATGTGCAGTACTTTAGGCAGATAAAGCCACATGTGCGCATTCTGATTAGATACCAATTTGGCAGAACCCAGTGAAATGGATAAGCTGAGACCTTGTAGCACCATCTGGGATTCTTTTGAGCTTGATTTGCCCAAGGTACTGGATAGGATTCTTTCTGTAAATTGAAACTAGAGTATAAGATGAATCCATGTTTTTCTTGGCTTCTTTGGGCAGGATTAAGAGATGAAAAATTACTTAGCCAAAGTGATGAACAAGATGTGCCAATTGCCTGATCAGAATAGAGTGCCCAGCTTTGTAAATATATCATTATATCAATCACTATTATAACATTATAGCATTAGTAATTTGGTCAGTTGTCAAGCTTTCTAAACAGCTTACAACAGACAATTCAATTCAACAGCTTACAGTAGACAATTCAATCGTGCAAATTAGTGCAAAGCATATATATGTTATTTGGTTAAGAGTTGCAGTATTTGTTCATATATGAGAATAAGACAAAACAAACAACTTGCTTTCACATAAAGGTAGTCCTCAATTTACAGAAGTTCATTTAGTGACCTTTCAAAGTTACAACGGCACTGGGGCGAAAAAAACTGACCTGGGGCGCTCACATTGCAGCCCTGGTCAAAAGGGCCCAGCAGAGATTATACTACCTGAGACTCCTCAAGAAACAACAACTGAATGAAAAATGGCTGGTGACCTTGTACCGCTGCACTATAGAGAGTATTTTAACTTACTGCACCTGTGTATGGTTTGCCAATTGCACAGTGGCAGGTAGGACAGCACTCCAGAGGGTTAAAGTCATTGTCCATAGGATGATTGGTTGCCCTCTTCCTTCCTTGGAAGAGCTTTATAGCTCCCGCTGCCTTAAGAAAGTTCAAAACATTGAAACATTGACTGTGTTGGACCTTATGATTCTTGACGACTGTATCTTGTCTTTTTATGTACAGTGGAAGCATATGCAACAAAGACAAATTCCTTGTGTGTGTCCAATCACACTTGACCAATAAAGAATTCAATTCAATTCAATTCAATTCAATTCAATTCAATTCTATTCTATTCTATTCTATTCTATCCAGGTATAAAATCAGCAACTCGTTAAATTTACTCAAAATTGGCTAAGTGCTGCCACCTAGTGGCCCTTCATATATCTGTGCATTATTGTGACATCTCTCTGCCTCCCTATCTTCCCTCAGATCACAGGTAATTTGTGGAAAGGAAGAGCACATTCAGAAGAATGCTCTGCGCCCTTTAGGCAGAAATATAAGGCCATTTCAGAGCAAGATCAGTTTCAGTGTATTCTTTTCAACAACTATTTTTGTTGTGTACCTTTCTATTAACTGAACCACATTGATTACAGGCCTATTTTTATATTACTGGGCTGCACAATATAATTTTCCCTGAATCCGAATTTTAATATTTTCAAACTCTTTCTTCTTCTTTTCCATTTTTCTTTCAAATGCTGCTAATAGGAACTTGAACTTAAGCTTAGAGAGAAGTGTGTTAAAATGAAGCAATACTGCCCCCTGCTGTTCAGGTTTAACTTTGCACACTACTGTTATAGTATAATGCTTTGAGCCTTTAAGCTGTTTTTTTTAATCTTTTTGTCTGTAAGGCACAGATAGGGATTTACTATGTGAAATTACTACAGTAGTAATAAAATCTCCACCCCAGAAATGCCCATTTTTAAATCTGTAAATAATAATTACTAGATTTTTTTTATGAAGAGAGAGACTTATAAGATAACATTTTTTGGTTTGGCTCATTGTAGCTTTCTCCTCCAAAAATTATACACTTGTTTCCAGATACATTTCAAAGTGCTGTTTTTGTTCTATAAAGCTGTTTCTGTCTTGGCATCTGGATATCTACAGGTCTGTTTGCTCCAACTAGAATAAGCCTATTCATATTCTGGACAAATCATTCCTGGTGCCTTATTTTCAGGAGGCTAAAGTCAAAAATAACAACTTCTTAGTAGTTGCCGGGTTCTCTGTCTTTGTCTCTCTCTGTCTCTGTCTCTGTCTCTGTCTCTCTCTCTCTCTCTCTCCCTCCCTCCCTCCCTCCCTCCCTCCCTCCCTCCCACCCACCCACAATTTCATTTGAAAGATGCTAAAGACAGAACTATTTAGAGGTTTTGCAGGGCAGAACTAACAACCGGTGAAGAGGGTGCGTTGAAATGTTGATGAATCAGTCCTTTTGAGATGTTTAACCGTTCAAATCTATTTGGGGTTGTTTTAAGGGATAAGGGTAAATAAGTAAAATGTCCAAAAGGAAACTTCATAAAGAGGCAGGGGAATTAAAAGCTAAATGGAGAAACTGGGTGGAATCACCCTTTAGTAATAAGGAAGAAGAAATGGAAAAAGAGAAAACCTTTTGGCAGATGCTAGAAAATTACGAGATTTGGATTTTAGCTCAGTGGCATATACGATTAAGCAACTTAAACAAGAGCTGAAGGGATAATGAGGCAAGTCAGCTGCCAAGGTATGAAGGAGCTTGGAAACATTAATAAACAACTTACAGAGTGTTTTATCAAATACCAGAGATTGCACAGACTTCTAGGAAAACATATGTCGATGCTATGAAAAATGAGCTTGATATTGTAAAAGTTCAAAAAGATATTACAGACATTAAACTAGATTTAGCAGATGTCTAGGACCAGAAGAGAAGAAATGAGAGTTAAAGGCATCAGAGAGAATGTGGAAAAGACTGATTTAATTGGATATCTTATCTCCAAGATTAAAAACTTCTTGCTAGATGTCTAGCTTTCAGACAAAGATGTACAATTCTAGGCTCATCTGAATTTAAAAGCCAAGAAATGTAATCACAAGATTTGTAAATACTTTGGATGAAAAACAAAGCTGTTCAAAGAAGTTGTGAGCTAGAAGAAACAAGCTAGGAAAGATATTGTTTTTCAAGATATTAGTTAATTCATTTATAAGGCTTATAAGAACACCCATCTTAAGAGAAACAACTCTGAGCAGCTCACAGCAGGGGTGCAAAACCAAAACTTCATAAAAGCAATTAAAAATAACTGGCACTAAAACAAATCTCCTTCAATGCAGCCCAAACTGCTACTCCCAGGCTATGTGCTAATTCTATCAAAGTACTTGAAGGGAAGAACCATCTCTTTAGGCCTTCTGAAAGATTCATATGGTATGGGATCTACTGGATCTCAAGAGGAAGGGTATTCCACGTGGCAGGGGGTATTATGGAAAAGGCATACCTCCTAGATAGCAAGAGATGACAACATCTAAGCTAACATTTATGGTAAGGGATCCGGAACATGCTTGTTGTGTCTAATTTCATAGGATGGGTAGATACCCATAGAGAGAGGTGATCCTGAAGATGATCAGGTCTTGTTCCAAGTAGGATTTAAAAGGTAATAATCAGCACCTTGAATTACATTGTGAAATAAATGTGGGAGGCAGTGCAGTCTGCACAAAAAAGGGTATAACTTGAGTGAAGAGTATAAGCTGGGTGAACCTATGGGTGGTCTATAATGCCCATGCCACCATATTCAACACCAAGATGATATTCAAGGACAGCCCTGTGTCTCATGCAGAGTGCATAGCAGTAGTCCAATGGGGAAATGATCAAAAGGTCTAGGCACATGTGAACAAGACCTCCCAACAATTGATGCACAAGGTGATTCTTTACAAAGTCCCCCTAGCTACTGGTTCCTCAAATAGGAGCTGTAGAAGGCACCCAAATCATGCAGCAGTTTCGTCTGGAAAAAGCCTAGAGCCAAAGATGACATCACCAGACTGTGGCTTCAAAATTCAAAGCCATTCCATCTTGCCATAGTTGAGACAGAGTTACTTCTTCCTCATCCAGATCCACACAGCCTTCTTGGGCACTGAATCAGAACTACAGCAGCATTACCTATCTAGGCAGGGGTAGAGATATATAACGGGGTGTTTTCAGCATACTGATGATACAATATATCATGCCATCAAATGGCTTCATCCACCAGTTTCATGTAGCCATTGAAGAAAAGTGGCAAGTGAACATAGCTATGAGGAGCCCCACATGGCAGGTGCCATCCCTCAGTAATACTGTTTGGAAGTGATCACAGTGGATGGAGAAGTGCCACAACAAAAGGGTGCCTGCCATCCTTCATCCCCAGCGCCAATCCAGACAGATATCCTGATTAATATTATAAAAAACTACCAAGAGATCCTGGAAGGCCGAGCCAATTATACCAATCCTGACTTCTTCCAAGGGCATCTGCAAATGTAATCAGTGTTGTATTAGTACTATACCCCGGCTTGAACCATAATTAAAAAGGCCCATATAATCTGCTTCATCCATTTCCCTCTGCAGCTGAACACCAACCGCCTTCTCAACAATCTCCCCTAGGAAGAGAAAGTCAAAGACTGGATGAAAGATATACAGAATGTTGAGTCCAAGGATGGCCTTTAAAAGAAGTTTGCAGCACTGCCTTCTTTCAGACGCAATAAAGGTGAATGAAGGGACCTGGTGGCTTGGTGGCTAAAATGCTGAGCTTGCAGATCAGAAAGGTCGGCAGTTTGGCGGTTCGAATCCCTAGTGCCACGTAACGGAGTGAGCTCCCATTACTTGTCCCAGTTTATGCCAACCTAGCTGTTCGAAAGCATGTAAAAAATGCAAGTAGAAAAATAGGAACCACCTTTGATGGGAAGCAGTGTTCCGTGCGCCTTCGGCATTTAGTCATGCCGGCCACATGACCACAGAGATGTTTTCGGACAATGCTGGTTCTTTGGCTTTGAAAGAGAGATGAGCACTACTCCGTAGAGTCGGGAATGACTAGCACATACGTACAATGAGAACCTTTACCTTAAAGGTGAATGACACTCCGTGAGGAATGCTTCATTGCATGCTTTGCAAGACACCAGGTCTGATTTTGAATGTTTCACTCTTAAAGGGCTTCACAAATCTGAACTGTTGTACATTTAGCTATGTTTGTGATTGAGATATAGGAACTGAATGGAGAAAAAAATTGTGCCACCCCAGGCTGGCATAACACAATGTCTCCGTATTTGGAGTAACAATGCCAGTTAAATTTGGCTGGAATCAATGAACAAGAATTCATTCACACTTGCCCATGTGTTTACATATTCTTTATGAATGGATTGGAAAGGGTAGAATTAAAATAATTGAATTAGAAAGGAGTAAAATAGGCAAGTAAACAAGTTGCCTAGTAATTGCTAATATGTTTCAGAGCCTTGAATTCTTTCATTACATTGCAAAGCATCAATAGCTCAATGGCCAGCTAATAGAGGAAGTTCTTATCTTACCATAAGTAATATGTAGTAAGGAGATTTAAAAGGGGGCTGAGAATACAGATGAATCTCAACAGACTTCAACCCTGGGCCCTATCTAATAAAATGAATTCAACATAGAGAAAAGTAAGGATTTACACTTAGACAAGAAAAATCAAATGTACAGGTCCAGATTAGGAGAAACCTGGCTCAATAGCAGTAACTGTGAGAGGAAACTTGGAGTCCTAATGGGCTCCACTTAAATATGAGCCAGCAGTGTGCAGCAACCAACACAATCCTAGGTTGCATTAACAGAAGGATAGAATAAAGGTCAGGTGAAGTATTAGTATCGATTTATACAACTTTAGTAAGACCTCACTTAGAATACTGCATCCAGTTTGGGTCACTGTATTTTAAAAAGATGTAGAGACTTTGGAAAGAGTTCAGAAAGAGGATTATAAGGGGCTGGAGGCTAAAACATATAAAGAATGGAATTGGGTTTGTCTAGTCTAATGAAAAGAAGGATTAGGGGTGACATAATTGCAGTGTTCCAATATTTGAGGGGCTGCCACAAAGAAGGGGGAGTCAACCTATTTTCCAAAGCACCTAAAGACAAGACAAGAAACAATGGATGGAAACTAATCAAAGAGAAAAGCAACCTGGAATTAAGGAGAAACTTCGTAACAGTGAGAACAATTAACCAGTGGAATAGCTTGCCTTCAGAAATTGTGGGTGTTCCATCACTGGAGACTTTTAAGATACCGGTCTTGTCTGGAATGGTACAGGGTCTCCTGATTGAGCAGAGGTTGGGCTAGAAGATCTCTAAGATGCCTCCCAACTCTGTTATTCAGTCCCTTATAAAACAAGGAAAAAATGCTATTTATGGCTAAAACTACTTTTATTAACATTGGCTGTAGTAACAGAAACTTGCAAATCTGAATGTGTTTCTCCTCCTCTCTTTTATTTATATGAATTCAGGTGGTGTTTGTCTGAGGCTTTTCAATGTTTATTGAACATTATTTCAATGTTTATCCCCTTATTGCCGTGGTAATAGAGCTTCCTTCTCCCCATCAAGGTCACTCTCTTTATTCTCAGCAGTCATATCTGGTGAAATAATTCATTATCTGGTGAAATAATTACCATGAGACATGTTTATGGACACTGATGTGGATGGCTTTCAAACTCGATGGGGAATTATTGGAGGCAAAGGAATATAGCAAAGGTCCATGGTCCGGGAGACTGACTCACTGTTACTTTACAGTTAGGTGCAAAATGACTCTTCTTGCAATCACAAGAAGGAACAATAGCAGGAGCCTCACCTTTGGCCTGTAAGTATGTGAGAGGCATCTGGTTGACCTTTGTGAGTGTCAGCCCTTCAGGGTAATTGAGACAAGAAACCAACACCATGAGTAGTAATGCTATCTTTATTGTAAGGTTACAGAAACAGAATCATGTTAATGTTAAAGCATCTTTCTACCCCCTGCCTTTACTTTGCAGGGAACAAGAGAGCGTTCCCTCCAAGATGCTTTCCACACTCCATTCCTTCTGTGGACTGAAATGTATCTTAACTGGCTGTGGCCTTGGCCTTTCCTCCTCTTGTCTCCAAAGGATATTCCCACAGATCATTGCAGTGATTAACAAAACATTGGAAGAAGATAAGCCCGAGCTTGTCTTGCATGGCTATTCTGATGGGCAGATAGAATAACAATGTCAAAGGAAGCATATTTTTTATCTGTAGACCACCCAGAAGCATGCAAGTATGATGGGCAGAATAGAAATTTGATCAAATAAGAACTAAATTTCAGAGTCGCAGCTGTCAACCAAACATCCCTGCCATCCTGTGCATTTATGTATTTTGCATTACAGGCGTTATGCTCCTTATTGCAGGGGGTGGGGTGGGGAATCCAAGCTTGTTAGTGTGGATCTTTAAAAAGGTACTGTATTGTTTATGCATCCCTTAAATTCGAGCAATTTATACCATCATCCACCATTGTCCCAAGAGATCGTGGTTTTAAACTTTCCCAGTGGATGATGTCTCTGTTAGTTACTGTTAATTGAACTCTAAATCTGAAAGCTTCTTGGGGTATAAGGAAATAAAACTCTCACTCTCTCTTTTGCTAATAGCTGGGGCCAACACTTGCAAAACTTCAAAGGGGGTTGTGAATTAAAGCTTTTCATCAGTGGGGCTGCTCGTCTGAGTTCTAATCTTTCATGCTTTCTAATGCAATAACATCAAAGGAATCCAAAGAGAATTGTAGCCGCTCCAAAGCAATGTTGAACACACTCACAGTAAAATAGTTAACAACCACCCCACAATTAAAAGAAGAAAACAATTATTTACATAAGTTATAGTTTAATAATCATGATTGCTGCCCCCTCCTCTCACAAAAAAAAAATCAGATTGTACAGTTCAAAAGTAATATCCAGTGCTCAAGGGACCGCTGGAAGAAAATGAAAAAGAATTAGGAAGTGTCTTATGTATAAGTCTTCAAAGCCAAAGCAACCAATTTATGTTTCATTCTTACTTACTGAAATGTCGTTTGCATATTTTATTATTCCTATCATCTTGCTTGTTACAATCCATCCAAGGAATTCTCAAAGAACATTAAGTCCTACAAATAAATAAACTGTGAATGATGAGCAAGATACAAAATGGCAACAATTAATATCAAAAAGCTGACTTGTAAGGTTTCATTACACCAAAGACTTTTATTATGCTTATTATTATTTTTATTAGACAGCTGCTCTTCTGTGTGGTGCCTCTGGGCAAAGACAATTTTGTGCTAGAAGAAATTGGAAAGCCTTAAGTATCAGGAGAATGTTATTTCTAGTCTTGTATGAATAAAGTAGTGGGATAACAACTAGTTGGTATTAAAAGTTGGTTTTCTTTAAAAAGTCATATGACAGCTCTAGGGTTGCGGAAGGGAAAGCAGAGGTGGAACGTGACTTGTCTAGACTTCCTTCTTTGCCGGTAAGTATTTCCAGCAGGGTTTTTAAAATGCCATGTAATCCATTTCTATCAAAACAACATATTTGATATATTAGGGCTACAGCTCCCATAATTAATATGCTTGCCTAGCAAAGTCCATTATATTGCCCTCCCGTTGACTTTGATAATACACAGCACAATAATCCAAAATAGGAACAAAGTTATATATGTCCCAATATAAGTTATTGTATTTAGCACAGAGTTCACAAGTCTTGGCTAGTAGCACAGGTGATTACCTGGATGTATCTTTAAGAGCTGTAAAGTGATTTATAGCTTATTTGGGGGATGTATCAAAACATTATAAAGTACTCAAAAGAGAAGAAACAATGGGAAACATACTTACTAGGAGAAAGCAAGCACCGATCATCACAGCTTTGATTTTTACATCAAGGTCCACAGGAATCTGAATGCCAAAGTTGGCTGTATTAGTAAATATGTTATTAACAAATCCAGACCAATACTTAGAAATCTTGCCTATAGTTGACATGTCATTTAAAGATTTTACCTGCAGGAAAGAAATAAAAACAGCTTAGAAGTTATTTGGAAAAGTTCAGCTGTGAATCCCTGAAATATTTAAATAATTTTTCTAACTGTGCTGAGTCCTCCTGATACATTGTTGGTTAACTAAATAACAAACTGATATTTACTGGGGATTTTCTTGGACAAGGATATTCTTAGCATGCAAAATGTTAGCATAAGCAAAGCTGAAGGCCAGTAAAATGAAATGCAGAGCAGGTGGTTTGTGTGTGTGTTGCCCTTGTGGAACTAAGAGTATTTCCTATGGTTTTGTGATTTGATGTTAATAGTGTGGTTGTTTGTGAGCCATCCTGAATTATGATACACCAGATGGGAGGACGACTGTTTAAAATAAATAAATAAATGTGATAGGCAATCTCTGTTCCCAGGGCTGGATATCGCTTCCAACCATATTGCCGGTGTTCTCTGTAGCCTTTTGGGTTGCACTACTAAAGTCTATTTCCTTGTATTTTGGAAACAAACTGTAAATAATGTGTATGCTTCAAACAGAAGTAACTTAATTTAAAATGAAAAACAAAACAAATATCTCAAGCCCCAGGAAAACCAAAGAAACCACGGTTCAACCTATCGTACATACGGTAGATGGCGTTGTCTACAACCTTGCAGGCCTTATGACTTGATTCTTTCCCCAAGCCTTTAGGTCCAGGTGAATGGAGTCTCAAATGTTGTATTGCAGTACATTTCAGTCTAGTTGACATTTTCTTGGCTTTAGCTGGCATTTAAAGCATTATGTGCTTTTTGTATTTGTAATTGACTTTTCTAGTTATCCAGAGTCATTTTTGTTGATTTGGGTGATCAATAAATAACTGCATAGAAGGACCCACTTTTCCTCATCCTCTTAGTCCCTGTAGTTCTTGCTGCTTAAAACCATTAAGTCTGAACTCAACTACCACCCCTAAGTGATGGACAAGTAAGGGCAAAAATATTTCAAGTGATGAGTACCTGGTGTGCCTAAGAATGCCATTTTCTGAAAAAAGCCTTTTTCAACTATGGCACTTTTGCAAATAACATTCAGACTCTCTCCAATTCTCCCATTAGTAACATGGACAGGCCTTATAGCAATTGTATTAATAAAAGCCATTTTTTTTCTGAATTTGGAAGTATCTAAAACTTTTGAACTAATGGCTATCTTGTAAAAGCTAGTTACAACCATTGATTTTTACATTCACTAAAGAGGTACTTTCACTTAACTCTTCTGTTCTGTATCTAGGCAGTGTTAGTGTAGGACACCCCACATTTTGTGTGTGTGTGTGTGTGTGTTTGTGTGTGTGTGTGTGTGTGTGTGTGTGTGTGTGAGAGAGAGAGAGAGAGAGAGAGAGAGAGAGAGAGAGAGAGAGAGAGAGAGAGAGAGAGAGAGAGAGAGAAGGGGGGTCTAATTCACATTTTCAAAAGTAGAATGTCATGTATCTCATCTGCTCTGCAAATAATAGAATTATTCAAACTGACATAGTTGATAATACATTGGTATGAATCATGTATTGTAGAGAATGGATATTGCCTTTACAAACTTTCACACATATGTCTACCTTCTAAGAGCTATTAATGCTCTATGCAGAAGACAAAGAATATAAGAGTGATCAGCATAGAATTATTAATTGAAATTGCATTTATGGACTGCAACTAAGGGGTTTTCCTGAAACCAACATCGTCCAGAGGATGTAGATACTACAACTCCGTCAATTTCCTGTCTGTTTAACCAAAGGCATCCAACATGAGCATTCTAGATAAGAAAACTCTGATTCATTTCACTTTCTCTCTCAAACTTCTGCCTGACATTTCTGATGCAGAATCTTATCACTGAAAACTCAAATAATGTTGCCAAAAGAACCTCAAAATCAACATCTCCAAAGCAACCGCATGTGATGTAAGGACCTGTGATCTTCAACACATCTTCATTATTCCCATTCCTGATTGTAAATATTGGTAGCAAGGGGTCCCATTTCTGTACAACATAGCCAATTGTGGTTCCAGGAGGTGACTGAACTTCTAACTAGTAGGCAATCAAAAATACAATTAACAGCATATGGATAACATACCTGATACATCCATTTTTAATTTGTTTTGTTTTGTTCTTTAAATGATACAGGCACAACATGGGAATTCCCATCAAGATTTGCATTCAGCCCTAAAGGGCTTCTAAAATTTGGGGCTGAATCATGATGTTTCGCTGCTTATTAAACTTACTATCTTAACAATTAGCAAATCTCTTGAGGTTTTACAATGAAAACATAAAACCATAGTTAAAACTGAACAAATTAACACAATTAAAATACAATGATGTATAATTGAAGATGAAAATAAATAAATACACATGTTGTTTGCCAATTTGCTAATTAATGTAATTTAGGTTAATTACATTATTTTTCCTAGTCCCACCCCCCTTTTTTCTATCTCTTCTCCGTTTCTGGAATAAGAAACTCCAGGACCAAGTGGAGTCTTTTGTCATAAAAGTTCCTTCACTTTAAGGCATAATCTATTATTTCTAATTAATTAGAGAATACCTGTTTGTTACATTAATATGAACTATCTGGAATTTTTTTAGTATATTACGAGCTCTTTAGACAATATATTCACCGACACATATACATACATAGTTATATTTTCAATTTCTCTCCTTATATCATAAGTTCTTTCAAGACAGGGATGCTGGGTGAGGGAGTATGGTTTTATGCAATAAAGTTGATGTTATATAAATGCTACTATTGTTGCTGATTGTAATTATCATCACATCACTCCTTAGGGGGATAAGGCTCACATCTGGACTGCTGGGCACAGAAATTATGGAAGAAATAAAACTGGGAAAGAATATCTCTAGAGATTGGAAGTTTTTTTTTAATCCCACCCTTTAAAAATCTTACTGTGTTGGGCTTAATTGCTTTGAATTGAGTTTCTAATAGAATTTACTTCCAAATTCAAAACAATTTCCTCATCGAAGTATGTTATAAATTCAAATTAATCCAAAGATGCTTTTTTCAGCTGAAGAAACTTCTTGGATGAGAACCAAAATGTCTTCACAGAAAAACCAGAAAGTCCAGTTGCCTCTTGAAAAAAAGCAGCTTTGGGACAACCATGACCTGGATGACTAAGAATCTCCATAGTCAAATTAATCCAGTTACTCTTTAATTAAACTATTCTTAAACATTACAAACCTGTTGAAGATAGCATGGAAACCAACAGCTACTACATCTTAAGGGTCTGTTCACAGTGATGACCTCTTGCCCAGTATTGTCTGTGATTCTTATGGTGAAAGACCGTAATGGTGCACAGAAGTTCCGATCAAAAAAACCATTTTCTTCCACAGCATAATAAACTCTTTGCCCCATGTGATTTTTTATCTCATATTTACTGCAGGTTTCAGTTCCGAGTATAACTATAGTCAAAGGGATAGACATTTTGAACAATGCTATATTTACATTTAGAGCTGAGCCAAATCCTTATTAGATTAGATGTCTCAACTACGTAATAGCCTACAGAAAATGAGGTTATGTTATTAGCTTTGGATTCATTCCATTAGCACAAATCATATTCCAGTTGTGTGCAGTAGTTGATGTTCCTTATACAATAGACTGCAGCCCAAGGATTATATTAGCATCATATGGAACTCTGTAGCCTAATATTTTCTTCGGCTAAATATCACAGAGGATACAACTCTTTGAGCTTTACATGAGCTGATTCATTCAAAGAAAGCACTAGTGTATTAATGTTTTTCAAGATTACTTGGTTTTAGTGAGAGAAAAGCATATAGTTAGTTTTGTAAGCAAAATATGTGACAAAACCAACTGCTTGCTTAAAACTTAGCAAATGCAGAAAGTTACATGAACCAGAAATAGATAAATTTGGCCATCTTCTATTTAATGTAAGAATCCAGATTTCAAATACCTTGAAGAAGTTCCACTTGCTGGTGAATAATGATCTGATCCAACTGTTCAAAAGTGAAGAAATAACTTGAGAACACTGAAAATCTGAGAAGAGTTAAAGAAGTTCGTACTTATCAACTACATTCATTGATAAATCAAACAGTTTTTCAGTGTTTAAATAGAAATTCAATAATGTGAAGTACTTGAAGTAGAACTAAGCCAAATCTGCAAAGGGAGATTCAGAGAATATATTTGGACACATACATACATACATACATACATACATACATACATACATACATACATACGTGTTTTTGTATAGATAGATAGATAGATAGATAGATAGATAGATAGATACATACATACATACATACATACATGCATGCATCATCATTTCTATAAGAATTCTGCTCATATATGATGCGATGAAAGTGAAATGGAACACCTAAAATTAAATAGAGTCAAACAGTAAAAAAAAAAACAACTCCATCTATCTCCACATTATTGCTAGTCACACTCTATTCTGATGAGTAATCTAATAAAGATCAGCCTGATTATAAAAATAAATAAGAGCAGAGCTAGGTCTGTTTATTATGCTTATAATTCCCAGAGGAAACAATATTACACCAAGAAAACCTTCTTGGAGAAAAACCAAGAATACACTGCAGTGATGAATTACACATTATTTTTCTTCCATTTACATTGGAAAGCAAGTAAAATGTTTCATTACACAATAATTTCAGTTCTTGAAATGACTCGTGGATCTCTAAAACAAGTGATCATTCAGAAGCAGCACAATTTTTTTACAGGGCTGTGATATGTAGTGGGAGGAGGGAGGAACTTATTATTCAGACCCAGAAACTTAATCAGAAAGAAGAGACACATCTTTCACAACACTGTCACTGACACAAACACTTTTGACATTGAACAAATTTATTCTCTCAAGATATGGAAAAAATCCAAGCCCAACCCTCATTATTTAATGATAGAAGGTTTTGGAGTCTGCTATGCTGTTATGACTGAACAGGATTTCTACCAACACTTTTCATGGAGTATTTGGAAGTGTTTGATCAAATTTGATAGTGCTAGGCACAGAGTCTTAGATCAAACTGCAGTGATGGTGTGACAGACATTCTAAGGTTTCATAATTTGAATTTGATTTCACAAGTTAGGTCCAGCTGCAAATCAAAAGTTGTGCTTTGTAGAAAACTTCAAAACTAGCCTCTTTCATTCTATAAATCTGAGCCTGGAGCAGAATGTTAGATGGGATAACATAATCATATAGTTCCTTAAACCTTTGCCCTTCCATCATAAACTTTGCAAAGAACAGAACATGGAAATAGTTATATTGCTTCATCAGAAAAAAAGAGCTTCAGAATCAACAAATGGCATTGCCAAACATCAATTGTGCAAGATTTACTTCACTATTTATAAGAACATCAGCCCAATGAGTAAGAGCCAGTTGTAAACTAATATTAGACTGTCTCTTTTGACAACTGTTACATCACAGTTTCCTTGACATTTTGATGCATTTTCTTCTTGACCTGTTGTTTATGCCCTTTGGGTTTTGTTTTTAGTTTTCTTTAATCACTTTAATATATTAGCTAGAAAAAATTGCTTTATTTGGCAACATTCAAATTTGTTCCTGATTTTTTTTCCAGACAAGGCGACTACCATATGAATTATAATTTCAATGGCTAGACACTTTTTTTCCTCTTGATCTATTGACTTTTTAAATTATACTATAGCTTCTTCAAAAATCAACAAATGACTGGATTCACAGATTTCATAAAGCAAGATTTACAAACTCACATTTGGCTGACTTTATTCAATTTGTTAAGCTAAAAGCAAATGAACCATAGTGCGATTGGAATAAAAGGCTAAAAACTAGGAGACTGAATTCTAATTCTGGTTTAGGCATGAAATCTCACCGGGTGACCTTGGGCCAGTCACTCACCCTCTGGCCTAGGAAGAAGGCAGTGGCAAAACATTTCTGAAAAACCTTGCAAGAAGACAGCAGGGGAGTCAACTCTGATATGAAGATGCACACATGCACACACCTATACATATATGCACAAATAAAGTAGCAAGATCACTGTCCTTCATTATTATTGCCACATTTTATTTCCTTATAAGCAGAAGGAAAGGATTTCACATTATGTTAGACAAAATTTGTTGGCCAAATTTTAATAATTTATTCTTCTGGTACTTCAGCATTATGGACATGTTCCCAATATTTATTAAAGAAGAAATGTTGTTATGTTCCAGGGATGCTGTTTCCTTGCTTGAAGAAGACATGAGGGAACAGAAAATACTCTGGAGAACATAAAACATCTCTGCAATTTGAAAGATACAAAAAAACAGTAACAGGACCTTTCAATCCAACTTGATCTCCAATAGCTACAACAATACCCATGCAATTTTCTTGGCAGAAATTAATACAATAATACAATAGTAGAGTTGGAAGGGACCTTGGAGGTCTTCTAGTCCAACCCCCTGCCTAGGCAGGAAACCCTATACCGTTCCAGACAAATGGCTATACAACATCTTCTTAAAGACTTCCAGTGTTGGGTCATTCACAACTTCTGGAGGCAAGCTGTTCCACTGATTCATTGTTCTAACTGTCAGGAAATTTTTCCTCAGTTCTAAGTTGCTTCTCTCCTTGATTAGTTTCCAACAAATTCTCTCCTTGATTAGTTTCCAACAAATTGGAAGATTGTTTGCTATTGCTTTCTTCCATGAAATTGCATTGACTTTCCAGCCTAGATTACAGCTTTGGGGTTCCCTAGCAGTTTCTCATCCAACTTTAGCCAGATGCTGCCATGAAAAAAATTCCCCAAAATAATATTCCTGTTCCAGTCTTTTTCGTCATTACTGGGGAAAGTTAAAAGTGGTAAAGACAAAAGCACCATGGAATGCGGGGGCTTATTTGCAGATCATATTTTATAAACCATCTGCAAAATTCCTGAAAGAAACAGGCAGTACTCCCAGACATTCATTTTAGTCCACTAGTGGAATGCTTACATATTGTTTAAATCAGTGGCTCTCAAACTTGGCAACTTTAAGTTTTGTAGACTTCAACTCCCAGAATTCCCAGCCAATATGTTTTCCCATCTCTTGGATCAGGTATATAACCCTTCGTCTATTATTTCTACTGACATGTAAAACAAGTTTTCTTTGCAGTTTAACCACGTCACTTCCGATTTCTCTCAATTCTCCTCACATCCCCATTTATCCTGCCAGGATTTATGGAAGTATTGGAAAGCAGGCTTGTTGTCATGATAACGATGCAGCTTTTAAATCCATTCATTTATGTTGCAAAAATAAAAACATAGACATTTGCCCTTATGTGAATAGACTTGGGGAAGAAAAGGCTAAATCAGAAATTGTTCGCTTAGATTTTATCCTACATTATAAATGGAAGGGTCAGCATTCTGTAAGAGCCCATGATAAGTACACTATAAAAGTTTTACTGGTTTTCAATTCTTATAGATTAAGTATTAAAATAGTTTTAATCCTTCAATCATTAAATAACTGAGAGATGGACACCATTGCTGATCTACACAAATCTTTTGGGAGGTGTACCAGCAGATATTGTTTGGTCTCACTTGTAAGCCACTACAGGTATTTACAAGATTCTGGTACTCCACCTATTTTCATTAGTCTGAGTCAAATGGGACAGAGAAACATTAAAAAAAACCTTGGTGGTGCATTCATAAAGGTTAGAGGTTAGAGCTAGCAGTTTTCAAGATGAAGAGCAAGAAAAGTTTTCTGTAATAGGAGACAGATACAGGACTGTAAAAACACAACCACTTGAATAAGTAGGAATAAACCCTCCCTTCTTCTTAAAGTGTATATTTTAATAACAATGTGTTTTTCTGACTGCTGTTGTCAACCAGCCTTTGTGGCTCCACAGACCAGTGGTGGTGATGGCGGTGGCAGAGAAAAAGGGTAGTTTCAGGTGCGCAACCTAATCCCACACATGTGCCAATGGAGTTTTATGGGCCATACTCTCACTTGTACGAACCTCATCCCAATAGGCCCTGGACCAGAGATGGTATTCAGCCATTTCTGACAGGTTCCGGAGAGAAAACTTTGAGTAGTTTGGAGAACCAGTAAATAGACACGCCCTGCCCCCCCGCGACCTCCCAGCCTATCTTCTTTTATTGCCCTGAACAGGAGAACAGAGCTGGAGAGCAGGTTAGTGGGGTGGGGAGGGAATGGAGATTTTGCAGTATCCTTCCCCTGCCAAGCCCACACAGCCATGCCCACAGAACTGGTAGTAATTTTTTAAAAAAAATTCACTACTGCCCTGGACTGGTATCGGTCTGTGGACCAGGGGTTGAGGACACCTGTTATAGATAACACATCCATTTTTTAAAAAAAAAATAAACAAGAGGAATAAGTATAGTAGCAAATCTGGATATTAATTTTAACATTGTACTATAGGCAGAAAAATACAAAAAGGCATAACAATTACTTTTGTTACCATGAAATACATTGTAAAACAGGAGCTCATAATGCATCTATTATAACTTTATAGTTATTATTTGGAAGGGGAACAGGACCTGTCTTAAGTATTCCAGACCAGGTGGAAAAGCAGATGGAAGTCGGGTTTGTTTCCAGGTTACGGTTGTTTCTGAAGGCTTTGCTTTTTCAGGCATGTGCAGAGAACCTGGAAGAAGATCTTGCATGCTTTTATTAACTGGGCCTGCAGTGAAACAGAATGCTTATGTTAGGAATGAGAATGGATTCCCGTTTTAACAATTATATATACCATTAAATGTAAAACCACGTAGCCTGATCAGATACACATATACATAGTTGTTCTATGGAGGTCTTGAGCCAAGGGACTAAGAGTTGGAATCACAAAAAAATGTGCAGAAAAATGGGAATTTTCAACATTTGTTTCCGTGGAGTTCACCCACATGATGTTGATAGAAATATTTGTTATTGTTAAGATAAACCTACATACAAATCAGTGGTGGGTTACGGTCGGTATGCCCCAGTAGGGGTAAACCGGTGCCTGCTGGGAGCACCAGGTACCGTTCCGGTATGGCGCTCCGGACGACCCACCCACCCACCCTCCTTACCTGTATTTGACCCAACTGGGCCATTTGCACACATGCACTGTGTGATGCTCTGCCGAGCAGCTGGAGTGTTGCAGGCGGGGGTGCACATGCACGTGCAGCGTGCGTGCATGTGGTAGATGCTCAGCCCCGTTGCAGCGTACCAGTTGTGATGGGATCCGGAACCCACCACTGATACAAATGTATGTTCCAAGAAATACAACTCCTGTAATCTTCTGAAAGGTTTGTTTATTCATTCATATTTCATACTTCTTAACCATCCATCTCCCTCAGAGGCTTATAAAGGATGGTATTTATATAAATTCTGTGGAAGTAGAATTGGTTAATCATGTAACACCATGAATCACAAAGGTGTTTTTTTCCTGCCCCCTTTCCCTACCTGTAAGAGCAAAAGAAGACAATATAAGATATCCTGAGGTTAACATTCTTACCAGCATACACAATCCCTCTATGCTCCAAAGCATTTCATATATGTTGTTTTTCATTCTCACTCTATTTCTATGGCTTGTTTACAGAACACATCATAGCCATGAAATCAATCAGTTATCAGCTATTTACATCACTGTCATCATACCATGATAATTACTGGCTTTCATTTTTTATTGATCATCAGTATGATCAATAATGAAACATGAAGGGACCGGTGGTTCAGTCTTTAAAGGACCACATCTGGAACAGGCATATGGAAATCTATCACCATCTACTAGTCAGAATCCTACATACTCATTATCAGTGTCTAATGTAACAAAGCCTTCCACTTTTTGTTTCCGGCTACCAATCTCTTATCTACGTCATTATATACTGAGGAGTCACATTTTACCTAATTTTTACAGTTCATATTCTGGTTGCCATTCAAACTTTTCCTGAACTAAACATAAAAAGAAGTCAGGAGCTCATCTGAAGAGACCCTAGATGGTGATCTTTTTCATTCTGGACTGAAAAGTTAAATCCATCTTTCTTGCAGTTATAGACTGAAATGAATTTACAGTTCTTTATTTGAATGCATGCATTGGTCCTTCTCCCTGTAATTGTATTGGGATCGTAATTATTATTGCAACCACAGCTTTCCTTCAAGGCTTAAGACCACAGGAAGGGAAAAGAATCCCTTTGAATTTCTCTTTCTTTTTAAATATGCATAACTGGATTGTAAATATTTCATTGGTTCTCCTGCATCATGTTACCTCACTGGGTTGTGCTGTTGCCAAAACCTGTGTTACATGAACTACTGGGAGGTTTTATTAGTGAAAAGTTCAAGCATAGTGGAGTCTTTCCTCTCAGTTTGACTTAAATTAACTCCAGAAAACCAAGAATAGGGAATACTGGAAATATTAGTGGAAAAAGGAGGATCTTTTGAATCATAATATGCATTGTTTTTTCAATCTGCAGATCTTATTTCTTTTTCTTTCTAGTCACTTAAAATATTTGAAACTGCAACTAAAGTGATTTAATCAAAATTAAAAAAAAACTGATACATAATTTGGTGTGGGATAGCTGCTGGGAGCCTGATTTTGCTAACACAACTGAAATATTACATAGTGAAATTCCTGTTTTAGCACATAAATAAGAATATTCATTCCTCAGAGTGTTTTATAATAGCTACTTGGATATTTTTTTTCTCCAGGATGTTGTCCAAATTCTTTCCATTTCACAAATACTACCTTTTTGGGGGAACTAGAAAGTGCCAAGATGAAAGTATTTTGATTTCATGGCGCAAGCAAGAAAAATCATGCAGGCTTGAAGACTGCATTAATGAAGCATTTCATCTATGATTGCTCCATGATGGGAAGAGAGTGGAGTGAACTTGTGAATACTTCTAGAGAATTCCTCTACCAAATTTTCACACATGCTATTTAAAGAGACAAGCTGCAAGGTGTAAGAGAGAAATTTGACTTCATTTTTAAGTGTAACACTCTTTTTTTTAAAAAAAAGAAGGAGGAGGGTGTGGGGGAAGAGAGAGATTTGAAAGCCTTTTCAGCCAAGCTGCAATTTTCACCTTTAATGAGAAGTTAGCTGTCTCAGACTAAAGGGAAGACATGGCATGAACTACCCTTCAGTTTGATTGCACTCAATTGTCCTTTAGAAGCTTGTTAGCAGGAATTTTCTCAAGCATGTTTCAGAATGATCAGGAGTTGCTGACGTGAGATTTCTCAGGTGAAGTGTGCTTGAAGGATGCAAACCTTTTTAATGGAAGCCTGACATTTCTGAGTTTTCCTCTCGTTGAATAAATAGCACCGATACATACCTGCAGACTAGAGCAGGCAGCGTAGTATAATCAATATCAAATACCTATGAAGACATATGCAGATTCAAATTTATATATTATACTCGACATTCCATTCTAGTCTACCTTCAGTCAGAGCAGAAATTAAAATGGACTTTTACCTCCCCGTTTAATCATGTTACTGATTGCTATATGAATATTATTTCTTTTTGTACTTTTATATATCAGCACTTACCTTGAGAAGCCATGAAGCTGCCTGGATCACTTCTCCAAAGTAATCAGCGTTAAAGAAAAGAGAAAAAAAACGTGTTTCCTGGTTGCAAAGGACAGAAGGGGAAAGGGGAAAAGCACAGCATGCAGAAAGTTCAGATAATGTCTGTCTACTTCAAGTCAGGTTGCAAAAGAATAGCTTGGAAACACATCACCTTTCTTATATTACTGATTCCTGCATTTTGCTGCTATGAGCAACAGGGGGAGATAATGCTTGGACCTGAGAAAAAGAACTCTGCGTCTGTGTGAATAATGAAAAGCAAGAGGATGCATAAACAATCATATTTAACAAACTGGCTGTTGTATTAATGTCTGTGGGATTAAATCTCACTTGCATATCATATGCTACATTTTGCTTTTACATTATCTGCTATCTATTCAACATTAAGATGCATGAATTAAAGAAAGATGATGTTGCAATGTTTTCTATGGGAACAGAAGAAAATGTGCGTGTATGGTGGAGGTTTTATCCTCCTGTCAGTCAGCTTTGATCAAGGGAGATTGTTCCTTGGCAGAAGAAAATCATACCCAGAAAACTGCTTGTCTTGCAATGGAAATAGAATTCAGATCCAAGAGATATTTCTTCAGAATCTAGATGCTAAATTATAAAACTAATGGTCATCCGAAAAGCATTAGGAAAAAAATAACCTTGAGTTGCCAGCTTATATTTCTCACTCATAATCAAGTTGCCATGGTGATTGTGTCCATGTCTGACTCACAGAGTCACGATTCACAACTGTTAAGTGACCACAAAAAGGGCAAAAGAAGAAAAGGCTGTCATGTAAATCTCAGCAGGTTGAAAGTCATTGTTAACTAACATTGATAGTTATCTATACATGTTCAAGCTCATTTTATGATGTCTTTTTAGTTGCTGCTCAGGATATCTAAATTGTATTTTCATATGGCTGATGGCAGAACTACAGTTTAAGCCTTTTGCCCCATTTATTCAGAGAAATAGCCCGTGGCTTGAGATTCATCCTTTTATATACTGAAAAATTCAGGACATACCCTAATTTTAATTTATAGAATTTGTTAGTACAAGAGTCCACTCAAGATTGATGGATACTTTACTTATGCCATACATTAGTATATTAAGACATTTCAAAACATTTCTATGCAATATAAGATGTGTTGACTACACATTTTAATGATTAATGACAAATTAGACATTTTTACAGAAAGCTAATATATTAGTAGGTCCCATTAAAAGAAAGCATGAAGCCCTGACCAATATTTAAACTCCCTAAGAAGGGGTTTCGTGTGTGTTTGGGTATGTGTGTGTGTGTATACACATAAGGTAAAGATAAAGGTTCCCCTCGCACATATGTGCTTGTTGTTACCGAGTCTAGGGGGTGGTGCTCTTCTCCGCTTCAAAGCTGAAGAGCCAGTGCTGTCCGAAAATGTCTCTGTGGCCCTGTGGTTGGCATGACTAAATCCCAAAGGCATACAGAACACTGTTAACTTCCCACCAAAGATGGTTCCTATTTTTCTACTTACATTTTTGCATGCTTTCAAACTGCTAGGTTGGCAGAAGCTGGTACAAGTAATGGGAGCTTACTCCATTATGCAGTGCTAGGGATTCTAACTGCCGAACTGCCGACCTTTCTGATCGACAAGCTCAGCGTCTTAACCACTGAGCCACTGTGTCCCTGATGTAAACACACACATACACACACACACACACACACACACACGAACACATAGACATCAATACAATGTAATTTTTGGTGTAAATAGATGGAACATGATTTTATAGTTATATTTCTAACCCCAAAAGAATATAATGTGGCACAATCTGAGCTATGCATAAAAGGCTGAAGTATGTACAGTTTCTGACCTTGCATATAAAAATAGGAGAGGAGAAAATCAATGAGGTTTTTAACATAGCATGAAGAAACAAATTAAAAAATCCTGTTTTTCTAACATATTTATCAGTTTATTTTCTGTAAAAATGTCTAATACTTTTTTTTTCTCCTTGAAAACCCCAACATTTCATCTGAGATCCCAGGTGATTACATTAGTCCTTTCTTTTCTTAGCTTTGGTCCAACAACGTGGACAGATTTTAAAAGGAGAAGAAATATTTTTATCTCCCAAATAAACGGAAGGCATTAGACACTCTCTGTGTATGTGATAAACAGTTCCTGTCCTTCCTAAAGAGGTAGACACTATATCTGCCTTATCTGACAGGCTAACTGGCTGTTTGTAATTTTGCTGTATTTCTTCCTCTCTTTTTTATTGTTCCTCTTCTTTGCTCCTTCCTTGATTAATAAAAAAAAAGGAATTCTGAAGACGCATCCCAATAAAGACCAAGTACTAAAGAAAGAAAAAAAACAAGAAAGGTCTCTCACCATCATGCATATAAGCTGCCAGGAACTAGAATTATGTTCCAGATCAGGCTGTTTTTGACATCAGGAATCCTAACATCTGAAGCCCCAGAAAGGATAGAGTAGAGCAGCTGAAACCTCCATCTAATTCTCTATTGTAAGGCATAAGTTTAAAACAGTTTGACAGATGGTTTAAATTTCTTCCTCCATTAAATGCTTTGGAAAAGGAAACTAAATTTAATAATAGATAAAAACAAGGAACAGATGAAAGAAACATGAACAACTCCCCATTTTTGAAAACTCAAAGGTTTGTTAAAGTTGGAATATTCCAAACTAACATTAGATTAATTTCCCTTGAGAAAGGATATTTGGTGAGGGAATTATATAGAAAAGAAGGATGAGGCTAGAGTTAGCATAAGATTTGGTCTGAGAATTTAAAGTGCAAACAAGAGGGAAAGAGACAAGTTCAATATCATTTTTATTTCAAAAGAGGATGTCTTTTATAAAAACAACAGGCTAAAAAGACATGCTTGGATTAAACCAAAGAACCAGATCCTTCCCATATTTTTAATGTTCAATTAATTCTTTTTAAAAATCAGCTTGGAAATATAGGATCGGTTTGAAACAATGATATATTTTTAACAGTTTGTACACTGTCTTTCCAAAGAATTTTTTCCAGATGTAGGTTACAACAGTGAAGAGCAGAGGATCCGTTTGCTTTTGCAGAGTGTAATGAAACATATGTAAACTATTCACTATAACTGGGGAAAAAATGGCATATCAAATGAGAGGTTATATATAAATTTGTGCAAGCTGCATCTAAGGATCCAGTTCAAAAGCTGACCTTTTTGTATTACACATAATATAAGTCAGGGAATATTGGTTCCTTGGTAAGCTTTGTTCCTAAGCCTCTCAATCTATCAGAATCATTCAGCATGGACAGAGAAGGTTCTTATTATGGGATTTGCAGCTGAAACATGTTTTCCTAATGGAGTGATTTACAATTTGAGGTGTCAGAATGATTGTTATCATGGGCAGCTGATGCTCATTTGATTGTTTCAAGCATACTGTAGGTTCTTTTTCCCCCTTTTTCAGCAAAGATAATGTAAAAATAAAGACCAGTATAGGAATTGTGGGGGTGTCGATATGTTTATTTTTTTTCCTCCCAAAATGATTTCTCTCTTTATTCTTACCTTATTCCAATGGTAGGCTTGCTTTTTGACAAACAATCAGTAAGAGAGAAGTAAATTGCTTTGACATGCACGGTTTTCGAGGGTCTCTGTGTGCAGTAAAAGAAGCTGCTAGTCTACAAAACCAAGTGTAAAAAATTGAAGTAACAAATCTCTTTGCCACATAAAAAGAAGGAAAAGGAAGTCTTCTGAAGGAAAGACCAAACATTATGATCAAAATGGAGAAGGGGGGGGGGGAGTTGTGTGATTGGGAAAGTGGATCACAACAAAAAGAAAGACAATTATGCTTGTGAAGTCATACCAGGCATTTTCAATAACATACTTTTCTCCAAAATAGTTACAATAATAATACTACCCTTTTATGTTTTCAGAACACATTTACTGCTTATAAGGTAGAGGATAGAAGAGGATTATCTCCACAACAATGGCTTCCCTGGCTCAGCTAGATTTCCAAAAACATTTGGCACTCACAAAAAGCTCCATTGTCAAGGAGGATATAGAAAGCAATAATACACTGTCTCTCATTTCAGCCATATTCCTGTTTACTTCACTAAACTTTGGTTCAAGATCTATTATGTCGACAGTCTATTCTATAAGATAACTACTGCTTCCAAACGATTCCAGATCAAATTAACTGCCTGTTTTCTACATTAAGATCCATTTATGCCTGGGATCAAATAGTTTCAATAGAGGCTTACATAGGAGTCCAGTCAATCACAGCCTAAACTGCAGAAGGAAGGAATCATAGCTTGGTACATGTCTTACATGAAGTACCAGATTAACACTTGATATCTACAATTAAAAGATTGTGATGAGAAGAAAGAGTTGTCAATACTTGGCTGAATGGACAATTAGGGAGACCATAATGTGTTTTTCAAGTATGTTTGTAGGTTCATCCATATATAACATTTTAGCTACTTTAAGCACAGTTCTTTTGGTACTTCCTAGGCCAACTACCCCACTGTTTTCAATACGTGTAAATGCTACTTTAATTGTAAGTATAATAGAAGGAAGCAGTGACACAGCAAAAGAAAGTGTGACTATCTGAATTTACAAGAACACTACTGGATTATATATAGACCTAATAATCTTGAGAGGCATTTTGATGTAGGGGTTAAAGGTACCAGGGTAAAAAACTGGGAGACATTGAGTTCTAGTTCAACCTTAGGGACAAAGCCTACAGTGATTTTGGCCTAGCCAGTTTTTTTCAGCTCTGGAAAGAAGGCAGTGGCAAATCATTTCTGAAAGTATTGCTGAGAAATAAACTTGTTTGTAATCCAAAAATCAAAACTAATTGGTATATGCACACACACAACACAAAGGATTTGAAAATAAACCTTGTGAGTGACCATATCCTCATACTTACTTTGTAAATTTATCTACCTCTCTCTTACAAAAAAGTAAAGATGTATTGTATTAATATTATATATTCTGGGAGATTAAAGCAGGTATGGGGGAACATTCTAACCACTGCGGACCTTTAGCTTTTTGCCTTCTTATGATGTACTCTTAAAATGTCAACTATCTCTGATGGTTTCTAAAAGGTTTTGTGTCTGAGTGTAGACTAAATCTTGATTGTTCTTCTCCATTTATCCAGTTCTCACCAGATGTTTGATTCTGGTTGTAATTCTGCCTTTGCAGCTTAGGAATTAGTTTCCCAATGTGGCTATATCAGCAACTAGATGTCCTCAAGTGTTCAAAAACATTAGTTAGCACTCCAAAAGATTCTCAGCTCTTCCTGAAAGCCCAATATCTAGCACTATATCATAGATAATCTTTATATAATCTAATCATGCGATTTTCTTGGTAAAATACAGCTTTGGTTTCTCATTGCCTTTTGCTGCCCAGTGTGAAATTATGCTTTTGTCATTGTCACTAATGAACATCTACCACCATCTATACCTCTGTCACTCAAGTTAGGTGCCTGCTAGTATTACAACATGGGATACTTCATGAAATATTATCTGTAGTCAAGATACATTATATTTTTGAATTACCACAATCTATACAGAAAGTTATCAAAAATTGAAATAAGAGTAGCTTGTCAAGACTTGTTACTTAGAAATCCATAGTGATTTTTAATAATCATTGTATTGTTTCTAAAGTGCTTACCGATCCCTCTTTATGATACACTTAGAACTTCAAATGTGTACTGAATGAATGGTTGTAAGTTGAGAACTACCTGGGTTCTCACCCAAATTTGAATTTTTATGTATTCTCTGTATTATTATGATTGCCAGAGAAGATCATATAGGCGTAGCTATTTTGTAAATAATGTAGGTTTTCCTTTGGGCCTCAAGCCTGCCACATATTCCAACTGCTGGAAACTGGGAGGGGGAAATGTGTGAAGCATGGGAGATATGCAGTCAAAATAACATTCTTTCTCAGAGAGTCAAGGTTATCTTGCCCCAACACCTGGACTGATGTGGATGGGAGGAACCTTCTTTCGTGGCCGTGACTGTTTGAACCCATGTGATGGACTTGTGAGTATTGAGGCAGAGTCTTGACCTTTCAACTGGGTGGGGAAAACCTGGAAGTTTTCAGATTTGGTTTCCCCAAATGTGTCAGCATGGCTTCTCTAATAAATTGGAACTTTGAAGAATCTGTAGCCTTGGATTCTTATCTAATTGAGGATGCTATTTGGAACCCTGACAATAATATATCCAACACATGACCTTCTACAAAAGAATCACATACATTTTATTTCTAAATGCAAATTATCTTTTTTACTGCATAGTTTCCTATGAAACTAAGTAATTAACTTCCACAAGTTTTTCCTATCAAAGCCATCTATGATTTGATTTTAGAAGCTGGCACTAATGACCAGTGACCTGAAGTACTGAGGTTCCTGAAGACTTTTCCTTGGGGATAATTGCTATCCTTTCACCAGAATGTCTTTCTACTGGAGGATCAGCACTTTCACACAATTCTTCACAATCACTTTCACACAATCCTTCAGTTGATAAATTACAGGATTGCAGTCAGAAATTCTTGGCTAATAATAGCAGCAGAGCATACAAGTATATAATTTTCAAAAAGCAAAACTTCAGAAATATGAACTTTAAACCAGTACCAAATATCAAATTCAATTCCACTTAAACTATTCTGGGAAATATCTTCCATTTGGCTTTATTTATTTGGAAGTGAGAGAATATGTCTCATAAAATACCTTTAAAGCAGGGATGGGCAATTTTTTCTGAGAGGATTTTTTAAAAAATAACACATGTAGTCACAGAATCGGGTAATAATATTACGACATCACTGGTGCGATGAAACTCTGAAATTTGGGTAACTTTTTTATTATTCTACAGGCCATGTTATTAAACTAATATAGATCGCATAAATCTATTGCATGATAAATGCCTCTGCTTATTTTGTTCTCTGTTCTTACAATACAATACAATAGCAGAGTTGGAAGGGACCTTGGAGGTCTTCTAATCCAACCCCCTGCCTAGGCAGGAAACCCTATACCATTTCAGACAAATGGCTATCCAATATCTTCTTAAAGACTTCCAGTGTTGGGGCATTCACAACTTCTGGAGACAAGTTGTTCTGCACATGAAGTTAAATTTCAGTACTGAAGTTTAGAGAGATCCAAGGACTATTAATAATATGAATCCCATAGGAAACTAGATGATACTCTTGACTTAAACAGTTGGGTTATTTGAATTTTTCTTTTTTGTGCTTTAAAAAAATTAAGTAATGACCTTTACAACTGTAAAACTCGGTTTTATACATTTTTTTCACCATTCTTTGTGAGTTCAGATAATTTGCTTTGATTATTGGCTTTTAAAAACAGAATCATCAACTGTTCTACCTATTCGTTTACTGCAGAGGGTGAAGCTCCATGGCAAGGTCCTTTCAGCAGTTCCAGGGAAGACTCTACACCCATTTGCACTAAGCAGGTAACACAGACAAACCTCCAAGTGGCCTCAATGACTTTCTAAAATAATGCAAATGACCATCTATCTGCAAGGAATATAAATTCTTCAATTCCTCACCATTCAGTCAGAATTAAAGAAGCTTCTTGGATGAGAAACAAAACACCTTCCAAGAAAAACAAGAAAGTGCAGTTGCCTCTTGAAAAAGTGCCTTTGGGACCTGATGAAAATTACATTTGTTATTGTATACAAACTTAATTTAAAAGGTATGTTATCAAACCAGGATCTTTTTTCTTACTGCCAAAATAAGAATTAAAGAACAACTAAAACTGAGGGGGATACAATACGAATAGGATGCAACCTTACTTTTGGGAGGCAGATTGATCAAATCCCACCATACCACATAAAATGAATTGCAAAGTAGGAGTATGTGCTCTACAGAGCCATTAGTGTTGTTGTGATATGACTAGGAATTATTCTAATTCCCACTTTCTCCATATTGCCTAGCAAGCAACATACTTCTTGAATCAGAAGGATTCAAAGAGATCCCAATGGCTAGTCCTTCTGCTATCTGCAAACACTTTTACAGGCACTTCTCTCAGTCATATACTAGGATCTCAAGGGTTTACTCATCTCTAAACAAGAGCACTTAAAAGTTCTGCCATTTTGAACCATATTGTTATTAAAAGAGCTAAATATAAAGAAAATGCATGAAGCTGTCACCTTATGTGCTTTGCTACTAGGTGGGGACAGACTGCCATGGATTGTGGGGAGGGGGGAATGAAGGGGGAAATCCTTGGGAAATAGAAAGTAGAGGCTGTACTATCTTGATATGCTGCCTCAAGGTCACCCAGCTGGAAGAAAGAGGGAACTGCTTACCAACCTGCACTTGGATAGACTGTTTTGAAAACATCTTGCATTAACTTGATTGGTTACACTGGGGTAGGCAATGAGAGACAGTAAATGGGTGGGTGGGGGGCAAAGTAGAACTTAGTGATTTTGATTCTCAGTTCTGGCTATGCAATATTCCAATACACTTGATCTCTAATAAAACTATTCCTTTTGCAACAAATAGAGCCAAGAATTGTTTTTGTCTAGTGCAAGTTGTGAGCAGTCTGATAGCTATACTGGATTTGAAGCTATTGCTTTCTTTAAAAGTTTCCTACCACAATACTATTTTTTCCTTTTTCTGGCAAATAACTTGTCATAGTTATCTAAAAGGATAAAAATAGGATAAAAATATTAGCAAAAACAGTGTTTTGTGATTTGCCTGTATTTTGCCTTCTCTGATTCTCTTCCTCCACCCGGTATGTATAGTAACTTCACTTATGTTAGTCTGTTTGCATAGGTATTGCAGATAGTCTAGCAGTAATTGTAAATGATGCCCCATTATTTTGATTTTTGCTAGCTGCATTTAATTCACAGAACTCACTCACTGCTTTTTACAGCATGCTCTTGATAGTTTATCATGGAAGGAATAAAAATCTTTGTTTGGAGCTGAAATCAGGACTTCTTGCAAAACATAAAGAAGAAAATCTTTAAAATAACAATTAACAGTTTATTGCAAATTTTCTTAGTAGCTATAGCTAATTCACTATTTATGTTGGCAATTAACTTAAATGAAGAACTAGGTCACAGTGATAATTTAACCATAGATTTCAAATGGCAGGGCAAAACAAGAGCAAATGTTTAAATCCTACATACTAATCGTAATGAATTTTAGAGAAGGAAAACTTTTTGCTTTGTCTTCATCTTCTCTAATGTCATAAAAAGGATTATGGTCTGAAAATGGCTTTTTCAGAGTTCTGGAATTTCTAAGAGAATCAGCTGACTATTGACTTTTACTCTATCAAATATTTATTGAATCAGGTTTGCAGTATAATCCTCAGAATGATTACTCTTTTAAGCTTACCCCAACTTTAAATGCAACGCACAGCCATTTCTCAATGCTCTAGGTAAAAAAAGAACTGTTAACAACTTCTAGTGTCCCTATGTAATCCAAATATACTATCATCCTATGGCAAGGATAGGCTACCAAAGCTTTCTAGATGTTTTGGACATTATATTCCTATAATCTCCAAGCAATATGGCAAATGGTAAGGAAATTAGATTTAAAAAACCATAGAGAACAAACCAGGTTTCTGCACTAAAGGGACAAACATTCAGGACTGGCTTTAGAGATAGACAAGCAGGACCTGTGCCATAGAGATCAAATTTAAGGCAGTAGCAGTGAGTCAATGTCCAATGAGCATACATGCTGAATAGTTTATGGCAGAGGAAAAACAAACATCTACCGGTAAATATCTTCGCACATGCCTTCCTTATGATTCTGGAGATTGTCATGTAGTTTATTATTATATTTCTTCTGTAATTATACTGCAATTATAGATTATAACTTCCAATCAGATGTATTTTAATCTTAATAAAAATTAACAAAACATGTTTTTAATGCATAGAGTTATCAAATTCCTTAAGTACTAGGAATTTGATAACTCTATGCATTAAAGATCTAAACTAGGTTCTTTTCAGCCGTTTGACTGGGATCAAGTGTATATCAACCATGAATAAGTACTGCAATTTTTAGAAGAATCAGACATTAATTTTGAAAACAATAAGTTGAGTCATGTGAAGGAACATCAGAGGCATTCTTTGTCTAGAGGATTGTTTAACCTTGGGCCACAATAGGAATTTGGTTAAAAAAATTAAAATAGTTCAATGGCATAATCCATGCTTTCCATGCTGAAAATCCATGTTTCTAATTGTTAATTAATTAATTAATTTTTATCCTGCCTCTATTGGTGACCCAAGGCAGCATAATCATAATACACTTTCCTTCTGTTTTACTCACAACAACAATCCTGGGAGGTGAGTTGGGTTTAGGATGATTGGCCCAGGGTCACCAAGCTGGTTTTCATGCCTAAATGGGATTAGAACACATGATTTCCTGGCTTCCAGGTCAGCTCCTTAATCACTACACCAAACTGGCTCTTGAGTCTAATTTCATGCAATTACCACAAGAGGTTCTGTTAGGTTGAGATAAATAATAATAATAATTAAAAAAAAACCATGGAAGAAATCTAAGTTAGGACCAAAGAGTAAATTACATCTTAAGGACAATATCAAGATGATGGACTGAGGATGAAATGATGACAAATGTTATAAACACATGCTTGAACTTAAAACTGTATTGGTTCTCAAGAAAAAAATAACTAGAGATCCCTATTAATACTGTTATGCAGAAAGACCAATAATAGCTGGATACAAGAGACTCACGAGACTGACCTGCTTAAAATATCTAAATATGAAAACAGACAGCAAAAAGGTCAACTAGAAGTCATGGGAAAGACCTGGGTTCTAGCAATATCAGGACTCCAGAGAATCCTCTGCAGGAAGTCCCAAGACCACTAATTTTCAGGACTTAGCATAGCATTGTCCCATTTGGAGTATGGACTCCAAACTTAGTGTCTGCCAATGGCCTGTTAAGAGTGGATAATGATTTATTCTTAGGTTATCAAGATTTCTGTTCTTCTTGCATTAACAATTGTAATTCTACTGACTCATCACATTTACCCACATTAAAATTGTGTCATTCTACAGTTCTATTGCAAATGCAAACTACATTAAAAAAGACCCGTCTACATCTCTTTTTTAAAACAAACAAACAAAGTATTGGAAAGATTTAATGACATAATAGTAGCTCGATTAGGACATCAAAATTAATTTCAGTTTCCCTGAGGTGTTGTATTTTAATTAACAATTCCATGATCTTACTCTATTAATTAGCATACTGAAAGAATAATAAGTTTCAGATGAGTTTAATTGTAATAAAGCATTTCATCTCCTAAAAAAATAATAAAAGGAATTAAAAGTCTCCATCCAATTTATTTTCTGCATTTAATAGCAATGTTTAGAGACACGATTGAATGTAGCTGCAGAGTAATCTTTTTTAATTCATAAAAGTTTTATTTTTGGTGCTTAATTCCTTTCAAATATCTTCCGGATGGCATGCTGATGATATTATTCTGTTCCCCTGCAGTAGTTATTTCTGCTAGACATCACATCGGTTCATTCCTCATAATGTTTTCTCCGCCATTAATGCAGATAACAAAAAAGAAGACTATATAGTCTGTTAAGGAACCTTTTGCACCGATCAGCTCAACTGGCTGTTTTCCATTAACATTCCACCAGAATGAATAGTAGGTTCAGATGGTGCTGATGCATTCCCAGCACAGCAGGTTCACTATGTCTGAAGATACCTGGTAAATTCAGTGGTCAGTAAGCAACTGATAAATTACCAGGCAAATCCCTGAACATTTTTTTTCTAAGTACAAGGAAAAGGATTGCCCATTAAATACTGTGAAATGCACAAGAGACAAACCCATCTCCTTAATTTATCTCCGAATGTGTCCTGTTATTTATTTTTTTCCCATGTGTAACCCACAGGGAAAAGTTTATGCTCTCAGCAAGATTTTCAGATCTGATCAGGAATTTTTGAATAAAGAAGCAGAAATACTGGGACATACCCTTCTGCCATTTATTGTGGAGGAGGGGAAGAGAGTTTTTCCTACATTATAGGTCAACTGAACTCACCCACCAAGTAAAGAAATGCATTTATGAAAGAGACAGGTAACATTATTGATAGAACAAAAATTGTCCTGAGCAAATTTTGTATGCTTATTGTATTAAATGCATTTAATAGAAGAAATAAGGGAGAAGAAAGGATAAAACGGGTCCATTTATCTTTCAAGAATAGATGCTACCCAATGTGGTATTTTTCATGTACTTTTTGAACAGTTTACTGTTGCAAGCCATAGCAGATGTCACCAATATACCTTTTCCCCTATTTGAATCATGCTTCCTTTTGAAGTTCTCTTATCCTAAATGACAACATGAAGGAAGATGGTTGCCTGAAAGCTTTAGGTGCTGCAACAGGACGAAAAACATCGAAATGAGTTTTCAAGATTCAAGATATAAATTTTTCCCCAATAAGGTTGGAGCATGGCATGTACATTCCATATATTAATAGGATCTGTTCACAGAGGAACATTTGGCCAAGGTCTCACTCTCTTGTTTTGGCACAGAGAACCTATTGCTGTGATTTGACCCAATTCCTCAACTCTTTGTTTCTGCCTCTGGAACTAATTTTTTTGTCCTAACTATTGGGATGGAATGGGCTTTCCTACACTTTGGACCAATTAAAATTCACTATTCTCTTTCTATACATTTAAGACACAACACAAGTGGCTCCTAGTAGTTAATCTGCTCTTAGCACAAAAATCTACACACAGGATGAAAACATAAAACCCAATAGAAACATAAACACTGGTCAAGCTGTATGTGTGATGGTGCCCATTCATTCTCCAAAAAAAAAAGCCATTCAAGTCCTGCCTTTTACAGAGACCAATAATAAAAGTATTAATGTAATCTTAAATTATTTGATAAAGGATTCTGGTTCTGGTGGCTTCTGCCAGAAGGTATGCTGATATTCTGGGAGGGCAGCAGAGTTAGAATTAATACAACTATGGAGGCGGAGGCCTTCATGGAAAAAAACAAAACCCTCCTAGATAAAGCGGATGACACCACACAAGATACGGGAGGTGCCGAAGTTTTGCTGGCAGGCGGGGGGTGGGGGGGAGGAAGCAACAATGAGAAAACTCAGATCACAGAAGTAAGTTAGAAAAATAGTGCAATTGCTGATATAAGGAATCTTTTTGTTTGATACAAAATAAATGATTGAAACTATGGAAAGATACAATGTAAAAATAAGCTGTCAAAATCTAGTTAAGCAATAACATCTTGTTTACCATTATGTAAAAGTTATGAGAATTGGGGGGAATACCATTTCCTGCATGATGTAGCTGTCAAAATTTGTAACCACCCATCACCCTTTTCCTTAAAATTTGGTAAAACTAATAAAAACACATTCCAAAAAAAAAGTATTAATGTAATCTTGAGGACAGAGTATTCTATAAAGACTGCTAGAAAAGTTTGAGTTTGAGTTTTATTAAATTTATATACCGCCCCCCTCTCCCCGCAGGGACTCGGGGCGGTGTACAGACAGTACAAATAAAACAACAAAGCAAGAACAACAATACATTAGACAACCGACATAAACATACGGTCTGTGACATACCCAAACTCATTTCAAGTTAAAAACAGTCTAAAACCAAATTAAAACCCCAAAATTTACAATATTAAAAGCCATCCAGGAAGGGCAGTAATAGATTGTACTTAAGATTCCGATTAGGCTAGGCCTGCTAGCCGGAACAGGTGAGTCTTGAGTTTCTTACGGAAGGAGCGGAGATCAACAGTAGTTCTAATGTCAGGGGGGAGTTCGTTCCAGAGGGTTGGGCCCATCACAGAGAAGGCCCTACTCCTGGGCACCGCCCGCCCGCCCGCATTATCTAGCGGAGGGTACCTGGAGGAGACCCTCCCTGTGTGAGCGGATTGGTCGTAGGGATGTATGGGGTAGAATGCGATCTCGCAAATAACTAGTTCCCGAGCCATGGAGCGCTTTGAAGATGACAATCAACACCTTGAAACGCACTCGAAAAGCCACAGGTAGCCAGTGCAGCTCGCGCAGAAGTGGTGTTACATGGGAGTACCTGGTACTCCCCAAGATTGTCCGCGCGGCTGCATTCTGAACCAACTGGAGCCTTCGGGTGCATCTCAAGGGGAGCCCCATGTAGAGAGCATTACAGTAATCAAGACGGGAAGTCACCAGGGCCTGAGTGACTGTGCGAAGGGCATCCCGCTCAAGTAGGGGGCGCAATTGGCGCACCAGGCACACCTGGTGGAACGCCCTCCCAGCCACGGCCGTCACATGATCATCCAGCGACAGCCGGGAGTCTAGGAGGATGCCCAAATTGCGTGCCCTATCCACCGGGGGTAGTTGTTCCCCCCCGATGGCCAGAGATGGAGCAAACTGGCTAAAGCGGGGCACCGGTAGCCACAGCCACTCCGTCTTGGAAGGGTTGAGCTTGAGTCTGTTGTCCCCCATCCAGATCCGCACGGCTTCCAGACACCGGGACATCACCTCGACGGCTTCGTTGGGGTGGTTCGGGGTAGAGATGTATAACTGAGTGTCATCTGCATACAGATGGCGCTTAACCCCGAATCCTCGAATGATCTCGCCCAGCGGTTTCATGTATGTGTTGAACAGGAGAGGTGAGAGGACCGACCAGAAAAACTTTGCTTGTGTACCCTTGCCTCCTTCATCTCTCTTGCATGCTTCAAAAAAATTAATACAATTCATGGAGGTCATGACGCTCAGTGGCTATTAGATTTTATTTTATTTTATTTGTTTTTTTGTGTGTTTTTGTTTATCAAACATGTACAAGATAACAAGCATAGCAGAGGTGGATTCCTACCGGTTTGGCCCAGTTTGGCTGAACCGGTAGTGGTATGGCGGCCTGGGTTGGTGGAACCGGCAGCACCCCAGGCTTGTCACACCTCTGAACTGATTCTCTGCTAGCCATTTGTCACCCCGCATGCACAGAATAATGTTAATTCAAATGCGGATGCGTGCCTGAGCAAACCGGCAGTAAAGCTGGCCAGAACCCATCGCTGAAGTTATAGGTATGAACAGAAACATGAACAAAGGAAGTAAATGCAGATAAATGGGGACAATGAGACAGGGACAGTAGGCATGCTGGTGCGCTTATGCACACCCCCTTTACAGACTTCTTAGGAATAGGGTGAGGTCCACAGTAAAACAGTTTGAGATTGAAGCTGGGAGGGTTTGAGGCTGTAACAAAGGGTCAGGTAGAGCATTCCAGGCACTGACCACTCTGTTGCTGAAGTTGTATTTTCTGCAATCAAGTTTGAAGCAGTTTTCCTTCAGTTTGTATCGATGGTATACCCATGTATTATTGTGGTTGAAACTGATTTGCAGCGTAGATGCTGATTACTCCTATCCATTGGAGACTAGTGGGTTCCCTATGTAGTCGGGTGGCACTGTCAGAACAGACTGCTCATATTTAAATGATGGTCCACTAGCACACCAAGATCCCTCTCACAATTATTACTGTTGAGCCAGGTACTGGCCATTCAATACCTGTGCATTTGGGTTGGGTTTTTTTTCCCCTTGCTTTTCTAACCATTGAACAACATTTTGGATAGGGCCCACTGCTCAGGTCTGTTAATATCCTTGTGAATCTTGAGTCTGTCTTCCAAAGTTTTGTCAACTAATGCCATTTCCCAGACTGAAATGGGTTTACATAATCTGCTTCTTTGAGAGCGCTCTGTAACTCACAGCAACCAATTTTATCATATTTATTTATTTATGATCACTGGACTGCAAAGTAACTGCAACAGTAAGGACAAAATCCATTTAAAGAAGCACATAAAGACCGGCTCAAATAAAATAAGATCAATAAAACCAACATGTTCACCTCTCAAAATGACACAAAACCTATCTTTTCTCATTTTTTCAAAGTTCAGGGCAGGGCAGGGGAGGAACAAATTCATTTCTTTTATTTTTATTGGAAGCAGTAAGTAGAGAAGCAAGGAAAGGAGATGATTTGTGGGGAAGATGAAGCACTTGTTGTTCCCAGAATTTCAGCAATCCAGAGATCAAGAAATAGCTGATAGACAGACAGACAGACATGTATGTGGAGCTGTAGTATCTCTGCTAATAATATTAAATTGCATCTTTGTAACATAATATGATTTAAGGCTATGGTTCTCCCAGTTGCAATGTATGGCTGTGAAAGGAAGAAATAAGAAAGGCTGAGCACCAAAGAATTGAGGCCTTTGAACTCTGGTGCTGGAGAAGACTCCTATGAGTCCCTTGGACTGCAAGGTGATCAAACCGGTCAGTCCTAGAGGAGATCACCCTGACTGCTCTTTAGAAGCCAGATCCTGAAGATGAAACTCAAATGCTTTGGCCACCTAATGAAAAGGAAGGACTCACTGGACAAGACCCTAATGCTTGGGAAAGATTGAGGGCAAAAGAAGAAGGGGATGACAGAGAATGAGGTGGCTGCATGGAGCAGTAGGCATAAGCTTAAATGGACTCCAGAGGATGGTAGAGAGCAGGAAGGCCTGGAGGAATGTTGTCCATGGGGTCGTGATGGGTCGGACACAACTTTGCAACTAACAACAACAATGAGAAAAAATGCAGGTATCACTGCATGAATATTTTCCCCCTTATTCTGGAGCATTGTGTTTCTTAATATCCATGGTTCAAGAGAATTTGATACTGCCCATCTGATGGTCTGAGTCGTGAAAGCTATCTTTTGCTTCACCTCTTCAGAATCCTACTTCAGGTAACTTTATGAAATAGTTATTAACTTAATCAGTTACTCGTTGTAATATTGAGACTGAGTGTGCAATTTAAACATGGGCATCTAAAGAAATGTTTCTGTTTATTTCTCTCTCTGTGTGTATTAAGTGATATTACATGGTTCATGACACCAAACAAATATGTACATTTGTATTGCAGCTTCCAACAGATGACTATAAATTTAAATCGTTGAATTTCTCATTAGTCAAATCATTGTCTGCACTAAACTAAAATTTGATTTGATTGAAAATGTTACTACAGTTAAAATAAATAACTTCATTGTGATTTACCTGAAATGGTAGAAGATTTCCTGCTTGAGCAAGGGTTTAGGCTAAAAGATCTCCAAGCTTCCTGTATACTGTTATTATGATTATAAGTAATAATGTGTCCTTCCAACGCAGGAAACATTACAACCTAGTGTAAAGTGACCAGATTTTAACATTGGTAAAGTGGGACACCATTGACCGGGAGGGAGGGAGGACGCTTGGAGGGGGCACAGCCAAGAGCAAGACTTGGTCACTGCGGCTGCTGTCCGCCCTGTACTTTTTCTCCCTGTGGCGCTTGGCAAGCGGAGAGGCGGACACCTGACCAGCTGCTCCTTTCCGCTCTCCCTCCCTCCCTCCGCAGGCCCAGAAGCAAAACAAACAGAAAGGAGGCATGGAGCGGGGGGAGCCGCCTGGCAGAGCACTCACAGCCAGCAGGCGGAGGAGGTGGGGGACAAAAGGAAGGCCAGCACCAGGCTCCTGCCTCTCCAGGCCGCCAAGCGAGCGGAGCAGCGTCGCCGACAGCCCGTAGCCAGGGCAGAGAGGCGGGGTGCACATTCTGCAGCACACCAGGTAAGGCGAGCCAGTCCAGACCAGCTGGCTGAGGCTCCTCCTGCCTGTCTCTGCGCGCGCGCCGATCCTCACCGGAGCCACGGGGGAAGCACCGCTTGAGCACCTGGCAGGATCAGGGGCCCCGGGAAAGCCATGCTTCCCGGCCTGCCAGGGTGGGGGGCCGATGGACGGGGGCCACCAGTGCCGCTTCCCAATGGGCTCCACACACCGCCACCTCCGCCTCATCTCGGCCACACCAAGGCTCCACTTGGGAGGCACGCGCATGCTGCTGCCGCTTCCCCCGGAGCCGGTTCCTCGGAAGGGGCAAAATCTGCCACCGCTGCCGCGTGAAGACTGCGATGCCTGGCTCAGCCTCAGCTCCACCGCCGCCTGGGGGGACATGGCTCACGCCGTTCCCTAGCTTGTCATGCATTCTTTCCAAAAATTGGGACATTTTAAAACGCTGCGGGACGCGGGACAAATTGTTAAAAATTGGGACTGTCCCGCCAAAAGCGGGATGTCTGGTCACCTTAACCTAGTGGCAACTTTTAGGGATAAAGATTAAGAAGTTAGTTTTGTAGTCCTCTGTAATCCAATAGCCATAATAGCCATAATCAACCTCCTTGGTGCTTCTTCATCAGTGACAATGTGGAACAAAGTAAAATCAAAAATAGATTGACAAGAACAGCTCCTTTGCTGTACAGAAGATAACTATATACCTACATACACACACACACACACACACACACATGCAGACAGACAGACAGACAAGGTATATTTGGAATAATATGTATATACATACTTTTGCTGGATACACTAAACTTCTTTTTTGTTTGTCAGTATCCCTGAGCTGTTGCAAAAATGACAGACAGAGACCTATGGTGTTTTCTCTTGGAAATGTGATGGGAGATCACTATTCAAATATCATGCTAATATAGAAGTAACAATAACCTTGGGCTTCTGATGGTTCATACAATATATACCAATGATGGCTAACCTTTTTGTCCTTGTATGCCAAAAGAGAGCACGCTTGTGTCCACAGCCACAATGCAATGACCCTCACCCCCCTGCGCATGCACGTACGACCCATCACAGTCTCCTGCCCCCCTGTTCATGTGCATGACCCCTCCATGCCCCATTTTGGGCCTAACAGGTCTCCCTGAATCCTCCTGAACCCAAAAATGCACTGTCCCCCCGCACTCTCCCTGCTCCCCGTGCATGCATGCACGTCTCCCGCATGTGCAGCAGAGATCACAAAATTAGCTGGCTGGCGGGAGGCATGCACACATGCACGGTGAAGCTGAGCTGGATGACAGCTTGCATGCCAGCAGAGAGGACCGAGCGTGCCACCTGTGGCACACATGCCATAGGTTGGCCATCACAGTTATATACAGTAGGTTCCAGCATTTGAAAGTAGTTTCTAAATTTGGCATTTACAAAAAAATAAATAAATAACAGAAGGACATGGCTGATATTTTATGCAATTTTATTTCTTTCTAAGTGATACATAGAATTTATACCACTTCACAATGGAGATGATTATAGCTGCTAGATAAGGAGACCTCCTGGGAAACTAAAAAAAATATCAATAGCAGTGTTTAACTACATGAACCTTATTTGCATTATTAGCTCTGCTGTGCGGTACCCTCAGAAAGCTAATGGCATGATTTTGAAGAAGCTTTTTAGATTATGGGTAAGTAAATAACCTTCAGGGTTCCCATTGACCACACAACTCATTTCAAATTTTGCACATTATAGTTATGAAAACTATTTTTTGTTTACTTTTACATTTTACATGGTATGCAAATGTGTTAGATGTATTCCTTCTATCCTGATTTGGTGCTTGCTCTATTTTAATGGGCACATACAGTGGAGGGAAGCATAATCAAAGTTTTCTTGGACATTGAGCACCAAGGAGACAATCTTGGAAATTCATAGAATCAGATGCAGAGTATAGAGTATAGAGATAGTCAAAGCTTAGAAATCTGAGGAACCAATTCAGTCAGTATCCTGAGCACAGAGATATATAGGATAGCTATTGCAACAGAGATGGTATTCAGACAGTTCTAATAGATTCTGGAGAGCAGAAATTTTGAGAGGGGGGAGGGATTTTGCAGTACATTTCTTGGCAGTCAGAACAATTAATCAGTGGAATGACTTGCCTTCAGAAGTTGTCGGTGCTGTTAGATACTTGTCCTAGCTACACCAAGGTCCTCTGTTCCAGCGGAAACAGAGATTTAATCCTATTGGTCGAAGGGTCTGACAGCTCCTTATAAAAGGGCTGCTGTCAGACTCAACCTTCGCTGGATTGTTCTCACTTGTTGTACTTAATAAAGAGCTGTTGTTACTGTTAAGCCTGTGTGTGTCTATCCATTACCCAATCTAACACTGGCGATGAAGGTGGGTTTGGAAGGCAACTAGGCGAACCGAAAAGAGTGTAGCAATCCAGCAAGTACATCCAGCCCGGAGCTCAGCGTGGCTTCGAGCAGCCATTTTTGAGTGGCAAACTCAAACGCCCTCAGAACACAAAATGTCCATGCATGCCTCACCGACTCCGTATGACCCAGTCACTGAGCACTACTCATACTTGCTACAATTTGACTGTTTCCTTGAGGCAAACGACTTCATGGGCCTTTCTGAAGGGCACAAGAAGAACATGAATTCCGAGACCTGGATGAGCTGATTCTGGACCGCATAATTTGTGGCATACGGGACATTAACCTAAAGAACATGTGACCGGGAAGTGTTCGAGATGGTGAAAGATCTCTCTGAGCCGAAACTGTTACAATCAGTCACCTGGTTCGTGCTTCAGCAGACACTAAGGACTCACTTTGCCCCCAAGCTGTCCAAGCACGTTCGCCAGCATGAGTTTAACATCAGGAACCAGAAAAAGGGCAAGTCGATTAACGAGTACATTACGGTGCTCCTCAAGGCCGTAACCTAATGTGAATTCTGAGACCTGGATGAGCTGATTCTGGACCGCATAATTTGTGGCGTACGGGACATTAACCTAAAGATCACCTTGGACGAATCAGCCATCAAATCTACTGAGATTCTGCAGCACCAAAGCACTCCACAAGACACGTGGAAGAGTACATGCATACATCGCGAGGCTGCAGAGCCCGAGAGCTCAGAAAGCAAAGAAGATGACAGCCGCGCCCAGCTGGTGCACAAATTCAAATCACGTCTCCCGCCTTGTGCTAGCTGTGGAGGAGACTATGCCAGATCGGCTTGCCGTTTCCGTGATGCAACCTGCCAGTGCTGCGAGCGAAAGGGGCACATTGCCGGAGCGAATTCCCTGCCACTTTCTGGCAGCCTAGAAATGCACCAAACTGCCAACACTGACCCAACCAAGGGGCCTGGCAGAAGCCACCAGGGCACTCAGAGGACGACAATAGGGTCACCTACCATATGTCAATCGGCCAACACCACACCAAGCGGCCAAAAAAGCTGAAGGTCACAGTCCTCATCGAGGACTCTCCATGTGAGATGGAGATCGACACCGGGTCATCACTGACCATCATACCATGGTCTACCCTGAAGCAGGCTATCCCTAGCCTAAAGAAGCAGCATCTTCGCACCCCTGACATCCGCCTACGCGATTACCAGAGAAACCGGGTCCCCATCGTGGGCCAGGGAACCTTCCAGGTGAATTTCAAGCAGTTCAGCGGGAAACTCCCAGTAACAGTGGTCAGTGGCAACCTGCAGAGCCTCCTAGGGCTAGATTGGTTCCACTTGTACTTAATAAAGAGCTGTTTTTACTGTTAAGCCTGTGTGTGCCTATCCATTACCCAATCTAACAGGTGCTGCAACACTGGAGTTTTTTAAGAAGAAGTTGGGGAACCATAGGGTCTCCTGCTTGAGCAGGAGCTTGGACTAGAAGACCTCCAAGGTCATTTCCAAATCTGTTATTTTGTTATTCATATATATTATATACATATCAGTGGTGGGTTCTGGGTGGTACGGACTGTAAGGCCTTACTGGTAGTAGCCGGGAGCAGCAGCCACCATACTGGTACGGTGGCTCATATGGCCCAACCACCGGCATTCCATAGCTGTTTACAGCGCGATCGGCCAATTGCCCACAAGCGCATGCAAGCACACAGAATGCAGCCCTTGCGTGACTTCCGCCAATCAGCTGGGTCTCACAGGACAGTGCTGTGTGCATGTGTGTACAGCCCGACTAGGACACCTGTCCCTGTGCGCAGAGTACCGGTTGCAACGGGATCCAGAACCCACTGATACATATATAATATAAGTAGAAAGCTTTGGTGTTGTATCAACATACATTAATAATAGGGTCTGTGAAAGAACCAGTTTTTAAGGGATTTTAACATTATATCAACATATTTGGAAAGAGCAGGGGGAGGTTGTTTTATAAAGTGGAAACCACACTGCCTTTGGGATGTCCCTTCTGTCACCTTACAACTGTGGAGAACCTTAAGCTTCCCAGCCTGATGCATATATAGAACAGGTGATGCCATCGAGAGAAGAACCTTGTAGCCATGTTATGTGGGGTAATAAAGATTAAAATCATCACTTTAAGTTGGATTGGAAATCTACTGGCAATTTCTGCAGAACTGGATAGTTGTGACATTTCATATTATGATTTTGTTCTTCTGACACTGGAAGATAGACAGGCTCAGTGTTCTTCAGCCTGTGACATTGTTTTTTTTTTAATGGAACCAAATGAGTGGTTTTGGAAGGGAAAGTAGGGCAGGAGCTGATACCTTTAAGCTGCAACCTTAAAACAAATGACTTTTCCTTCTGAAGACAAGAGTGAAAACTCCAATCTTAAGTGGGGGAAATAACCCTGCACAATAAAATGTTGCCACCATGTGGTGGTTCTGGTGTACTACAATTTAATCAAAAACTGTAGGTACTTGATAATTTCTGACTAGCCAAAGCATAATGCATTAAAAAGGAGGCATTTAAACTAATAGAAATGAGAAATGCACTCATATCATAACAACCTAATTGAGTACTGTTTACCATTTATGGGTGTGTAATAGCACCCAGAAATTGTAAACAGTACTCAATTAGGTTATCATGATAGTTTTTATAACTCAGCCGAAACTGTTGCCGATGAACACATAATGTTATAATCAAAGTTTTTAAAGTCTAAAGTGTTTGTTTAAATACAAACTATTTTAAAAAGACATACATATGTTGCATCATTGAGCAAAGTATTGTTGACATGCGTACTTATTTATTTATAATACTTATTTTCTCATATTGTTAATATGTTTCTACGATAAAATGGGGTGGGATTTTCAGTGAATATAAGCCACTGGTCCTAATAAAAATTAGAAGGCTTGAAAAATATACATTTCAGGCATAACATCTGCTTATAAATAAATAAAATATTTAGAGACAGTGGAACCAGAAAGCAAGTCACTTCAATTGTCTTATAATGAAAATTAATCCTGATCATTCGTATGTGTTTTTCTCTCTGTGTGTGTATCACATCTTTAAAACGTTATGTCATTGGGGAAACTGAAATGAAAAGCAAATCCCATCCTAAAACAATCTCCCTGCAAGCATTAGTGTTCCATGAATGCCTGAGTGAACGAACAAGTAGATAGTTCAGGGCTCTTGACACCTACAAAATGTTATCAACAGAAAGAAAGAGAGATGAGGCCATCTAATTGTATAATATTGGAAGAATACATGCATAATTATAGAACTGCAATGACAGTTGCTTGCTATGTCCACTATCAGGCACTCTGAGTGGCAATTTATCTTTGGATTTCCCATTCATTTGTATAAGAAACAGCAGGAGGTGGTCCCTGGGCATCCTGAGTAATGGCAGAGATTTTAAGCAAAACCCCATTGTAGATTCTGTTTTAAAGAGATATTACATGTGCCATTTAAAACATTTTTAGCCTTTCTCCCACTTGAGATGTACATATGTCAAAGACAGAAATATAATTTTACAATTTGTAAAAAGCTGAATTATATAATTGTATTTCAGCATTTTATTTTCCATTTACGGTATTTGCAAAATGTATTGGCCACCCATCTTATCCAGAGTAACTCTGAGTGGCTTATGGTCATAAAATTAGTTTTACAAATCAGTTGGAGTATGTGTAGGATAGTATATTTACAGACATATGAGGCCTGCGTTTGTCCTCTGAATGGCATGTTAAGGGACTGTAGTGAAATTCTGATGTATTGCAAATACTCCTTGAATTTAAATTTCATTAATGTTAGACACTTAATCTAACATTCTCTGTGCATATAATAATAATTTTCCTTTTTGCAGATTAATTTGTAGGATTTCTGAGAGTTATCTCTCAAGGTTTTGGAGGATGGATTCAACTCTGGTGACACACGTTGTATCGGTGGTGGGATTCCAAATTTTTATTACTGGTTCTGTGTGCGTGGCTTGATGGGTGTGGCATGGCTTGGTGGGCATGGCTTGGTGGGTATGGCAGGGGAAGGATACTGTAAAAACTCCATTCCCTCCCCACTCCAGGGGAAGGTTACTGGAAAAATGCCCATTTTCTTCTGATCAGCTAGGACTCGGGAGGGAGAGAATAGATGGGGAGGGACCAGTCAGAGGTGGTATTTACCGCTTCTCCGAACTACTCAAAATTTCCACTACTGGTTATCCAGAACTGGTCAGAACCTGCTGAATACCATTGTATGCTTAATGAACCTAAATGATCAGGACAGGAGTTTGTTTGTATTTCCCTTCTTTTGAAGAAACTCAGAGCAGCATATCTGTTTTTCTTTCTCTTTTATTTTTTGAGTGATAAACTATATCTCAGATCAACTACGTGAGATAAGATAAATGACAAAAAGTAAGAAACTCCAAATCACTTGTCCTCCTCTTGCTAGGGATGGTTATATATTCATTCAAATATATGAATTGTGCCCTTTAATTCTTTCAAACATTTACCAGCTTAGCAGTGCTTTCAGCCCTTTAGCTTAATTTCACAGGCCAAAATCATCTTTATTGATTAACATGTATGTATTTATATGGATATAAATAAGTTTGCTGCTTTTTAGTTAGAGTGATTTGTATTGTTAAGTGCCAACAATCTAATGACAGAAAGCCTGCCATTAATTGCCATCTCTTCCTAGGATTCTTAGTTTTTTTAAAAAAAAGATCTGAAGACATGGTACTTTTATAGTCCATGCCTGAGCTCATCACTAAAAGCAATTCAAAAATTAAGCATGAATAATGCAAATATGGATTTCTTTGATATATATGCAAACGATTGAAGTTATGTACAGACTCCTTCCATAGAAGCGGCATCATAAACTGAAATAAAACTCTATGCGATGACTCAATACAACAGAATCTCTATATGTAGATTTGTATAGTTCTAAAGCAAAGTTTTAGGGATGTTAGATCTGGGCAACGAGAGACAGACTGCGGACACGAAGTAACTCAACAGCTCATTTTATTAGTAGTAGTAGTGATCCAGCTTACTCTGTGGTCGGAGGGTTCCCCTTTTATAGGGATGAGGCACGCCCATTGACCAATCAGAGGAATACCTGTTTCCCGCTGTAGGAGCGGACCAGAGGGAAGACTTATCTCGATATATGTTAATATCTAACACCCCTCCCCTCCTAGATGGGACGTTGCGGTAGGTGACATAGTCCTTTAGGTAGGTGGGTGTTTGTCTTGCTCGGGAGGAACGTCGGAGTTCAGGTTGTGTTGAAGTACTTGCAGGACTGGTTTCCTGTTGGTTTGAAGTAGTTGCAGGATCGGGTGCTTTTTCTGTTTCTGGAGGTCTTGCGTTTTCGATGCTCTTTTCCCTGGTATCTTGTTCGGCTGCGATGACGGGGGGTTGCTCAGCGGCTGTGATGACGGGGGGTTGCTCAGCTGCGTGCGTGATGTCCTGTCCCCCGCTTAGCTCGCCGGTGTCGCCGTTTCCTGGGATGAAGCTTCCCTGCGGTTGTCTTTCTGTGGACAGGAAACTTTCGCCCTCATCCCTTAAGTTGGAGTGTGCTAGGCGACCTCGAAGCTGATCGATGTGCCTTCTCCAATTCCGCCCATCTTCAAGCTCTAACAAATACGATCGAGGGCCCATGATGCCAATGACCCTCGCCGGTATCCACAATGTCCCCCCTGTGTAATTTTGAGCATAAACAGTGTCTCCTTCTCTAAAAGATCTGACCTTACTTGTAGAGTCTGGGGGAGCCGAGGTAGAATAATTCGGGTGGAGCCTGTCCAGGTGAGACCGTAGGCGGCGACCCATTAGTAGTTCAGCGGGGCTTCTACCCGTCGTTGCGCTCGGGGTAATGTGTTGAATGAGGAGGTAATGGTCAATGCGTGTTTGCCAATCCCCCGGGCCCATCCTGGCGAGGGCCTCTTTCGCGAACCGCACCATTCTTTCTGCCTGACCATTGGACGCTGGATGGAATGGCGCGATAAGGGCGTGTCTGATTCCCAACCCTGCTAAAAATGTTTCAAACTGCATGGCCGTGAATTGGGGCCCGTTGTCCGATACTAACAGATCTGGTAGACCATGGGTGGCGAAAAGCCGCCTAAGAACCTTTATAACTGCCTCTGCCGTGGTTGATGTCATTAGGACTACATCTAACCATTTAGAATAAGCATCTACAACTATGAGGAAGGTTTGACCCTGGAATGGCCCTGCAAAATCAATATGAATGCGTGACCAGGGTGCCTTGGGTTTCTCCCATTCTGTGGCGGGCGCTTCCGGGGGTGCTGGTCTCGACTCCTGGCATGGGTCGCAAGTGGCCACCCACTCCTCTATTTCTTTGTCCATATTGGGCCACCACACATAACTTCTCGCTAACGCTTTCATTCTCACGATCCCCGGATGACCCATATGTAAAGCATTCAATACCTTTTTTCGTAGAGCAAAAGGAATAACAACTCGATCCCCCCACAACAAACATCCCTGTAACACGGAGAGTTCGTCCCGTTTAGACCAAAACATTTTGAATTCCGGGCCCACATTCCCCTTTGGCCACCCCCTCCATACCCAAGTTTGCACTTGTTTTATTAAATTGTCCTTCGAGGAGAACCTTGCAACATCGTAAGAAGAAACCGGTCCCGAATCCAAACAGTCAATGAGCAATACCGGTACTTCTGGAGTGGGGTCTGGCAAAATGTCTGGTAATGGGCAACGGCTGAGCGCATCTGCGTGCCCTAGAGTGGAGCCCGGTCGATGAATTAACTTGTAAGAGTACGCAGCCAGGAAAACAGTCCACCTGGTCATACGTGGAGAAAGGGAGACCGGAGTGGGGCGATTTCCCGCCAAAAGTCCTAACAGCGGTTTGTGATCAGTAATGAGTTCAAAATCGCGGCCGTAGAGGTATTCATGGAAAAGTTTCACACCTGCAACGGCAGCCAATGCTTCTCTGTCCATTTGGCTGTAGTTCCTTTCGGCCGATGAAAGAGTTCTGGAGTAGAAAGCAATGGGTGCTTCTTTCCCGTCGGGCATCCTGTGGCTGAGGACTGCTCCAACCCCGAAAGGCGATGCGTCGCAGGTCAATACCAGCGGGAGGGTTTGACTGTATTGCACAAGTAGTGAGTCAGTGGTGAGCAGACGCTTTACCCCGGCGAATGCTGCAGCTTCGGCTCGTCCCCATCTCCATGGTGCGTTCCTCTGGAGTAGACGGTGTAGTGGCTCAGCAACGGTCGCCTTCTGTCTCAGAAAAACGCTGTAGAAATTAAGTAGTCCGAGGAAGGCCTGCAACTCGGTTTGATTTCGTGGTGTGGGGGCATCCTGGATTGCCTTAATTTTCTTTTCAGTGGGGTGAATTCCCTGACCATCAATTCTATAACCCAGGAATTCTACGCTAGGCACGTTAATTTGGCATTTTTCTTTTTTAAGGCGGAGGCCCTTCTCTCTGATTCTGGCCAAAACAGATCTGACTCTTTTGTTTAGTTGCTCCTCGTTTGCAGCGGACACCAAGATATCGTCAAAATATGGGACGACTCCCGGTATCCCTTGCAACAGCCGTTCCATGACGCTCTGGAACAATCCTGGAGCAATACTTACGCCGAATTGTAGCCGGTTGCATTTAAACGCTCCTCTGTGCGTCACTATAGTCTGGGCCTCCGCTGTGGCGCTATCTACTGGCAGTTGCTGGTAAGCTTGTGCCATATCTAACTTAGCGAAAACCTTTCCTGGCCCCAATGAGTGCAATAGGTGCTGTACTACGGGCACCGGATATGCGCTCTGTTGTAGCGCGACATTAATTGTGCATTTATAGTCTGCGCATAAGCGGACTGATCCGTCTGACTTAACTGGGGTCACGATAGGTGTCTCCCAACGCGCGTGATCTACCGGCTCAAGGATTCCTTGTTCCACTAACTTATCTACCTCTTTATCTATTTTTGGGCGGAGTGCAAAAGGCACTCGTCTCGGTTTAAGTCGGATTGGCGCCACATTTGGATCTAAATTGAACGATATTGGTTTGCCCACATACTTACCAAGACCGGAGCTGAACACATCCTCGAACTCCTTAAAGATCTTTTCAGCGCTGCTGTTTCTCACGGCGTTTATTCCGGTGACTTCTAATCCCAGGGCTTCAAACCAATCAAGCCCCAGGAGGTTCTGCAATGGCGCGCTGGAGATGGTCACGGGCAGCTGGGCTTCGATGTCCTTAAACTGGATGTGGAATGTGCCTTGGCCCACGATGGGGACTTGGTTCCCCTGGTAGTCTCGTAGCAGGACGTCAGGAGCGTGCAGTTGGCTCTTTCTGAGGCTGGGAATGGCCTGTTTCATGGATGCCCATGAAATGATCGTCAGGGTTGATCCTGTGTCAACCTCCAGCTCGCAGGGTGAGCCCTCCAAGAGGACTGTGACTTTCAGCCTTTTGGGCCGCTTAGGGCGGACCTGATGTATCGTGGTGAGATACGTTCGCAACTCCTCTCTCTGGGTCAACTCTATCTCATCGTCTATATCCTGAAAATACTCTCGTTGAGCGTCTTGGTAGAACGCTCTTTCGGCTCTCTGTGTGAATTCTCTCTGGGGATACGCTCGCTCACTTTCTTGTGAGTAATCTCTCTGGGAATACGCTCGTTCAGCTCTTTGGGGAGTTTCTCTCTGGGTAAACACTTGTGGATTTCTCTCTGGGCGCCCTTTTTGATTTCGCCAAGCCCCTGGGTTGGGCTTCTGTTGGCGGTACATGGGTGGCTGCCGTGAGGCAGGGACTCCGCTCCGGCACACTCGTGCGATGTGCCCAAGTTTGTTGCAGTGCGAACAAACAACGTTCCTGAACCTGCAAGTAGACCTGGGGTGATTCCCTCCGCAGCTTGCGCAGGGCGGCAAACGGGATCCGGGTTTCCCCCCAGGCCTCCAGTGACTGCTCTGCATTAGGTGACTGTCCTCGAACTCGGGATCCACGTAGTCGGGGCTTGCGTCTTCGTAGTGGACTCTGGTTTGTCTCGGTGCTGGCTGGGTTTCGTTGACCCTTCTTTGTATGGTCACTGCTGATTTCTCCGCTGATTCCGACGCTCTTGCTTTGTTCAATGCTGACTGTAGGGTTAGATTCGGGTTGGCTAACAGTTTCTTTTGCAACGAAATGTCTCTTACCCCACAGATGAATTGCTCTAAGATATGCTCTTCCAAATCCCTGTATTCACAGTGGGCTGCTATTCTTCGTAGAGCTGCAACAAATTGGTTAATGGATTCTCCCGCCTTTTGAGTCCTCATGTTGAATTCTTTGCGGCTGACATGGCGGGACGGTTTTGGCGCGTAATGTGTTTCCAAGGCTTGTTTCAGCGTCGCCCATGGTACTGCTTGTATTGGAGTAGGCGCGGTGAGGTCTCTGGCCGTATTGAAGACTTCCTTTCCGCAGTAGCCGAGGAAGATATTTTTCTTTCTTGCATCGGTGATCCCCGTGTACTCATTTGCTTCGAGGAAACACTCGAAACGAATCATGAAGGCTTCCCATTCGTCGGTTGCTGGGTCGAAAGGAGCGGGGGGAGCATGCATCGCCATTTTCTCAGTTTGAATTTGCCGCGCTGCGGTGATCTGAGATGGCTGCCGGAATTTCTGCCGAATTCCTGGGCTGGATCAAATCCGGAGATTCTCGAAGTAGCGTTCTTTGTCCTATCTGTCTCTCAATCCCACCTTCGTCGCCAATGTTAGATCTGGGCAACGAGAGACAGACTGCGGACACGAAGTAACTCAACAGCTCATTTTATTAGTAGTAGTAGTGATCCAGCTTACTCTGTGGTCGGAGGGTTCCCCTTTTATAGGGATGAGGCACGCCCATTGACCAATCAGAGGAATACCTGTTTCCCGCTGTAGGAGCGGACCAGAGGGAAGACTTATCTCGATATATGTTAATATCTAACAAGGGACATGGTGGCTCAGTGGCTAAGATGCCGAGCTTGTTGATCCGAAAGGTCGGCAGTTCAGCAGTTTGAATCCCACATAATGGAGCTCCCATTACTTGTCCCAGCTTCTGCTAACCTAGCAGTTCGAAAGGAAGTAAAAATGCAAGTAGAAAAATAGGGACCATCTTTGGTGGGAAGGTAATAGCATTCCATGTGCCTTCGGTGTTTAGTCATGTCAGCCACATGACTACGGAGATGTCTTCGGACAGCGCTGGCTCTTCGGCTTTGAAACAGAGATGAGTACTGCCCCTTAGAACCGGGAATGACTACCATATACGTGCGATGGGAACCTTTATCTTTAAAGCAAAGTTATGTGCAAACTACAAAGCTGCAATAGATTGCTCATCATAACAAGGGTCACTTAGGTGAGGTGGGAAGTGTAGCACTTTAAGAAATAAATAAACAATATAGATCTTTTCACAATGGAAGGCAGAATGGCAGCTTAGCACCTCAACTAATCAAGACTCTCACACGTAAAGAAATTAATATCAACAAAATGCACACACCTCTGAGAAGTTTGACTTTAAAAATAAATTTCCCTGGTTTTTCTTTTTTTTTACACATTGTGTTCCCTTTCTCAATTAAGTATCTCCTACAAATATAACTCTGTGCGCAGTGTATGTGTCAGAGTGCCTCCTTTTCCTTCTTTAATGCATAAGGGTATACAAAATGAACAACAGGCTAGGCAAACAAATAGTGATTATAGCTTCAGAAATGACATCTCCTATATAATGCTTCACGGTGCTGAGCAATATATACTCTTTATCTCTTCAATTTCCATCTACTTCTTTGTTAATAAGCACTGAGTACAAAGCAGAACAAAGCCTTAACCCTAGAATTAATCTGAGCCTACTGTGGGCTGGTCTCACTCACTCAACCTCCACTGTTATAGTAACAACGTCTACAGGGTCAAATATTATTCCAGGTCTTTGCCATTCTTTCATCTGAGTCCAAGGATGTCCTTGGATTGGCAACCTCTTTTATTCAACCTATATCTTTCCTATAGTTGTTCATTCTACAGTATATACAGAACACAGTCCCTTGTGCTAGCTGGAATATGTTTTTTTAAGTATGTATGTGGGAGAGAGAGATACCCGTTTGTTAAACATTCGGTGTGTTTTGTGTACTGCATAAGCCAGCCAAAATCCTCCGTTCTAACTTTAGCCCTTCTGTTAATCCATAAACTGAAATGAAAAAAGGATTCATTTTACAATTTTGTGGGAGAGCTGGGTAACATTGCAAGAGTGGTAAAACCAATGTTATCTTCACTCTAAATCTGAAAACTAAGATTTAATAGGAGAGTTATAATACACGGAGTTAATGAAATGCTCCTGAGCAGATAGATCATCATGTTCTTCAGACCAATTCATTATAAACTGCATGCCTCATTTACATGCATTTCAGATATTTTTTTTCCCAGAGAGATAACAAAACATGGGTCTCTTCTGCAAACAAATAAACATATTTCTCTTGCAAGGAATCCCTCCCACAGCATAAGAATTATCATAGAGAAAAAATGTTGAGGCAGGTAGAATAAAATATAGACAAATAAAAATAAAATAAGGAGTTTCAGATAAGTTAATTTTACTGACTGGACAAGAAAAAGCTTGAATGTAAAAGGAGATTTTTTCAAATCAATGGTCTGTCTGTTTTCGCTGCTGCTGCTGCTTGTAGCCTATGAAAAATATTAGCATGCATGGTATTAATGTTGTTAACATGGGAATCATATCCATAGCTTAACCTGGTCTTTGGACCATGAGAAAGTGTGGAACAAGAGCAAAGGACTAGAAAAAGACATGGCTATATAATAAAATATATGAAGCAGTTTTACTTATCTGTATATATGAAAAGCAGAATTTCTCTGCTTGTTAACTAAAGGGTGTCTAAAAACCTCTTATCAGGCTATGTGCAGAAGCCACAGCTATATAGTAGAGAATATTTGTAGCTAGCATTGATGCTGTTACCTACTGGAGTAATGAAATGTCTGCAAGAAAACAACAAACCTTCGAGAAAACCAAGGACCTCAAACTATATATCCATGAATCAGACTTAATTCTCCCTAATTTCTTTAGTCAATGTTTTCTCAACTTCATGCCAGCTGGGGATTATGGAAGCTGAAGTCCACACATCCTAAAGTTGCTGAAGTTGAAAAACACTAATTTAAATCAGGAATTTTCTGAGTATGCATATTCTAAAAATGTAACCACCCAAGCATATAACCAATACATATGATATATTTCTAAATACTGACCTTCTATTTTTAAAAACGTAATCTTTTCATTCATATTTATATAAATTTGTCTAGGACATAGGTTTTTTGGGGGGGTGAAGTGTATACATTTCTAATACTGAAATCAGAATATTGTACTAGTGAAAGGGAATCCTAAAGAAATACATTACTTGTAAAATTATTTTTTGCAACTTTCATAAATGTAATAAAAGCATTAAATATCAGTTTTCTATTTATAGTATATGTATTTGTGTTACTTGCCAAAAATTGATGGCTTGAGGAAGGATATACATGAAAAGTTGCAAGCCCAAAACAGGCAATAACAAGTGGTAGGTTCCTAACTGGTTTACTACCAGTTTGCTGAGAGGGCGTTTTGCTCGCTTAGCTTGAATACGTGCTTCTCATGCGCAGTTGACTGAAAACGGCAATGGCAGAAGAGACCAGGGAGACAGTTTGGGGGCGTGGAGGCCTGGGTCACTGCCGGTTCCAGCAACCCAGGCTGTCATACCATTACCGGTTCAGCCAAACCGGTCCGAACCAGTAGGAACCCACCATTGGCAGTAACACACAAAGAGACATATTTTCTTCTTGGTCAAAGGACTCTTCTCAAAAATTGAGCATCTCCACTAGCACATCATGTTTGCATCTTATTGTCCAACCCATTGCAGTCTTCTGCCACCACTCCCCAAATTCTAAACATCCCCTAACTTCCAAGATATTCCCATAATTGCCTTATTCTTATTTTGGTACCAAGATTTCCATAGCTTTTGACAGCAGCAGACAAGTTTATGAAGTATAGGAAGTTCATGTAACTAATACAACTTCGTAGTCTAATTTCAGATTGCTTCTAGATCCATACAAGGTTTGGGTTATCACTTTTAAAGCCCTCTGTTATGTCATGGATCAAGTTACTTTGGAAACTCTCTTAACCCACAGGGATTGGTCTGTCCCACTAACACGGCTGAAGGGACATCATTAGTCAAGGAATTCTGGCTGTGGGGTCCAGGAGAAGAACCTTTTATACCGTGGCTCCTAATTTCTGCAATTTAGTGCCTTCCAAAGGAGATCGCCACCCACTCTTTTGTTAATTTTAAATAAAATTTAATGTTAATATTTATTATTATATTATTGTCCTGTTTTATCTTGTTGCTTTTACTTGGTTGTAAGCTGCCTAGAGCTGCCTTCTGGTGAGATTGGCGGCATATGAATTTAAGAAATAAATCAAATAAAAAATAGTTTTTGGCTCTCAGCTGATTTAAGGCCATTTATCTCATCAAGCAGTAATCCCACAATGCCTTACAGAAAACCCGGTTGTACAGATAAGTAAGGATTGGAATTCTTTTCTGAAAACCAAAGTAACCCACAGAGACTGATGCGGTATTATTTGCCAGTGTAAACATAATGACTGTTCCTTCCAGCAACTAAAATGATTTTGGAAATAAATACGCATGCCTCTCGTGATGTTATTTCAAGACATTTCTTGTCCCTAAGAAGAAATGCAATCTATGAAGAATCAGGGTCAGCAAATCCTTATTTCCATTGATCCAAAGCAGCTGTAAAATAGCAGAGCTAAACGGTGGGCGGTGGGAGATATTTCGTACCAGCATGATGCCTTCATGGCTATAAAGAAAAAGAGGATGGCAAACACTTGCATGAGAATAGTTAAGAAATTAAAATAAGCAGAATAAAAGGAATAAACAATGAAAACCACTTTTCCATCTTCAGAGAGAATAAGAATCAAGGAGATCAAAGCACAATTGCTTATTTTACTAGTTGTCCAGCCAATCAGTTCCATTTTCCGCAACAACTGAATAAACACATATCCTTCGAATGAATGCTTTGTAGGGCCACCTGCACCCAACTCAACACTGAACCTAAGTGACATTTTAAACATTCTCATGAGAAGTCTATTTCTTTCTCATAAAACAGGATATAGTATTCCAACAAATGATTGAAACACATGTAGTATTTTCCAAGCGGGTTATTGCAGTTCAAGATGTATTTCTTTTCAAGCCATGTTTTCGGAACTTCTCCGAGACTCAGCTCATGCAATTTGAAAGACAGGGAAAGAACGTTGCTTTTTGATATGATCCCCATGAATAGGAAAATAGAAAGTGTTATCTTACAGACCCCAATAATTGCAGAGATTTGTGGAACTGCAGGGGCTTTACCATATACCATATTCCAGAAGCATTATAAAAATACAATTCTGATACATATTGTTCTGGGCATGGGGATGAGAATGGGAATGGGAAAATTACAGGAAGAAAGAAGCTGCTATGTTAATGGGCAGAGGATTCATAAAGCCAGGGCTAACTTATATCAAACTTGAATATTTGTCTATCTATCGCAGAACTGTGTAAATTAAGTATCCTCCAGCTGGAAACACAGCTTCCAGAATTCATCCTCAGCATAGCCAATAAGTACTTATTTACATTTTCAAAATCTTCAACACCTGAAGAGAGAATGTAAATTTTCATTAGACACTTTTTTCAGCCATAGCTGGTGATACCTAGATGGTAATCTATTTTAAAGAAAAAAAATCCACTGTCCTGACTTTGAAGGAGCAAGATAGGAAGAGTATTGATGCCTTTGAGCTTTGTTGTGGAAAAGACTCCTGAGAATATCATGGATAACCAAGAAAATAAACTGATGAATATTGAACAAATTCAACCCAGAGTCTTTATTTGAGGCACAAATGACCATGTTCACATTCTCCAGTTTTGGACACATGATGAAAAGATCTAGATCTTTGAAAAAAAGGTGTAGTCTCAGAAAGGTAGAAGGAAAGAGAAGAAGAGAACAATGAGCAGCAGGTTGGATGGATTGAGTTACAGTGCTGATGAGTACACTGTTTGCACTGATTGTCAGGGGGGAAAATCTATTTATGTCATCACTAGGAGATGAAAGCAACTCAATGGCACATAATCAATAAGTGAATCAATCCAACCAATGTCACTGGACCTTAAAATGGCAGATTAATCTACATTTATCTGGACTCAAAAACCTTGTGGGACGTCTATAGCTTAACAGCACTAAAGAGAAGGCTACTAAAGCCACTGTTAGAACTTACAGAAAAGGTAGTTTAAGCTCCAGCCCCCAGTAATCACTTTAGCAAAATTTTATAATATCACACAAGCTATCAATAATCCAGGAATATAAACAATTGCATTCACAACTTTTTCCAAGAGCAACTAATTCCTAATAGGTGAGGCAGGCAAAGTTTGAAACAAGATATGTTTTTTTAAGCAAATGCAAATACCTTATTCATAATCCTAAGGACAATATATTAGTCTATTTTGAATAAATGTACATATGCTAGATAACTGGTATTCTTGCATTACAATGGAATTTACTTTGAAACAGTTTGAACTACTCTGTTCTTTTTATCTTTGTAATCATATTTCTATGTCTTTCTTCCTATCATTTCTTTTATGCACACAGATCTTATCTAGAACTTTTTTACAAGAATAATATATAGCAATACATAACTGTCACATACACTATAAGACTCTCTGCTGTATAAGATTTCGAAGAGGTAAGTAAGAAAAAAAGTTTTTGTCATCCCCGGCCCCCACGAGTGCTCTGCAGGCTTCAGGAGGGATGGGTAAGGCAAAAACACCCCCATTTTTTACCAAAATGGGGACATTTTTCCCTTCCCCCAACCCTGCTGAAACCTACAGAGTGCTTCTAGAGGTGGGGGAAGGCAAAAATGCCCCTGTTTTTTTCAAAAAATAGCCAATTTTTCACAAAAATGGGATCCAGGGGTGCGGCCTCGGGAGGCCAAAAATGGCTGTATTTGGTGTATAAGATGCACCAACATTTCCACGCTCTTTTAGGGGAGAACAGGTGTGTCTTATACTTCGAAAAATACTGTAGCTTTACTTTTTTATGTATATTTGTAAAGGATTTTATAGGAAATAAAGACAAATCGAAAGAAAAAGAGAAAAAGAAAATGTGCAAGAAAAGAAAAGAAGGAATCTGAAGTTATGAAATATACAGTAATTAATTCCTACCTCTTCAACAAATAATTATAATCTTATAATTTTCCCTCCCAATTAGATGTTATACAAATTCATCCCTGAGTTTACGTCTTTTTAAATACTCAAACTCATAGATCATATGATTTTTTTTCTTCTTTTAGCAAAAAGTCCATATAAATTTTTCAGTGTTTCAGGGTTTTGTTTTTGCATTTGGTTCATTTTATCATTTCAGCAAATTTTGACATTTCCCAATCTATTCCTCCATTTAATTGTTCTTCCATTTCTGAACACACAATAATCTTGCTTGTAGTTATACAAAATCAATCTGCACAAGTCTTATTTTGTTTGACATTTTTACACCTATATTGCATGGGGCACCATGGTTAAAATTCTGGCTTTATTGGCTGGAAAGCTGACAGCCCAGGTACGAGACCTGAGTGTCATCCACTCAGCCCCATCTTCACCCAGCTCCTGTCTACCTATCAGTTTAAAAGCAGCCAATGTAAGTAGATAAATTGACACCACTTCAGTGGGGAGCAAACAGCACTTTGTGACATCAGACTGGCCACATGACCACGCAGCCATCTTTGGACAATGTCTATTTAAAGGCCTTGAAACAGAGAGGAGTGCTGCCCCCATAGTTAGCAACAACTAATGGGGTAAAATCCACAAGGACTCCTTTTCTCATTGGTCAGCCATAGGTTTTTGTGATCAACACATATTTCCTCTATACTTTACAAACGATGGGCCTGTATTGTAACAAAACAATAAATATGTCTTGAATTTAGTGCTGCTGAATTAAACTTCATTTATGGGAGAAGAAATCCCATGAAAAGAAGAAAAATGTGAAATTAATGAGAATTTTGCATGAAATGCTTTTTAAAATTTTGCTTTATTTCAGGTTACATTTCTTTATTGCGTTTAAAATAATGACAGAAAAAGAAGAAAAAGAGAGAGCCAATTTGGTCTAGTGCATGGGTCTGGCAACCTTAAACACTCAAAGAGCCATTTGGACCTGTTTCCCACAGAAAAGAAAACACTGGGGGGCCACAAAACCTGACTGGGTGTGGCCAACTTGACAACACTCACTCCCACCCAGTCACATGTCCCCTATATCCACGCCTACTCAGGTAGTCATTATGGCAGAGAACTGGTTGTTAAAAAACATCCAGACCACAAAACACTTTTGACATCTCCTTCCCCCCCCCCCCACAAGTGACCGATGCACACCCAGTACCAACAAGGGTCGGGAGAAGCTCCAGCAAGAGTGAGGCGATGGAAAATCAGCCCCGACCAGTTTTCCATTCCCCGCCATTTCCCTTACCTTTTCAGGCAAGGCAAGGGACGGGCCAGCCAGAGGAGGGATCATCCAACAGGGACCCAAAGATAGAGATAGATAGATAGATAGATAGATGATAGATAGATGATAGATAGATGATAGATAGATGATAGATAGATAGATAGATAGATAGATGATAGATAGATAGATAGATAGATAGATAGATAGATAGATAGAGACAGAGGGACAGACAGAGAGACAGACAGAGAGACAGATAGAGAAAGAGACAGAGAGACAAACTGGTAGATTTAAACAGAAAATATATAGCTACAGCAATTAATGCAAGATAATATCTAAGACAAAAAAAGTCTGCAATAATTACATTGCAAAGTCAGTTTGAAACAGTTTTATCCTTCTGCCATCTTATATGACAAGCTTTATGTACATTTTATTTGTATGCAAGTGAAAGGCATTTTATTGTGTCCCAAAGGATAAAGTATTAAGAATCATTTGCTTCCTGCTGTGTGGCCTGTCATATTTTTTTACAAGACTGGCAAGACTAACAACTAATCAGTATGTTAATATACTGCTTGATAGAGAATAGTCAAGTCCACTTTATCCGAGGCTTCTTTAATACATTCTTAATGTAATTTTTAGCTGGGATGGTGGGGGGAGACTTTGTTTTTGAGAAGATAAATTGCTATCCAGATACCAGAAATGGAAGTAAGGCTGTGTCTCATTAAGGGTAGGGGGCGGGAGGGAGGATGGAGTCAGCATTAGAAGGAGGAAAGAAGGTTTCCCCACTTCACTGAAAGCCGCAAATTAATAATTTGTTAAATCAATATCGTAACATGAAAAACAATTTTTGGACCATCTGAGAATTGCAGTAAATCGTCTTGCTGACAAGTAAATAGCTGGCAGAATCTTTTGAAAATGATGGTGGGAAAGTCAATTGTCAAAAGCCCTTACAGTTTCTATTCATTCCTTGCCCTGCGCTACATTGTATGTTTCCTTTTACTCTAATGCTGGGGGTGGGTGGGTGGGTGGGGGAATACGAGGTAGAAACTGTTGTTTACAGCTCTGACATATAAAAAGCCTAAATTTCATTAGTCATTTTATAACAGGCAGGTTCTTTCCGATGTATCCTCCCTGCCACTCAAATTGGGTTTGAAAATGATTTCTGAGTGTTTGCACAGCATGCCAATTCATGATTATGCAGAAGGTTAGTGGATTTAAACAGTGATGATCCAATAACATGAAGCAGTATACACAGAATGTGTTCTGCAAGACTTCCTATTTAAAAAAAAAAACAAAATTACTAAAATTAGTTTTTTTTTTTAAAAAAATTGCTTCTTCCCAAATAGGGAGGCACTGACCGCTTAGCAGGTAGCTGTATACCTACTTCAATAATAAAAGCCAACAAACAGATATGAACAACATTCATTCTGTTCGCTGCATAATAATCAGGAAACTCTTATTGCCATTAGCAAGATAACAATCCAGAGTGTTTGACGTGCCCTGAATTTGCCAGTTTGAATTTATTGAATAATAAGCAGGGATGTTTCCCTGGAAGGGGCCAGTGGATTTGAGAGAAACAGGCAACACAAGAGAGGAAGTTATGTAGTATTATATATCAGGCATTAAGGTATATGTACAAAGCTAACTGGACAAATGGTAACATGAGTGTTAAAATATAAAAGAGCACACAAATAGAAGGAAGATCTTGTTAAGATCGCTACATCTATCAAAAGGAGTAGGTGGAGGCAGATGTTTTAAAGCAGATAACTGAAGCCTCAAAAATTATGGTAGCTTTGATTATGCAAATATGCAGGCACGCACACACAAACAGAGGGACATAGTGATAGAAAAACATTCATTCAAAGGGTTGATGTGGACATTAGTGGATTGACTATCTTGGATTTGATCTTCACTAACAGGGAGGACTTAACTGAGTTCTTGGTTTTAACAAGAATTTTAGGTAAAGACCAACCATGGATTTTGGAAAGACAGATTTTAATAATTGAAGATAATAATAATAATAATAATAATAATAATAATAATAATAATAATAATAATAACAACAACAACAACAACAACAACAACAACAACAATAGCAGCAGCAGCAGCAGCAGCAGCAACGATTGTATCTACTAAGAGCAGACGGTGGTCAAGGACTCCTACAAGTAAACCAGATTGTGGAAGAAGAAAGACACAGCTTGAATGATTACATCCAGAAAAGTGAAGAACCAATGATTAAGGAGGCCTTTTGAAGACTACTAAGTTAAAAGCTGAATATAAGAAAGAAGTAATTGAGAAACCAGATGAAAATTGGAAAAGCAAAGCTTTTCATGGCCAATACTTGAAAAGTATTGAAGGCAAAGCTGACCAAAAACTAACTTGGAACTGGTTAAGATCAGGAGTACTGAAAAAAGAAACAGAAGACTTTATTATGGCAGCTCAATAACAAGCCATAGCCTCCGCTGAGCATCCAGGGGGGTGGGGGAGGCTGTTTTCTCCCTCCCCAGGCTCCTATAAAGCTTCTGGACCCTGGGGAGGGTGAAAAAAGCATGTAAAAATGGGGGGAGCACCTGTAGTGCGTGCATGCACACTGGGGGGGTTCACACATTGCATTATGGGTGAGGCACGCCCGCACACGACTCCCCTGAGCTTCCCCCACTTATGGCACGCAAGCCAAAAAAGGTTCGCCATCGCTGTCCTAGGCCCTTGGTTAGAACTCGAGCTGTTGAGCTACCAACCATGCCCAAAGGCTGTGAATCTCACCAAATATTATTATTATTATTATTATTATTATTATTATTATTATTATTATTATTATTATTATTGACCAACAACATGTAATTCTGAGCCACAAATTTTTCACTACAGCAGAATTAACAGGAATTGAAGAGAAAGCAATTAATGGTCTGAGTATACCAACAAAGAGTAACATCAAGAATGATTTGCACACTCAAAAGCAAACTGAGGAAGAAAAGGAGGAAGAGGCTGCTGAAATGGATGAAGATAAAGAACAAGGAAGCACTGAAGTGCAAGCACCAACAGATAGTGCTCAATTAGCTGAGAAAATAAAGCATCAAATGGAAGATGCTGAAAGAACACTTTTGCCAAAGCTGAACCAAGTGAACCAGAAAGAATTGAGAAATGTACTAAAAAAGGTCAATGAGGCTGTACAAACCATTCAAACCACTACATTAGTTGAAACAAACCAGCTGGTGTATGCAGCAGCCTTCATAAGCACCAAAGAATTGGGTTTGAAAATGCAAAGGAACCAAAGAGGCAAGAAGGGGAAGCCTAAGTGGAAAATTCGGTTGGAATTGAAGATCAAAAAATTTCGTGGAGACTTGAGCAGCTTGAAGAACCTAAGGCAAGGTCAGCTAAAGAACAAGCAGGTCAAAAGCAGCCTGGAAGCAAGATACGATTTGGAGAATAAGGAGATTGCAGTAGTAATTGAAGAGCTGAAGCAGAGGGTTGTTGCCATTGCTGAAAAGATTAAACGGTATGAAAACTGAGTAACTCATTTCAAGGAGAACTCACAGTTCAGAGCAAATCAGCACCAGTTTTATAAGAGCTTAGAAAATGGAGATGGAGTAACAACACATGAAAAGCCTGATAAAGAGAAAGCTCTGAAATTCTGGAAGAATTTGAGGGAAAACAACAAGAAGCACAACAGAAATGCAACATGGATCAAGCAGGTTGAGGATCCTATTAAAGTGCATAAAATGAAAGATGTGAAAATAACAAAAGAAATGGTGCAAAGGCGGTCAAGAAAAGTGAATAATTGGAGTGCACCTGGACCAGATGAGCTACATGGTTTCTGGCTAAAGGCACTTACAAGTATGCACAAAAGATTGGCAGCCCAAATGAACCAGATCTTAAAAACACCTGACAATGATGAATGAATGACAACTGGAAGGACATTTTTGATCCAAAAAGATAAAGAAAAAGGAAAGGACCCTGGAAACTATAGGTCAATCACCTGTTTGCCAACAACATACAATCTCCTTACTGGTATCATTGCAAACCAAATTTACAGATACTTGGAAAGAAATGACTTGCTTCCTGTAGAACAGAAAGAATGCTGCAAAAATACAAGAGGAACAAAGGACCAACTGCTGATTGACAAGCTAATCCTAAAGAATTCAAAGAAAAGATGAACCAAGCTGTTCATGGCTTGGATAGTTAAAAGAAAGTGTTTGATTCAGTTCCCACAGCTGGATCAAGAAATGCCTGAAAATCTTTGGCATCAGCAGCAACATTCAAAAATTCATGGAAACTTCAATGAACCTCTGGAAAACGAAGCTTATGGCTAATGGAGAAGAACTGGCTGAAGTTGAAATTAAACAAGGCATTTTCCAGGGCGATTCCCTTTCACCCCTACTTTTTATACTCTCAATGCTACCACTGACAACCATTTTGAAGAAGGTGAACTGTGGATACGAACTTGCAAAGGAAGGACTGAAAATTTCACACTTGGTGTACATGGATGATTTGAAGCTGTTTGGTAAAACAAAAGCTGAACTGAATTTATTAATTGAAAGCACAAAATAATTTAGCCAAGACATTGATATGCAGTTTGGAATTGACAAATGTGCAACAATGGCAACTAAGGCAGGCAAGGTCCTAGAAGACGATGGAATACAACTTGAGAATGAAGAAATGATAAAGGCAGTAAAACCAGAAGAAGGCTACAAGTACTTGGGGATTTTAGAGGCCTCTGACTTAATGCATAATAAAGTCAAGTATTAACGTCAGCCAAGTACATTCGATGAATTCACAAGATATTAAAGTCCAAACTGAATGGAGGAAACATCATAAAAGCCATAAATACCTGGACTATACCTGTAATTCGATACTCTGCAGGAATAATTGACTGGACACAGATGGAGTTGGACAATTTGGACAGAAAAACAAGGAAGCTTATGACAATGAATCATGCTTTGCACCCTAAAAGTGGTGTTAACCGATTGTATCTACCAAGAGCAGAGGTGGTCGAGGACTCCTACAAGTAAAGCAGACTGTGGAAGAAGAAAGACACAGCTTGAATGATTACATCCAGAAAAGTGAAGAACCAATGATTAAGGAAGTAAATAAAGGAGGCCTTTTGAAGACAACTAAGTTAAAAGCTGAATATAAGAAAGAAGTAATTGAGAAGCGAGCTGAAAATTGGAAACGCAAAGCTTTGCATGGCCAATACTTGAAAAGTATTGAAGGCAAAGCTGACCAAAAACTAACTTGGAACTGGTTAAGATCAGGAGTACTGAAAAAAGAAACAGGAGGTTTTATTTTGGCAGCTCAAGAACAAGCCTTAACCACAAATTGCATGAAGGCAAAAATTCAACATGTTACCACCAACAGCAAATATCACCTCTGTAATGAGAAAGATGAGACACTTGACCACTTGATCAGCAGATGCAGCAAAATTTCACAAACTGACTACCTACAATGCCATGACTGCGTTGCTAAAATTACTCACTGGAAATTGTGCCAAAAGTTTGGATTTGAGTACAGCAAAAACCACTGGGAACATCAGGTAGAGAAGGTTTTAGAGAATGAGAAAGTCAAGATCTTGTGGGACTTCAGAATCCAGACTGACAGGCACTTGGCTTACACCATACCTGACATAACAATAATTGAAAAGAAAAAAGAATGGTTCATTGGCATTGCAATACCTGGTGATGTACGAATTGAAGATAAACAACAAGAAAAAAAATCACAAAATACTGGGACTTGCAAATTGAGGTTGAGAGATTGTGGAAAAAGAAATCATGTGTTGTCCCAATTGTAATTGGAGCCCTTGGAGCAATACCTAAAGGGCTACCTCGCTATTTGAAAATTCTAAATTTACCTGACTTGAACATTCTGACTCTACAAAAACCCAGCCTACTTGGAACAACTTATATCCTCCAACGTTACCTTAACTGTTCCTAGGTCCTTGGTTAGGACTCGAGATGTTAAGCTACCAACCAGTCCCAAAGGTTGTGAATCTCACCAAAGATTAACATAATAATAATAATAATAATAATAATAATAATAATAATAATAATAATAATAATAATAATAATAATAATAATATTAATAATAATAATTCTAGCAGATATCTAGACCATTTTTAATAGGCATCTTATAAAGAAACGGAAGCTAAAGACGATTGAAAATGAAATTTCTTAGAAATCAAAGGAAGGATTAATCATCAAGAAGTCTACAAAGGTTCAGCTCAAAAATGTAGAAATGAAGACAAGAAGGGAGAAAATGAGCCATGTCTAGAGGCAAAATCCAGCAAGTTCCCCCCCCCAAATGTCATCACCTATTTTACCACCACATTTGTAGCCATAGACAATGTCAAATTAAGTCATATAGATCAGCTGTGTCAAACTCAAGGCCTGTGGGCCAGATCCAGACCATGGGGTACTTAGATCTGGCCTATGGGATTGCCCTGGGAACAGTGAAGGACCAGCTGGTGGTCCCTCTGCCAGCAAAAATGGAACTTGGCAGGGCGGTGCGTGGCCCTTCCAAGCTCCATTTTTGGCTGCAACGGCCTCCTGCAACTCTCTGCCAGTGAAAACAGAGCTTGGGAGGACTTTCATTTTTGGCAGAAGAGTGCTTGGGCTGCCAGAGGTGCCCCCAACATGAGTGACATTGAGCTGGCCACGCCCACCCTGCCCATGCCACCCCAGCTTCCCAAGGTCAAATAAAAGCATGATGTGGCCCTCAATGAAATTGAGTTTGACACCCCTTATATAGGTGAATAACAAACAAAATAGGAGAGGGTAGAGTTCAGTAAGGACACTGCAAAGGATCTCCTAGCTGTTTTGACTGCCTTCAGTTCCTCAAGTTCTAAAGAAACCTAAGAGCTGTCAGATCTCTGTCAATTATCTCTGAGGATTCTTGGACAATTAGATAAGGGAATTGGAGATGGGCAAAGGGAAAAGGGGAAGGGAAAAAAGGATGAGCCAAGACTGATTGCCATTGAGCCTAACATTAACATCTGGAAAAATCTTAGAACATGCTGTATAATTAATCAAACAATTTGTAAGCATATTGAGAACAATGCTGTGATTGCTTACAATCAGCATGGCTGTACAATCTATGACTCCCATAAAATACATTCTATTTTGTAGCATGGCTGTCAAAAATAAGTCATGTGAAAGAAATATTTTCTCCTGTGCTAAGGTAATAGTTAAAGTGTGGGGCAGATACCAGTCAATAAAGTGAGTCCACAACTGACTAGTTAATCACATGCCAGGGAATCTGTTTGGGGCATCATATAGCATTTTTATTAATTACCTGAAAGACAGAATAATGAGGCTTCTTGTCAATCTGTGGATGATGCAAAAATGAAGGATTTGGCCAACACCAAACATGCCAGAATAAAATTGCAGTCTAATCTGGACCAGTTGGATGAATGGGAATAAGATGTCCTTCAACAGAGACAAATATAAGCTGTTATATACAGACATACAGAAAGAAAACTATAGCACACATCTAAAGCAGTGGTAGGATTCAAAATTGTTTACTACTGGTTCTGTGAACATGGCTTGATGGGCATGGCATGGCTTGGTGGGCGTGGCTTGGTGGGCATGGTGAAGAATACTGTAAAACCTCCCTTCCCTCCCCACTCCAGGGGAAGGTTACTGCAAAATCTCCATTTCCCCCTGATCAGCTGGGATTCCGGAGGCAGTCAGTCTCCGACGAGACCTATATCTTACAAATTAAAGTGTTAAGTATTAGTATAATATTTATTGCCATTGTACTTAAATACAACAAAATTGGCTTTAACCTCACTGGTGCAAAATTATAACAGAAACAAAAAAAGAAAGAAAAAGGAAAAAACCTAGCGTGTGCATGGAGTGATTGTGGTTGTATTTAAAAGTCTCACAGCCCAAGGATAGAAACTATCTTTAAATCTGTTTGTTCAGCTGGCTATACTTTGATGTCTTCTGCTCGATGGTAGAAGTGCAAAGAGACACTGACCAGGATGTGAATCATCTCTGAGAATCTTCCTTACCCTGCTAAAGCTGCGAGATCTGGCGATGTCATCCAGTGGTGTCAGAGGGCAACCAATGGTTTCTTGTGCCGAATTGATCACTCTCTGTAGTGCCTTCCTGTCCGCAGCTTTTAAACCAGCATACCATACTATAATATAATATGTGAGGACACTTTCTATGGTGGACCGATAGAAAGAGGTTATCAGCCGTTGTTCCACCTGATTTTTTCGCAGGACTCTAAGGAAATGAAGTCTCTGTTGGGCCTTTCCAATCACCAGGCGTGTTGTTTTTCCAGGTGAGATCTTGACAATAAGCACTCACAAGAATTTAAAAGAGGAAACCCTCTCCACACAGCCCCCCTCCAAATATACAGTGTGGCAGGTTCCTCTCCGTGCTTCCGGAAATCTAGCACTATCTCCTTTGTCTTACTAGTATTTAGATGTAAGTTGTTTCTTGAGCACCATGCAGATACCTTCTGGACTTCTTCCCTGTATGCTGATTCGTCCCCTCCAGTTATGAGACCCAGTACTGTTGTGTCATCTGCAAACTTTATTATGATGTTGGATGGATCAGAGGATATGCAGTCATATTTATACAGCGAGTACAGGTATGGGCTGAGCACACAGCCCTTAGGGGAGCCTGTGCTGAGCTTCAGTGTGCAAGATGTAAAGGACCCAACCTGTACTGTTTGTGGACGATCCATCAGGAAGTCTTTGGTCCATTCACAAGTGAGGTGAAGCCAGAATATATGAGAAAATGGATAGAGGAGGTCATTTTGCAAATAAGACACGAACTGTTGGACCTTCCAGAGCAGGAAATAAACAACTATCTTTCACTAACTTGAAAAATATGAGGAAGAGTCTTAGATTTTAATCTTGGGACAACCACATGTGAATGTATGTATCCAGATTCTGGGTTAGGCAATAAATCAACTTCTCTAACATTCTTTTGTCGACTTCAGAATATAGAGCAGAGAAAGAGTGCAATTGTCATGTCTACTACAAAACATGTAGTCTGTAGCTTCACTTCATTTTGTGGTCGCTTGAAGTAAGGTCTCCAGGATTGGTTGAAGGAGCTAAGGGCACACAGACCCACAGACACAGACATATGACAAGAAATATTCCACTGTCATCTATGCTTGCAATCAATATGATGAATGATTGCTTTTATTTTTGCCTATTGGCAATGTGTTCTTTTGAGATGAAATCATTGTAGAAATATCTATTTGAACTCCCAGAGAAGTAAGTATCATATCAGTATTTTGAGATGGATAGTTCTCTTGCTTAAGAAACATTGCCCTATGGATCATTTGATTTTACTCGTGCAATTTTTAAAGTTTTAGCAATACAGTTTTGCCCAGGTTTTGAATTACAATCAGCTGCAAATAGTCCAGATATATAATCCAGCTATTGTACCTCCAGGCGTGTAAATAGTTTTGAACTATTTCTCGTACTCAGTCACATTTATACACTGCATTCATTCTTGGTGAAAGCTATAATTACATTGGCGTGAATCCAAGAAATCAACCATTCTGTTTATCCATCCATCCATATCTATCTATCATCTATCTATCTATCTATCTATCTATCTATCTATCTATCTATCCATCCATCCATCCATCCATCCATCCATCTATCATCTGTCTGTCTATCTGTCTATCTATCTATCTATCTATCTATCTATCTATCTATCTATCTATCTATCTATCTATCTATCACCTCTGAGAATGTATGTGCATATCAAGAAAACATACTGTAAATTGATTTTAATATGAACAGTGTTAACCTTAATATAGCAGTTTAGTGATTATTTTCCTTCTGATTGCTGTAGACCTGGAAAATATGTATAGTCTAGGTGTGCATTTGCAACTGGCAAACTCCTGGGGTGTTCATAAATGATCTTAAGAATTGCAGCTAATAGCTTTTGAAACACAGTATTTCCAGAAATTTTTCTGCTCTAAATAGTCAGCTCTGGATTTTACATTAACATTCAATTTGTATAGTCCAAATCTGATTTCAAATTATAGATCAAAGCTGTAGTTTACAATTAACTGAATTTGGCCTCTGGTTTTACTCATAGTCAATTATTTCATAAAATAATTTGTTTTTCAGCTATACTCTTCAAAGTAGATTTGTTATGTAAATAACAAGGATGGAAGGGGGAAAACTTAAAACATAAATAGGAGGAACATTATAGTTCTGTGGCAGAGAAGACAAGAGGTCTCGTCTGTGATATCTTTAGGGCTGTTAAACATTACTATATATGAACGATGTTCAGTTACCAATTAGTTGGTATTTTGACAGGACATAAGGCAGCCAGCATTTCCCCTTATAAGAAATTCCAAGTCTAGAATCTTACCTATTGTAAACAAAAATATTTATGTATGCATTCAATACAATACAATACAATACAATAGCAGAGTTTTATTTTATTATTTTATTATTCACACTTATAGACCGCCCCCTCTCCCGAAGAGGACTCGGGGCGGTGTACAGTCACTAAAATACATTATAAAATACATACATAAACAATTAAATTAATACTAGTGAAGGAGGTTATGAGACTGTAATCGAATAATAAATATAATACGTTAAAAGCCTATAAAACCCTTAAAACCCAATTAAAATAAATAAATCCCGGGAGGTCAAACTAAGACAGTGCCAGGCCAGCTGATTGAAATAGGTGAGTCTTTAACTTTTGCCGGAAGGAGCGGAGGTCGGTGGTGGTTCGAATGTCTGGGGGGAGGTCATTCCAGAGGGTTGGGCCCATCACAGAGAAGGATCTACTCCTAGGTGTCGCCCGCTGGCATTGCCTAGCAGACGGCACCAGGAGGAGCCCCTCCCTGTGTGAGCGGATAGGTCGCAGGGACGTGTGTGGTAGGATGCGATCCTGCAGATAACTAGGTCCTCTGCCATGGAGCGCTTTAAAGATGGTAATCAATACCTTGAAACGCACCCGAAAGGCTACAGGTAGCCAGTGCAGCTCGCGCAGGAGAGGTGTTACGTGGGAGTAACGAGTACTTCCCATAATAACCCGCGCGGCTGCGTTCTGAACTAGCTGCAGTCTCCGGATGCGTCCCAAGGGAAGCCCCATGTAGAGGGCATTGCAGTAGTCCAGGCGAGACGTCACCAGCGCATGAGTGACCGTGCGCAGGGCACTCCGGTCCAGTAGGGGGCGCAATTGGCGCACCAGGCGAACCTGGTGGAATGCCCCCCTTGCCACGGCTGTCACATGGTCCTCCATTGACAGCCGGGCATCAAGGAGGACACCCAAATTGCGCGCCCGCTCCACAGGGGACAACTGTTCGCCCCCTATGGCCAGCGATGGAGTCAGCTGGCTGAACCGAGGTGCCGGCAACCACAGCCACTCGGTCTTGGAGGGGTTGAGTTTGAGTCTGTTGTCCCCCATCCAGACCCCGACGGCCTCCAAACACCGGGACATCACTTCGACAGCCTCGTTGGGGTGGTTTGGGGTTGAAAAATACAGCTGAGTATCATCAGCGTAGAGGTGGTATTCAACCCCAAAACCACGGATGATCTCACCCAGCGGCTTCACATATGCGTTGAACAGGAGAGGCGAGAGGACCGACCCCTGTGGCACCCCACAAGTGAGTGGCCTCAGGGACGACCTCTGTCCCCCTGTCAACACACATTGCTTCCGGTCAGAGAGGTAGGAGCCGAACCACCGCAAAACGGTGCCTCCGACTCCCATCCCCTCCAACCGGCGCAATAGGATACCATGGTCGATGGTATCAAAAGCCGCCGAGAGGTCTAATAGGACCAGGATAGAGGAGCAACCCCTATCTCTGGCCCTCCAGAGATCATCGACCAACGCGACCAAGGCTGTCTCGGTGCTGTGCCCGGGTCGGAAGCCGGACTGGCGTGGGTCTAGATAATCGGATTCGTCTAGGTGTCGCGGGAGCTGCTGCGCCACCACATTCTCAACAACCTTCGCCACGAAGGGAAGGTTGGAGACTGGACGATAGTTAGCTAGCTCCATTGGGTCGAGTGAAGGCCTCTTGAGCAAGGGTCTCACCACCGCCTCTTTCAAGGCGGTTGGTAAGTAACCCTCACCCAATGATGCGCTCACCAGGCCCAGGAGCCAGCCTCGTGTCACCTCCCAGGCTGCCAGTACCAGCCAGGAGGGGCACGGGTCCGTTAAACAAGTGGTGGGTCGCAGCCGTCCACGCAACCTGTCCAAATCCTCGAGGGCAACAGAGTCAAACTCCTCCCAGAGTGGTCTCTCAAGACTCGCTGTTGGCGGCTCGTCTGGTCCACTGACGGAGGTCCACCCGCTCCGGATCTGATCGATTTTGTCCTGAAGATATTCCCCAAACTCCTCTGCTCTACCCTGTAAGGGTGTCTCCCGCACCCTCTGCGATAGAAGGGAGCGAGTCACCCTAAACAGGGCGGCAGGGCGGTTATCCGCGGACGCAATAAGAGCAGCACAATGTCTATGTTTGGCCGCTCTTATTGCCACAAGGTAAGTCCGCAAATAGGCTCTTACCTGTGTTCGGTCAGATTCGGAGCGTGAGGACCTCCACCTGCTCTCTAGACGTCTCCTGTGGCGCTTCATGACCCTAAGCTCCTCAGTAAACCAAGGAGCCCGGGTGGGTCGATGCCGCAGGAGAGGTCGCAAAGGCGCAACCCGGTCCAAGGCCCCAGTCGTCGCCCTATTCCAGGCGGTCACTAGGTCCTCGGAGCGGGAGCGGGACAAGGCTACAGGAATTGGCCCAAGCTCCGTCTGGAATCTATCAGATTCCATCAGGTGCCTGGGGCGGTACCAGTTTATAGGGTCTGGTTCCGCCTCCTCGCGGTGGGGGATAGCGCCAGGGAAGTCCAGCCGGAGGGATGAGTGGTCTGACCATGACAGGGGCGTGATGACTAAATCCCCTATTCCCAGATCACTCGTCCACTGTTCAGATACAAAAATGAGGTCCAGTGTGTGGCCCCCTTCGTGAGTGGGGCCCTGCACTAATTGGGTCAGGTCCATGGCCGTCATGGAAGCCATGAACTCCCGAGCCGCCTCGGAAGCCGCTCCCATTGACGGCAAGTTGAAGTCCCCCATGACCAAGAGTCTGGGAGTCTCAACTGCCGTCGCAGAGATTAGCTCGAGGAGCTCGGGCAGGGCTGCTGATGCATAGCGAGGAGCCAAGTATACAATCAGCAAGCCCCACTGCCTCCCTGGGCCCCAGTTCACACCAAGGGACTCACACCCGGGTATCTGAGGAACAGTGAACTCCCTCGGCTCTAAACATTCCCGCATAACCACCGCCACCCCTCCACCCTTACCCAGGGCCCGAGGCTGATGGAATGCACGGAAACCCGGTGGGCACATTTCCACGAGGGGTAAACCACCCTCGTGGCCCAACCAGGTCTCCGTTATCCCTGCAAGGTCTAGCTCCCCCTCTGAAATCAACTCATTAATGAGGGGGGCCTTGTTGGTGACAGACCTTGCGTTACAAAGCATCAGCCGCAGGCCCTGGCTCTGTATGACCTGTCCACCTAGACTGCAGGGGTTGGTACAAGCGACCGGGCGTAACCAACAGCCCCGGTCTCCCAACCGACCTTGAGATCTTATCCTGTCCTCGCATCCCCTCCTCCCCGCGACCGTTACAATAGGGCAACCCTCTGCTTTAGTGACCTTTATATTCCCCCCCGCCACCGCATCCCCGTCCTTCCTAGACTCACCTGTCTGAGTTGGAAGGGACCTTGGAGATCTTCTAGTCAAACCCCCTGCCTAGGCAGGAAACCCTATACCATTTCAGACAAATGGCTAACCAACATCTTCTTAAAGACTTCCAGTGTTGGGGCATTCACAACTTCTGGAGGCAAGCTGTTCCACTGATTAATTGTTCTAACCGTCAGGAAGTTTCTCCTCAGTTCTAAGTTACTTCTCTCCTTGATTAGTTTTCACCCATTGCTTCTTGTTCTACCCTCAGGTGCCTTGGAGAATAGTTTGACTCCCTCTTCTTTGTGGCAACCCCTGAGATATTGGAACACTGCTATCATGTCTCCCCTAGTCCTTCTTTCTATTAAACTAGACATACCCAGCTCCTGCAACCATTCTTCATATTTTAGTCTCCAGTCCCCTAATCATCTTTGTTACTCTTCTCTGCACTCTTTCTAGAATCTCCACATCTTTTCTACATCGTGGTGACCAAACCTGAATGCATTATTCCAAGTGTGGCCTTACCAAGGCATTATAAAGTGGTATTAACACTTCATGTTATTAGGTAATTGAGCTCCCCATTAGAAGAGCGAGTATGCAGAGAAGCGTAATGAGAGTGATATGGAAGAACACGCACAAACCAGCATACAGAGACACTGAATAGTATAAAAATATAGTAGTTTACTATGTAGAAATGTAGAGGTATTCAGAGTCTGGTTATCAGTCCAAGTCACACATGGTTCAGTAAGTCAGTTATCAATAATCTCAGTTTAACACACAAAACAGCTAAACAGTAGCAAGACTCAGTAACTCTCGAGCAGTATGAAACAGTATCCACGATCAGCATCTAACAAAACAGAGAGAGAGAGAACAGTCATTCTGGCTCTCTTTTATGGCTGCTTGAGGTAACAAGCCAATTACATCTCTGAATCATTTAAAGTAACAGTAAAGTAATCATAGCTTATATACATTGGCAAGCCAAGCCTAGGGTTACATCCCTAACACATGTGATCTTGATTCTATCCCTCTGTTGATGCAGCCTAGAACTGTGTTAGCTATTTTGGCAGCTGCTGCACACTGCTGGCTCATATTTAAATGGTTGCCCACTAGGACTCCAAGATCCCTTTCACAGTTACTACTGTTGAGCAAGGTACTACCTATATTGTACCTGTGCATTTCGTTTTTCTAAGTCAAATTGTTTTATTTCAAGTACTTTCAGGATGTTTTATGAGTTTATATAGAAAAATGTGGAGAGTCATGAGATAGTTTAAAAATGAATTCCTAGAATTATTTGTGAATCTGCTGTGTCTATAACATTTTAAAATAATCATACATTGTTAATACATATTAATTAATCATCATTACTTGTTGATAATTCACTTAATGAAAGGAATACTTTTCAACACCTGCTAAATTTCAAAATGAAACAGTTAAGTTTAAAGATTAAGTCCTATTGGATTTTTTTCCTTTGAAATCGAAAACACTTATTCAAAGCATTTTCAAATTCCTCTTCAGTATGGTTCCCAATCAACAGCACATACCAGAATGTTTCTTTGTTTTCAATATGTTTATAGTTCTGTTTTTATTGTGGTAATGCTTTTATATTTCATAATGGTAGTTTTTTTTTTTTTTACTATTTATTAATTTTTTTAATTTCGTAACACATGTACAACAAAGTACAGATATTTGGCAAGATGGGCAGCTGTACAAATTTACAAAGAAGTAAGACAGAGATCTCCAGTGGTCCTAGAACTCTAGGAGATGAGGGAATAAACACACTCACTCATATCATGGTCAATGCCTTTATTTTCTAATCACTTTTGGATATTATTTGTTAACTGTTTTTCAATTATTAGCAACATTTGATTTTACAACACCAGGTGAGTTTCCTTCAATCTACAGCAAAAGAAGTTTTAAATGCAATTACTTTTTTCTTTTCCAATAAACAGAAAAAGGTGATTAGAAGTACATACAAATGACCTAAAGGTTCAACTGTATTTGAAATAAGAGTTTGGAATTAATTATAAGAATTATTCCCATGGACAAATATTTTTGTTTTGAATTCCTAAAAAAATGAAAGGATAGGACTTTGAAGGTTGGAAATTAAGAGGATCCAGAAAGAACTAAGGATTGCAATTAAATGAAGAAAGCACTTAAATTTGACTTACTAATACAGAATGGAGCGAAAGATAATAACTTTGGACATATTGAAGGATATTTGTGAACAGTGGACCAAGAAATTAAATTTTAGACTATCTGCCTTTATAGATAAGATTTGTTAGTCATTCCTGACTCTAGGGGGTGGTGCTCATCTCCATTTCAAAGCCAAAGAGCCAGCGTTGTCCAAAGGCCTCTCTGTGGTCATGTGGCTGGCATGACTAAATGCCAAAAGAGTACGGAACACTGTTACCTTCCCACCAAAGGTGGTTCCTATTTTTCTACTTGCATTTTTTATGTGCTTTCGAACTGCTAGGTTGACAGAAGCTGGGACAAGTAACGGAAGCTCACTCTGTTACGTGGTGCTAGGGATTCAAACTGCCAAACCGCCAAGCTTTCTGATCGATAAGCTCAGCATCTTAGCCACTGAGCCACCACTTCCCTATCTGCCTTTATAGATAGTCTTTAAAAGATGTTTTGGAAGAAGGACAACAAAATTGAGAATTATCTGAAATTGGATTTAAAAATGACAGGCTACAAGAATGATATGGAAAAAGATGCTACATTGGAAGCACAAAAGAAATTGGTTTAATAATTGAAAAGGATATGCAAATTACAAACTCAGAGACTGATCTGGATAATTTTATCATACTGGATTTATAAAAGAGACTTGTTAAAGCTTTGAAGAATTTTATGAGAAGGGACAAAGAAGAAAGGAGAAGAAATCAAGTGATAGGACATTATTTGAAGAGACAAAGTTGATTTATTTGATCAAAGTAAAAATAGATATGTTGTTATCTCTGGTAATACTTAGTAAATTTTTACGGATAAGGACTGGATAAAAAAGCTTGAAGAATTTGTTTGTAAATAAGAGACAGGCAATGAGAAGAAGAGATCATTTGTTTAGTTTTAAGAGGTGATCAGTTTCTAAAATCATTTATACTTGTGATTTTTCTTTACTATGTTTTCTTCTTTTCTATTTTTTCCTATTTTTCTTTTCTGCACTATTTTTCTTTTTTCTTTTTCAATTTTTTAGTTTGTATTAGGTTTTTTTTCATCATAACTTTTAATAAAATTACTATAAAAAAACTTCTACAATCCCTGTGTATATTAAATTACTACCATGAAATAGAATGTTATATGCCATTATCAAAGAGAAAGGTATCATTACTCATGTAGGCAACAGATTGCAGAGTTCCTCAAACATTGAACTGTGATGATGCCCATTTTTATAAACTTTTAAAAAATCTAACTAGTAGGAAACAAACTTAAAAAGCTTCTGTTCTTATTTTTTTCTTAGTTAAGCACTACAGAAGTTTGAAGTTATACCAGTAATGAAGGACTATCACATCTGTGAAATATAAATCACAGATTTCTATGACAATACATATATTTTCATTTCTAGATTAATTCAATTAAGAGTAAATTTCTCCTTTTTTTTGCAATACAAATTGGATTAAACATATTAACTTGGGAAGACATGAGAACAAATTTACTAGGTTCATTAAGCTTGGGAAATTAAATTACAGAAAATTGTGTTTCCTAGTAATAGATTTAAGCTGTACTATTTAGCAAGTCCAGCAAAGAGAAGCATAATTCTCATGCAAATAGATAATGCAGTCTATGGAAAGCCATCTTATTTCCTAGCAAAACAATTTTTACCTCCTCTGTGAAATACTGCTATTTTAAAGAATTTCTAGGGAGGAAAGTGCCAACCTACTCAAATGGACTATTGGATAACAAGATATCACTTAAACATGTCTGCAGAACTGATTATCTGTTTTGGAGTAGTTCAAAATACTAACCTACTAAACAAACATTTGTTAAAAAGTTAAATTCAGAAAAGAATTGTAAGCCATTACTCCTTGTCATAATTTGATCTTGATAAAAACTGGCCTGAAAGAGAAGATTTTTAAAAAATTATTTATTCAAATATATTACTTCCCTAACAGCGAACCCTAACCATTTGTTTCCCGAAATAGAGTTTTCATAGATCACAATGGAAAATTTATTATGGCAAGAAGCAATTTCAGAGAAAGGATTTAAACAAACAAACCTTGCCCTGAATGCTTCTCTCTTCTACAAATGGAGACTGAGTAAGTTAATATTTAAATGATACAGCAGTAATTTCTGATCTGCAGGTTGTCATATACAACTGTTTGTTTACTGACCATATGCAATTACAACAGCACTGAAAAAGTGACTCACCCCTTGTCCTTGAGTCCATTGCAGCCTCCCTATGATCAAAATTCAGCAAGTGGTACAGTGGTGGGTTTCAATTTTTTTTAGAACCTCTTATGTAGGTGTGGCCAGCTTTGTGGGAGTAGCTTGCCGAACATGTGACTGGGTGGGAGTGGCTTGCCAGCCATGTGACTGGGTGGGCATGGCCAACTTGTAAACAACGTCAGTCTTACTTAGCAACCAAAATGTTGGCTCAGAAACTCTGGCATTTGAAGCACGCAAGTCTTAAAGTTGTCAAGTTATAAGACCCTTGCACCCCTAACCCTTTAGAAAAAAAACCAGGGGTGTTCATACTTGACAGCTTTAAGACTTGTGGACTTCAACTCCCAGAATTCCTCCTCTCGTTCTTCATCTTGATGATGTGCAGACGGGCGGGGGAGGGAGCTGGAACTGGTTCTAAACGGCATTGTAGATTTGTGGAACATCTTATAGAGAAGAGGTTAGAACTGGCAGGAACCCACCCCTGATGTGGTACCTGGCATGTATTTACAGCAGCTGCAGCACCTGCCGTGGCATGTGCCATGTGATCACATTTGCCTTGGGAACTGTGAGCTGGCTTCCGACAAGCAAAGTCAGTGTAGGAAAAGGATTTCCTAAGCAAATCCGTGATTTGCTTAGCAGCTCCAGTGATTCACTTAACTCGGGGGTGTCCAAACTTGGGAACTTTAAGACTTGTGGACTTCAACTCCCAGAATTCCCCAGCCAGCTGCTGGCTGGGGAATTCTGGGAGTTGAAGTCCACAAGTCTTAAAGTTCCCAAGTTTGGACACTCCTGACTTAACTATTCTGGCCAAATAGATCATAAAATCAGGTACAATTCACTTAACTGACTTGCCTATATAGGCAAATTCTGGTCCCAGCTCTTGTTCTAAGTTGAGAAACACCTGTATTAGATAAAGTATATCCCAGGAAATCCATTGGTTTATCTCAAAGCAATTAGTCTCTCACAATATTCTGATTTGCAATATTGCAAAGGTAGGATTTGAAAAAAAAACACCATCCTAGCATTGGAGTAGAAATACAAATTAACCTGTTCAGACATACTATTCAGAACTTTCAAGGCTTCACCTTGAACCTTTGTGTCTCAAATATCCTCTGAAAATGTTCTCATTATCCATTTTAAGATCAGAGTTGGAGAGGTATTGAAAACTTGCTCTTTTCCTCCAAGGAGATATCTCTATTGGGTGCAAATGTGCACACTGCAGTAACTGATATATAGTATGGCCATTTTTAAAAATTTCTGGCTAATGTATGTGGGTTGAGAGGCAGATTATTAAGACGTCGTGTATGAAGTTGGCCTAAGGTATGAATTACCAGAAATTCCATGAGGTGGGCAGACTAACATCTGCAACAAGTTCCACTGAGGAGAGAGATACTGTAGAATATACCAATTTTTATGTTACAAATAAAAGCATTCAAAGAAGTTATGGTTATAAATAACCAAAAAATATGTTTTGGAAACAAATTATGCCTATTATTGGAATTCAAATTATCCAGACATCCACATCTACGGACATGTATGTATGGACGTGTATACATACTTAAATGAGCATCAGCATGAATCTTATTAGATAGTTTGTCTAATTCTCTAATTAGTGTTAATTCTCCAAGGATTTCTTATTGCTTCTACAGCTGGGGCTGTCATTTTTTGCTGCTGATGGGCATACAAGCTAGCATATATGATCAAGATTGACAGTATTTTTTTTTTGGAATAAAAATCATGCTTTCATGTTAATCAAGAGATTAAAAAGCAACATTTCAAGAAAATTCAGATACAGATTTCTCTGTTTTCTGAGGCACTAATGGAATGTATACTCTGTTTAGCTAAGCTATTGTTCATATTTTTAGATAGATCCCAAATCCTTCTCCAGATTTTAACATCTGGAAATAATCAGGCTGTCCAGGAAATGGATACTTAGATTCATTTCTAATTAATTTTTATACTCTCAAAAATCATTAACCACAAATAATTTTTCATTCATTTTCATCTAGGTGTCCCTGAAGGAATGATAAGAAAAAGTACATAAGGTAAACAACATAAATATAGCCATTTTGTGTATTTGTGAACATTTTGATGTAGAGATCAGTCACACTCCATGAACAAACCTTTATGACATCACTTCAAATTGCCCTTTTTAGAACTAAAGAAAAAAGTTTGTTCCAATTTTCTTTTTCAGATATAATTTCTTGATAAGTTTGCATAGTTATTTTGCATGCCTTTTAAAATGGAAAATACATGTTTTTGGTTTCTTAGAAACAATGTTGAATTTTATATAAAGATGGTTACATTTGTGTTTGCTTCTCCAAACTATGGAATATATCAGACCTGCAATATTTAAAAAAAATCAATAAGCTGATCAGGCAATATATTTATCTGCATCTTTATATTTCAAATTATAATATCTATGAAAACAGGAATAATTTAGACATTATTCTACTCAGATAATATCAATTCAGATATTATCCTATTTAGTGGGATATATTTAATTCTCTGCTCCAATATATTGCTAACAATTCTGGAGGGTAAATATGAAATGGTATTATCTTTTATTATCTTCCTTGCATAATCTGTTTTTACAAATGATCACTAAATATCTGACAATATTAGATTCCATATGACAATCTGGAGGCAGCTAACATAAAATTTGGAGTTGATTGTGGTTTTCTCAGACATGCAAAAAGTCTTTAATGTGACCCAATGGATTTTTTGAAACAATTTTTTGTCTAAATATAGAATATGTTAAGATGTTCTACTTCTATTCATCTTCTATAAATGGAATTCTCTTCATTTGTCAATATATTGGAACCATGGACTTGACTTGTTAAGCAATGGTAGATTTTTTAATTATAAACTGCCCAGAGTCGCCTTATAGGAGATGAGTGGCATAAAAGGTAATAAATATTTTTTTAAAAAAATTGATTGAGTTGAACAAGCAGTTTATTTATCAACAAGGGATTACTGTATACTTCACTGATAAATACATTATAATGCAACAGTGTAGAAATTTATGATGCAAGAAAACTAATTAGAGCGTCATATTTCCTAGAAAGTATAATGTTTCTCTGGGGATCTGTAAAAAAATGGAGTTTTACTTGTTGCTTTTACAGCTCCTTGCTTCCACGAGAACACCAAGTCCCATGACAACACCAAGATTTCAAGGCCTTTGAAAAGATCAATAGGGTTGTGGCCAATCTCAATTTGAGAGAAATGTTTCAAAGGGGAGTGCCATAGCAGAGAAGGCTTTCTTCATGGGTCCCAGCAGGTAAAACTCCTTACTCCTCCTACTTCTCTTCCATAATCTGACAATGGCTTTGTCCTTTACAGCAGGTGTCCCAAACCCCTGGGCTAGGGAACATTACTAGGTGGGGGGCCTATTCGGAACTGGGCCATATGTGTGGCAGGCTGGTGTGCACATGTGAGCAGCAAGCCAGCATGCATGTGAGAGCTGTGGACCAGTGTGCATGCATGAGTGGGGGGATGGCATATATATATATACAAACACTGGAAAGTAATTAGGTAGAGGTGCGAGAAATTCTGAACCTGAAGGGGCCAAATCTTTCCCATCACAACTATGCTTAGATCAAATCACATTATTTTCCATTAAGTTTATTCTAATTATTACTTTGAAGAACTACCGACCGGGGAATTAAAGGAGCACTGGTCAAACACATCTGGAATTGCAGAAATATGTCCTAGACAATGTGACAGTTCAATTAAAATAGTTTTTATCATGCATAGTCTTTAATCCGTTAGTAGGAGTAGGATTATGGATGTGGTGGCTCAATGGTTAAGACACTGAGCATGTCGATTAGAAGGTTGGCAACTTGGCGGTTCGAATCCCTAGCACTGCATAATGGAGTGAGCTCTCATTACTTGTCCCAGCTTCTGTCAACCCAGCAGCTTGAAAGCATGCAAAAATGCAAGTAGAAAAATAGGCACCACTTTTGTGGGAAGGAAACAGCGTTCTGTGCCCCTTCAACATTTAGTCATGCCGGCCACATGACCACGGAGATGTATTTGGACAACGCTGGCTCTTTGGTTTTGAAATGGAGATGAACACTGCCCCTTAGAGTCGGGAACGACTAGCACAAATGTGCGAGGGGAACCTTTACCTTTACCTTTAGGAGTAGGATTACAATTTAACTCACGTAATACAGTGTAATTAGTTTTCTTAATTTGGACTTCACATTTTGGAATGGCTACCACATGTCTGATTACAAATTAGTTGATCCAATAATCAGAAAACATGTTTGTCTTCATTGAAGTGTCATGCCCAAACCCATGAGTGATACATGGTGCTTCTTCCAGACTGAGTTCTTTATTGTCTTCATGCCTTTAGACAAAATGTTGCCAGACGAAGGATTCTACTATTTACATATACAAATATTCTGTGAACTGTTACGGATAGGCTGCTTTCACCCTCTTTCTCTCACATGTAATATCCATATTATCCACATAACAACTGAATTATCCAGATGTAGTTGCCTCTTACTCCTCCCTCCTGGAATGCACCCGTTCCTTCCTGGAATTTCAGCTCTTTACTTTATTCCATTACAAGAAAGTCATTAAAATTCTGCAAAACAACAACGACAACCCCACAATTATCATATCTTCCATCCAATGTTAGAACACATATTGTATATATCAGAGGAAACCAAGAAGTATGTAGTAAGGGAGCATGACTGTATATAGAGAGGGAAGGAAAGAGAGTTTTGCTTAATTGTTTTCTATGTTCATTTGAAAAATAACTAGGCAAGCTTGAAAAAGAAATCTGAGTTTCCTTCTCTTTCATTACATATTTCCTGAGCATTTTGATCCTGAACATTGAAAGTATTTAAATATGTGCTCATCTAATAATATTGGAATGTGGGCTGCCACAGCATTTATTACTCACATTGAGAAATTATGGTTCTATATGTACCACTAAATTCGGGAAGAGTAATATCCAGTTTTTGGAATCAAGCTCTGCATAGGAAATTCTTCTTTTCACCATCTACATTAGACATAACATTACCATTTTAGCTTGAGACCCTATTAATGTAAATTCTAGATAGGTTTTTTGAAATTTAACAGCTAAAAAAGTCTCAATTGTTAATGGTGCTTTAATCACAATCCTGGAATTCCAAAATTTCTCTTTCCTATCAGATAAAAAGCAGCCTACGCCTGTATTATTTACATTCACATTGTGACAAAAAAGTTATACAACAAATGTTTTCTAAACTATTGTCTTTTAAATAATAAAAAAGCTTTTAAACTCCCCCCCCCCTTTTCTATGGCTTATAAGCTTTTAGGTTTTTTAAAAAATAGGGTGTTTTTTTTTAAATTTCATATTAATTTTCTTGCATTTAATTTATGTAATCACTTGACTAGAATTTTAACAAAAAATCAAATGTGAATTTTAGAAAGGTGAAAGTATGATTATGGAAGAGAATATCACAATCACAGAGCAATAATCCTAATGGCAAAGCTTTAACTGATGTCCAGACAATGCTATTCACAGTAACAATAGACAATAATAACACCTAATGCTTCTTTCTAATAGCCTTTTTGTCCCAGTATTTATCATAATGATATATTGTACTTAATTTCTTGCCTTTTTCTTTAACCAACTCCCCACCCACCCCAAAAAACAAGTTTATAAAGACAACTTTCCCTTGGAACAAATATGTTTCTTCCTATCAGTGCTAGTTTCAGAAAAGAAGAATTAAGTTTAATTTAGAAGTTTAAAATCTAAATCATTTATTAATAATCCATCATACCTTTAAAAATGTCACAAAAATTATCTTGATGGTGTAAAGTTCTGATAACTCCCATTATGTTCCCCAGTCCTGGACTGTGCAGTACACATTAAGGAAGACAGAAGCCTTAACATTAAAATTTAGATAAGACCCCCACACAGAGATCAATATTTACATTTTGATTCTCACCACCCACTGGAGCACAAAATGGGAGTTATCAGAATCTATACCACTGAGCTGAAGGCCTGCCTCCCAGCAAAGATGGGAAAGAAAAAGAACTTAAACACATCAAGAAAGCTTTCAGAATGTGTAGCTATCCCAAGTGGGCCTTCATCAAATCCCAAAAAAGGACAACAGGAGCTCCTCCGAAGTAAACAAAGAAGAGAACAATAAATGAAGGAAGGTTCAAATAGGCCATCTATGTCAAAATTGAACAGCCTTCCCTTAACAGAGAAGAGGGATATGACATCATCTATATCCAGTCTACAACACAGTCATTTCAGCAGTTCCAAGAAAGCTCCACACTCATTTGCACTACTCAGGTGACTCTAAGGACACAGATAAATCTCCAACTGGTCTCAACTATCCTCTGAAAGAATGCAAATGACCAGCTGTCTGCAAGGAATATAAATCCTTCCATTCCCCACCATCCAGTCAGAGCTGAAGAGGCTTCTTGGATGAGAACAGAAACATCTTTAAAGAAAAACAAGAAAGTCCAGTTGCTTCTTGAAAAAGCACCTTTAGCACAGCCATAACCTGGATGACTGAGAATCTCCATAGAGAAGCTGTCATTATCCATATGGGGCAGGACCGAAAGTGTCCAAGGTTAGTTGATTGTTATCACTGTGACTGTTGACTGTGAGGTGTTTTAAAAGCAATAAAAACCAGCTACTACATTGGTGCCTGTGTATTGCACCAACAGGCAGAATATTTCATTAGGTACAGTAATTAGGCTTCACCCCAAATCCAGTCATGATAATCATAACACATCATGCATCTATTCAATAAATAAATAAATAAATAAATAAATAAATAAATCAATCAATCAATCAATCAATCAATCAATCTTAAGAAGAACCAATGGAGAATATATATTTTATAAATTTGTAATTTTGCCATTATAGGGTAATTTGGTGACTAGTAAGACCTTTTCACTAAACATTCATGAGAAATATGCCAAACATGTATACATAATTTAAACTAGTAACTAAATGTTGGCATAGTAAAATAGTGTTTTATATTCAGGAGTAAGCTTGGTTTCCATTTCTTTCTCTGAGACAAAATACATGCACAGCTTTCACAGATCATTATTATTTAGACATCAGTTAAACTAACAGAAGCATTTCCTTGGCATTATTTGCAGCCTGGATTTAAGTTAAGAATTATAAAGCATGTTGCATCATTGCTACCTTAAGTGTATTTATTTGGACAGAAATTCCACCATGTGCAATGCGATATGCTTTAATGTACTCCAGTCTAAAAGTATCTGTGGTTGTTGTTTTGCATTTATCTGTGCCTCAGATGAGCTGTTCAATCCCTTGTCATTACATACCCATTCAAATTGCAGCAGACTGAAGTTGTAGCAATGACTGTTTCACAGGGCCCACAGCAGTGCATGGTAACACATTTTCAAAGCAGTTCAAAGACTCCAGTTTCCATCTGTGTTTGGTGAAGGGTGCAGAAAAAAGAGGAAAAAAGAAAAGAACCTTGGGGCCATCTGAAAACTCAGCTTCATCTCTAACACTTGGAATAACAAAGGTGTTATTTTTTCAAAGCTCCATTATCCCCTCCCGGGGATATCTGCAGATATAGTTCAGGAAAGGTGGGAAACTTCAGAGCTGATATTCCCCTTCTCGACTTTTCCTTCTCTGGGGAGTTCTTTTGAGGATGGCACAATGGTGACATATATAACATGGGTTATTGGCAGCGGAGGCCAACTGTTAATGAACCCTATAGACAAATTCTTTCTTCTGGTTTCTGCAGGAAAAAAAATAATCTGCAGAGAAAGAGCATCTTGAGAGGAATTCCCTCCTCTCTGTTATTTTGATCCAACGAAAGTAGAGGGTGCTGTGCATCCACATTACCATACAAAATGAAAACACAGCCGTTCTGTCCTTTGACATGGCGATGCTAGGATCTCAAAATGTACTCTGCTAGGCTAGTTCTTTGTGTGATCAAAGTGCTTCCTTTAATTCTAGCCTCTAAAATATTAAAGAATCCAACAAATAGTAAGTGCAGCTGTGGGTAAACTACATCCAAACAAAACTGAGTGAAAGTAACATTTCAAGAAAACCTTTTCTATAGAAGATAAAATTAATTTTCAGAATATTTAGGCCTGGAAAGAAATTGTATATATACAAACATATTAATTTCCAATGGATTCCAAAGAAAAACAATTATCAACCTAATCCAAAGGGACCAAGACACAGATCAGGACAACGGGATCGGCTTCCTCCCTTACATCAAAGGCACCCCAGATAAAATCAGCAAAATTCTCCACAAACACAATATCAAGACAGCCTTCAACACTGACTAAAAAATAGCCAACATCTTAAGAAACCCCAAAGACAAAATCCAGCTAGAAAACCGAGGAGTCTACGAAATATCATGCAAAATCCAGCCTGCAACATACATAGGACAAATGAATAGGAGAATAAATGCATGCATCGCAGAACACAAGAATGCAGTAAGAAAAAAAGAAAAAAACTTCCTTCCTTTTCCAGCACCTTAAAGCTACAAGACATAAAATTAATTTTGAAGGAATCAGGTTAATCTCCAAAACAGAACACTTCAATAAGAGAATAATTATGGAAGCTGTCGAAATACAGAAACACCCCCACAACATGAATAAACGTGATGATACCTGCCGCCTAACATCTGGAAAGCAGCCCTATTCAACAAACGAGCCCTACCCACCACCCAGGCCACTACAACATGAAACAACAATAGACACGCAGCCAGCACCAATCACCACCAATCTACAATCATGATACAACCACACAACCAATCATTCCACTTACTGAAACAAAGCCAGCACACCACACACACACACACCAAGATTTATAGAAAGACGGCAGCTCCGATCACACTTTAAACCCAAAACCCAGCCTGAAAATGGCGAGTGAGACCTCAATGAAATGTTGCCAAGACAATCTAAATCTTACGCGGGAAAAGGCCTGAATACAACAAGACCAGCAGATATATATGTTAAAGTAGAGCTAAAATGTTTCATCCTAAAAACCGTAATCTAAAGCCTATCAGTAATCAATCATATTAGTTCAGATCATTCTCATGAGCAATGAAGCAGGCAAAAAATTGTTAAATTTTGACATCTTTTTATGGATCCAGGAATATGGAAAACATTACATTTTCCTTAAAAAGCAAGTCAGAAGTTTACTGACAAGAATAGTTAAAAAGAGAGACCAAGAAATAAGGTTGTTACTTATCTTTCTCATATATTTCCTCCAGTAATGGTATTCTCTTATCTTCACTACTGGTTCGAAGGCAGGAGCACGCACACATCTGGACATGCGGAGAAGGTCCTTGATGATATCTGAGTACCGAACCGGTGCGAAATGGCAGAATACCACCTCTGATCCTCTTCCCAAAGTCCATCCCGCTGATAAATAAATTGCTATATGAAAAAAAGTAGATAGATGAGATAAGCTACCAAATTAGATAAGACAAAAGAGACAAAAGTTTATATCTAACCATATTATGATTGGCACAGGGGTGGGTTCCTCCAGGTACTACTGCCAGTTCACTCATGTGTGTGCCACATGCATGTGTGCTTTGATGCGATTAAAATTGTTCCGTACATGCATAGAACCCCCCCCCCCAAAAAAACAAGATGGAGAAACCAGATGCAAGAACCGATTTTGGGGTGCCAAATTACTATTGGTTCTCCCATCTTGTTTCTCCGAACCACTACCGGTTCAGCCGAACCGGTAGGAACCCACCACTGGATTAGCAGCAGCTTCTCCAAAATTAAGGTCTGTTACTGACATTTTTCTTTGTAGAGACCTACTGGCCATTTTACTAAAATGTCGCTTTTCTTCCAGCATGAAATTCAAGATGTTTAATCTGAAGATTTTACTCACGGAAATGGTAAGTTACCACAATCACTTTGTGCTAGTATCTGAATTTTATATTTATATAAGAAGAAGATTGCCTGTGAACCAAACACATGAAAAAATGGAAAGGGTTGGAAATCTTTTCAGACCTCACTAGCATATCAAATAATCAAGACTTTCTTTTTAGCTTTTATTTCTAGGAAATATGGTAAACATGCAATGTTTGAAACTCTTCAAATTCTAGTGTCATCTTGTCCACAAAGAATTTAAGATGAAAAAGCATTATAGGAAATAATAAAAAATTGAGAGGTATTTCCTCTCTACTGTATTTCCAGTAAAGTGAGATTCGAACTTAAGTCTTAACAGTCAAATGCTCTAGCTGTTATCAGGGTAATTTGAATTTATCTCCCATTAGGTTTCAAATTAAATCAAGGAATATATTTCTTTCCAAATACTCATAAAGTAGAAGCTTTCTACCAGCAAGTCTTGAATTGGCAGCAGTCCTTAAATACTGCAAAACCACAATGTATGAGATAGAACCATAAATCATAAATATTCTGGGCTGTGAAAAATCTGTAGGGACTTTCAGGCTACTAATGGTAACTATAATATACAGTAAAGAGAGACACAGTAAAAATCTGTGGAAATTTTCCACAATATAGAGCAAGGTTCAAAGTGCTAATGTCATTGAATTCACTCTATAAATTGATTACATCACATAATATGCCAATCAGTAAGTAACTTGAACGCCCGAATGAGATTATAATTCCATTGGGCTTGCCTTTAGAGTATTGACGAAGACCAATGGCTGCTTAGTAACAACTGTGATTAAAATATTTAATGTCTTTCAGTGCTACTTGCTGGTGAGTGTCTATTTCAAAGCCACAATTGCTGGCTACTTTTCAGACTTCACCTGTCTGACTTCAAACACTAGGTGCATTAGCTAATCAATGGTTAAATAAGATGCCAAGAGCAATCTAAATAATGTAGCAGCAAGTCAATACCACAGTCAAAAGTGATATAAACAGCCAAGATTTATACTTTACAAACAAAAGAGAATATGAACTGGATCCTGCGTTTATTATTACAGAAATCAGTATCCTAGAAGTTACGGATATTTGTATACTTTTCTAACACTAATATCTGCACATGGCATTTTGAATTACAAGGAGATTATTTTGCTTTGAAATAATCTTTCTAAAATGTATACTTGAAATTGAAATAAATCAATCTGAGAAAATAATTTCATTTTTTGCAAACATATTTAGAGCAGCACTTTATGTAATATAAAACTTTACCATCTGTCAGCCTCTGTTTTGCTTGCTACGCTTGATTGCTATCGGCTGCCATAGGAATGGGGTGGTGGTGGTGGTGCATAGTATTAGGGAAGGGAAATATCTTCTGCGCATGCTGGTGACTGATGTTTGGACTTGGTCAATGCCAACCGTTCCACATACCAACTTGATGAGGCTGTTTGAAGATGCACCCTACATGACACCTTAGGGAGTTGCAGATTGGACAATGGGTTGGGGAATTGGGGGGAAGGTGTTGGATAAAAGTTTGATATGTATATGTTCCCGCCTTTCTGGCTCAGATCTTGCTTTCCTTTAGCTGTTTTCACTTCGTATCGGTGAAATTGGAGTTGCCGAAGAACCTTAGCAGAATTTATCCTGTGTTTCATGTGAACCTGTTAAAACTGGAGCACACCTCTTCGTTTCGTCCACCTCAACCTTCACCTCCAGTCCCAGCAGGAGCAGTATGAGCTTCCCCAAGGGGGGGGGAACCCCCAAAGGCACAAAATACTTCAGATTCCTCCACTTGGAGTGATTTACAGAGGAGATCCCAAAGAACTGGGGGATTTTTTATTGCAAGTTTGGGATTACATGCAACAGTATGGGGAAGTTTTCTCATCGGAAGTTGCCAAAGTGAGAAGTGTTGCTATGGCTTTGGGAGGCAAAGCAGCTGCCTGGATGATAGCCTTGCCTAAAGATGATTCCCCCCTGCTGAGGGATTACAAGGGGTTTATGACTGCCCTGAGGAAACGTTTTGATGATCCCCTAAATCAAAAGGCAAAAAGCAGGATGATACCTTTAACCCAGGAGGGGAGCCTGAGGTTGAGTTCCGTGACCTGTTTGTGCATATGAGGGGGAGGTCCGAGGAGGCACCAAAAGCAGAAAAGGAGGGGCATTGGGAGCCAAGCTGCTACTCTAGGCATGGCCACAACTGACCCCGGCTGGTGGGGAGGAACCTAGCTGGCAGCTAGGGAGATGCTGAGAAACTGCCCTGGAAGGCGTGGAAGGTGCTGATATCCTTCCTCCAGGCCAGGAGGACAAAGAACCCTCCTCTTCCAGTGGGGAAAGTGAACATGATTCAGATGACAACCAGTCGGTGAGTCCCCAATTGGGCCCCATGACCATCTCAGTAGAATTAAAAGTGCCATAAACTGGAGCCCAGGGGAAGATGCTGGCCCTTTTAGACTCTGGATGCACCCGATGTGTAATCAGCCCAGAGGTGGTGGAGAAAATGGGTTCAAGACTGAGAACTTGGAAAGTACCCTTTGCCTTTTGCCAGTTGGATAGGTCAATCGCTGGGGATGCCCCTGCACATTTTGTAACCAAACCAATAGAAATGTGGATGGGGGGTCACCAAGAAACCTTGAGTTTCATTGTGGCACCTGGGATGGATCGGCTCCTCATACTGGGATTACCGTGGCTACGGAAATGGAACCCTTACATGAACTGGAGGAAAGGGTGGTTGCACATTCATTCTGCTAAACCCCCTGAGGGGAAGGGGAGGACATCCCACATAGCCAATGCTGAAACGAACCTAGCTGCCAAATGCAGGAAAAGATTAAAGGAGAAGAGAAAATCCCCAAAGAATATTGCGACCTCAAGGAGGTTTTCAGTGAAAGGGCTTCCGACAAATGCCCCCCCCCTGCACTACTGATTGCAGCATCGAGATCATCCCAGGGAAAAAGCTCTCTAAACCCCAAATTTACTCAATGACACCACGTGAAATGGAGGAATTGCAAAAGTTTATTGACAAAAATTTAAAAAGGGGTTTCATACAACAAGCTAGGCCATGGGTGGTCGCACCTGTATTGTTCAGAGAAAAGAAAGATGGCTCTTTCTTTTATGTGTGAATTACAAAAACCTTAATGGAAAATGTATACCCCCTGCCACTCATGAAGGATATGTTGGCCCACTTGCGGAAGAGGATGATTTTCATGAAGTTGGACCTAAGAGAAGCCAGAACCCAGCTGAATACAGACCTAATGAACAAACTCAAGGAGAATCTGATGACTGGTTCAAGAAACATTCTGCTTAATGCACCATGAAGGATGGACTGGCTAGAGTGGGGGCTAAACTTTATGTTACTGCTAACCTGAAACCTGTCATTCTTCAACGGGCCCATGATTCGAGAATGGTGGGCCATTTTGGATTTGTAAAGACTTTGCATTTGATTAAGAGGCAATTTTGGTGGCCTTCATTGAAAAGAGACATTGAGTCCTACATAGCCAGTTGTCCCATCTGTGCGGCCACAAAAAGACCACCAGGAAAGCCCCGGGGTGTCCTCCAAAGTGTCACCCGTTCTGGAGCCCCATGGAAGGAGGTCTCAATGGACTTTATTGTTGAACTACCGGAAACTCTGGGATATACCCTTATTTGGGTTATCACTGATTTGTTTTCCAAACAGGCTCATTTTGTGCCTTGCTCCAAGATCCTGTCAGCAAAGTCTTTGGCTAAATTGTTTATTTTACATGTATGTAGGTTACATGGTGTCCCTGAATGCATAATTTCAGACAGGGGGGTTCAATTTACCTCCCTCATTTGGAAAGAGTTCCTGAAATTGATTGGCTCCACCCAGGGAGTAAGCTCCACCCACCATCCTCAGACTAATGGAGCTTGTGAACAGACTAACTCGGTTTTGGAGCAGTACTTCCGATGTTTCATCAATTATCAACAGGATAATTGGGCGGAACTGTTACCACATGCAGAGGTGCTGTACAATAATTCTGTTCACAGCAGTACCGGCATGACCCCTTTTAAAGTAGTGTTTGGTCAGGACTTTGTACCAATTCCTGAATTGCCTCAGGAGAAACCGCAAATTTTATCCTTATCTGAATGGAATGATCAACTTCAGCACTTTTGGCCCATTACCCGCAAAGCATTGGATGCGGCTCATGAAGCTCACAAAAAACAAGTGGATAAGAAAAGGATGAAGCCAAAAGAGTACAGAGTTGGGGATAGGGTGTTTTAGTCCACTAAGTTCCTGCAAACCACCCAAAAATCGAAGAAGTTGGGCCCAAAGTACGTAGGTCCATTCCCCATTGTGAAAATCATAAATCCTGTATCGGTGAAATTGGAGTTGCCGAAAAAACCTTAGCAGAATTTATCCTGTGTTTCATGTGAACCTGTTAAAACCGGAGCACACCTCTTCATTTCGTCTACCTCAACCTTCACCTCCGGTCCCTATACTTATTGAGGGAGAGCAACATTTTGAAGTTAAAAGAAATCTTGGACTCCAGAAAATATAGAGGTTGCATTCCGTATTTGGTCTCCTGGAAACATTTTCCCCTTTCCCAGGCTGAATGGGTTGACAAATCTCATGTTAGGGCTCCCAGACTTTTACAGAAGTTTTACACCAGCTATCCTGATAACCCTTGATTTTATGATAGATGTATATACTATGTTGTTATTTTGTATTGTTTTCCCTCTCTCTTTTCCTGCAGGGGTGATATCTCTTTCTGAAGGAGGGTCAGATGTCAGCCTCTGTTTTGCTTGCTACGCTTGCTTGCTATCGGCTGCCATAAGAACGGTGGTGCTGGTGCATAGTATTAGGGAAGGGAAATATATTGTACTGGAGGAGTCTTGTTCTCACCATCTTCTGTGCATGCTGGTGACTGATGTTTGGACTTGGTCAAGGCCAACCATTCTGCATACCAACTTGATGAGGCTGTTTGAAGATGCACCCCGCATGACACCTTAGGGAGTTGCAGATTGGACAATGGGTTGGGGAATTGGGGGGAGGGTGCTGGGTAAACGTTTGATATGTATATGTTCCCACCTTTCTGGCTCAGATCTTGCTTTCCTTTAGCTGTTTTCACTTCATATCTAGTAAAAGTACTTTATCTCTATTAAAATGGAGTTGAGGTTTTCCTTTCTTGGATATTGAAGGAGGCATGCTTGACCGCATCCTTTTCACGCCCTTACTTATTTTTTAAAAAATATTTCTTTCTTCCATCACTTCATGTTCATTGCTGTGATCTATTGCTATGTGATTGTTATTAGCTTATGGTTTATCTCATTATATATAAATTCTATTGTAGGCGATGAGATAAATTTGCTTATATAGTTCAAAATACATATCTGCATGAGGAGTTGGGTTTGTAGTATCAAGTTGGTATATGCACTTTCTTTCTAGGTTGCATATCTCCTTGCTTAAACAAAGACAACACCTGTAATAATGATCCACCCAACTTAATTTTCACTCTGCAACAAGGTCACAAGCTTCAATATCTATACTCCTTGTTTGGGGTTAATCTTATGAGAAATGTTATGTTTAACAAAGATGAATCAGCTTCACATTTGATATCTCAACAGATTAATATGCAGTTAACCATATGTAACTAAAGAAACTATTGTCTAGTTTTTGCAATGAACTTAGAACTCTCAAAAATTATTTCACAATGTGTTTTATTTACCAGTAAATTCTATCAGTTTAATATATTCCCTTAAGTAAGCTATTATGTATTATGTAACATATATCATTTGTTAAATCTATGAACAAATGTTCCTTATGCAATAACATTTGTTATAACAATGCCAAAGACACATCAGGCAATTGAACAATATTAAAACATGTATGTATGTATGTATGCATGTATATATGTATTTCCTGCCTTTATCATTTCTACAAATAACTCAAGGCCATGGACATATACAACATAACCTTCTCTTACTGTCCCCACAACAACAATCAACAAGGTATGTTGGACTGAAAGAGAGTGACTGGCCCTGATGTCACGCAGATGACTTTAGTCTTGATTAGAACTCATAGCCCTGAAACATAAATTTTACGAAACAGAATTTTAAACATTCTGATTTGTAAAGAAGTACTGTTAGGACTGTTAGGATTAGAGTTCTGACAAGTCCAAAATCATATGTTCTGAGCTTTCAGAATTTTGCTCACCAGACAACTAGTTAAACCCATCACAATTCTGCAACTTTATAGCTGCCATGGACTGGTGCATAATGAAATGCAATTTATCACACACGCATTTGAGCATGCATGAAATCTGTTTCAAAATTGATACATAAAGAAATCAGTCTTTTGCAGAAACTGCAAAAATATACAACAATCCAAAACAAACCGCACAAACACAGCTGCAAGCACAATGACAAGGGACACAATGGGCTTTGTGAGCTTTAACACAAGGTTGAGCACTCCAGTTGAGTATTCTGTTTTCAATGTCAAAATATTAAGTGGATACCAGAAGAAATACTCCTATGTATTTGATTGTATGTTGTTTTATGTCATTTTGTATATTAATAATTTATTTGATTGCTGAGTTTCTTTTTATTCCTCAGAAATAAAAGCTGTAGTCCAACCCACACATGTTAAAATAATATATAAATACAGTGTAAATATTTGTATATCCAGGACTGGTGAACAGAGCTGAGAGATTAAATCAGTTTAGCTAATTTGAGAAGCATTAGTTGGAAAACAAAGACTGCTGAATTCACAGTTATAGGTCTTAGGAATAGGAAGGCTTGTCTAAGGAACTAGAAAATGTAGTATAAAAATTCATGATGAGTTCTGCTAATAGAAAGAGACAAGACATTCAGCTTCAATTATATTTACAGATGGAAAATCACCTACAGAAAATCAAAATTGATGATCATTTGAGCCAATGAATGAGCATCCAACCTCAACCAACTGGTAACAAAAACACAGTCAGACTACCTGCTAGTTTGGGGCACATTTGGGGATTCAGGATGGAGATCATTTCCTTCTCATCTTGTAGCTGAATGAGCGTGCTTGAACATCTGCTGCTTCACTGAGGCAGGGTCATGAAAAGGCAAAATGAGAATAAGAATTGTTCTTTTACAGTAGCAGAATCTGCTCACAGCAATGTGGAATTTCATGTCAACACTGCTGCTTGCTGGTGTACTAACTCTTCCGATAGCAATATTTTCAATATTGTTATAGCTGAACCAGGCTGGAAAAGAAATGTGCAATATTTTTCTTTTGAATTGGGGCAAAATCTTTAATTTCAACCTAGATATAAATATTTGTTTAGCAGGCCAAAGAAGTAACACCAGAGGTGGATTTCTGCTGGTTTTCCCTCCATCGGGCGAACCGGTAGTGGCAGCGGTGGGAGGCACTGCCCACCCACCCGGATGCTTCTGCGCATGTGCACGCATGAGCAAACCGGTAGTAAAATAAATTGAAACCCACCACTGACTAGCACGGTAGCCTTTACCTCCTGATCTGTGATTCAGAATATTGTAGTACTAAGACATCTAAAAGATAGGTTGGATAGTGACATACCCAATATGAATATATTTTTCCCTGAATAAAGAAAGCATGCTATCCATTTCTGATATGAAAATTATTGGGTGGCGAGTGAAATGTATTATTTAGTAAAATAGCTGCACTTCTGAAGATTTTAAAATCTTTTTTTTTCATCAGGACTGTAGAAATTTGTGCTTTGCATAATGTCCATCAAATGTCACTCATTTCTATTGTGGCCCAAATCTCTGCAATCGTTTTAAGATAGTTTTCTAGTACATGTGCTCTTGTATTTTCAGCTTTTATTACAAGAAAAACATAAAAACCTTAAAGAATATTATGCCACCAGAGTTTTGTTTCTGCTTCAAACTTAGCCACTTCTTAGTAAACGTTTGTTAGATAAATTCGGGGGGTGGGGGGAATCACATCAATTTTAAACTATATTTCTTCATGTATAATTATTGCTGTTTCTAAAGGCTCCCTAGAGAGGAATTGCAAGCTCTCTCTGATTGAGTATACAACAACCATGGCTAACACTGAAGAACCAATAAGAAGACAGGTCCCACAAAACCTCTACAGATAAGGAAAAATGGTCTCAACCATAGCAAAACCTTTTAAAGGACACTGAGTCACTACTATAACTCACTTCAATGATTTTTGGAATTTATCAATTCAACTTCCTTAAGGACATGAGATCTTTAAAATGACAAGTTTAAAAAGCCACTTGGAGAGTTTACTTCTTTTCTTGAATAAAATAAAAATTAACTACAAGTTTAAAAACAAAGGAGACAGAAATGGTAGGAAGCTAAATAAGAATCTAATTTAAGAAAGTTATAAATGAATTAAGGGACCAGACAAACTTGGAATAATGGAATATTAGGACTTTTGCTATAAGATTTTGGAAATAATTATATAAATGAACAGCACATTTAGTCAGTAAACAAGTTGATTCCAACAAACAGTAAGTTAAAACAGCAACTCAAGACTTTATTATTTTATGACTTTATGTTAGACAGTGTCTGGGAAGATCCCAAATCAAGATCATGTGACAATAAGATACATCAATCATTGTAAATGTGAGACAGTTGCCAAGCAACTGAATTGCAATCACATAACCATAGTTGGTGAAGTGATGGCCATAACTTTAAGAATGAGCACTTTTTCCAAGCCTTCGGGCTGGAAAATTTTAGGCAGAAAGAGAAACAAAAGAAAAAAGCTTGACTTTTGCCTTGCAAAATTACAGAACATACTTTGATATTTGAAATACTTCAGGAGACTTTTAAAAGAATGGAGTCCAAAAATAATAGCTTCAAACTCAGCAACAATTCATGCTTTCATAAATAGATTATATCATAAAGATATTAAAGAATTATGGGTGTGAAAGGGAATATGTTGAAAGATTTACAAGATAAAGAAATGAAATAAATTTTGCCCAAAGTATCAGAACATAAAGAATTTTCAAAGTACTGGAAAATTTAAAAAACAATGAGTTACAAGATAGAGAAAATAACTAGAGTGGAAATACAAATAACAAAACAAGAAATTCACTTGCATAAGGACTTCTTACTGGACCTATCAAAGAATTTGGTTGAAGTTTTGGAAAAATATTTGAGATGGGAAAAAGAAAAATGGTGGAGACTGAATTGTAAAGCAGTATCTGGATAAACTAAATAGTAATACTGTTAAAAGGAAAAGGAAAGAATACAAAATTAGTTTACTTGATCAAGATAAAAATAAAAGTGGATCTCTTTACAAACTTTTCACTGATGTTAGCACTTAATTTATGGATTTGCATATGGATAAAGAAAAAGTTAGGGTGAGAAGAGATAATTATAAGTACAATTATAGTGGATAATGATTTATTATTAAGTTTGTATTAGTGATGCAGATTGTACACTACTTCTTTATATCTTTTTCTTTCTTTTCTCTTTATTCATAACTTTTATTCTATTTTTTCTTTCTCTTCTTTTTAGATTTAATTTTCATTTTCTTTAACTATTATTAAAAATTTTAATTTAAATATTTTGAAAATCATTATTATTGCTGTCTTCAACATGATCCCAACAGATTTTCCTGGAAGCCATCATGAACTGCCATGAACACAAGTAACTTATACATGAATTATATTTAACTTCTCCAAAACTCCAACTTTAATTACCATGTGTTTTCTATAATCTGTGACATGATTTTATTAAATGGCCCATGGCCATTTGGTATATGTTGCACTTTTGCTTTTTCATGGCATTTTAAAATCATTTTGTGGTGCCTGAGATAAATTAATATTAGTGTTCTTCAAAATGTACATAACTTTATGTACCAAATGTATAGAGTGGTTACCAGGTCTTGTTGGAAAGATGCACAATTGTCTACCCTACTTCCCTCCCTTGTCCCTTCCTTGTCATATTTAAACATCACATCAACCTAAACTATAAAGAAGTATATGATAAAAACTGAGACTTACATTAAACAAATACAATCACACCCATACATTCAATACTTTTGCCTTTAGCTACATTCAAAAATAAAACTGTGGTCATTTTTACAGTGGTTTTCCAAAATCTTTCTTTACACCTGGAAATAAAAGTGTAAACTGACTCTCTGACAAAGGAAGGCAATGATATACAACTTAAAGGAAGCCATGTTGTATATGGACATCTACCATATTTTGTGCCCTTACCATCAATTATTTATGTCACATGTCTTTTTTTGACAAATGATAGGACTTGTTTTTAATTAGGCCATCTTCCAAGCTCATAAGGAGATAAAAATGGTTTTACTGTATCATGCCAACATCCATGCTACTCCCATTTTTTGCTTCGCCTATGTGATGCTCCAAAGCAGAATATGGAAGATCTCTCCCATCACTGTGGCTTTGTAGCTGAAATGTCAAAGCTAGCTGTCTAAAATTGGCAGGTAACAATCCTCAGAGCTTAAGGGCTATAAATAAGCCTTAAGAGGGTTGTCCTCCATTAATTTATCCAGTCTTCTGGGATTTTTCAAGTATGCAAGTAGGAATATACATAAATAAAAAAAAAACAATGTCACAAAACTCTAAATCAAAGTATATAGCATTTGACACAAACATTCATATTTTGATTAATATTGTGCCAACTAGATCAACAATAAAAGTATACCCCATTTGTTTGCAAGGCTCCTCAATGTCTGTATCCTCTATTCAGTTAGGAGCTGAATTATATAATATACTATTGATATATTGATATGATGGTAGCCTTTAGTCAAAAGGCTCATAGAGTAACAATCTCTATTACAGTATAAGGCTTGTAGAAACATTCATCTCAGTCTTCAAAACACTAGAATAAAAATACTAGATTCATTATGTCATTTAGGGGTCACTATATAAAAATATGGCTGGTGGTGTTTGATAATACAGTACAATTAAATCTGGTTTGGTGGGGGATTTTCTATAATCAACCCATTCCCCACTTTAAATATCTACAGGATCCCATTCATATAGTATTTTGGAACTAAGAATTGTTGCAGTTTGATAGTCTCTGAATATGGCTGTAGTATTGATAGTAATGATTATTTATGGATCCAAGATGATGCAAGATTTCATTTAGTGTAAGAGACTAAAATATTTTAATGTCTAAAATTCTAAAAACTTTTTTGTAGAGAAACCATTTTAAACTGTAGAGGATTGCAGTCAAAGCTGAATAAAATTGCTGAAATTGTTCTCTGAAGCAATATTATATTCAATCAAACATAAAATGTGTATTAAAGTATGTGCAGCGTCTGCCCTACATTAATATTATATAAGCTTTTCTCCTGTTTATGAGTCATGATAGTAATCTGTTGGAGGTTGATTCATTTCACATTTCTAAAAAAAGCATTGGTGTCCTTTGAAATATGTATAATCAGAAAATGATAAAAGTTACCTGAGCAGGATAGCACCTAGAAATGAAAAGGGCACAAAATAGCACCTTCCTATGTGACTATATCAAAGGATGAATAATCTTTCTCCTTATCATATTCCAAAATCAACAATTGATTGTAGTGCAGCATTGTAAGTAAAGATTAAAGTACTCAAACGCTCCGGTCTACAGGTATGCCACAGTGAATTATGGTACTTGCATAATTTATAGGAAGAAGTAGGTTGACCTGCTAACGGAACCAACTGTTAATCAGTGTATTTGCACAGATCAATCTTTGATACTTATATTCACATATCTTGTTTATTTGGCCATATTAGAGAGCAGACGGGTTTGTTGGAATGGATTCTAAGAAATGATGGATGTAATTGTCAAAACTGCCAAGGTCAATGTATAACATTCAGAAACAGAAGTAACTCATTTTGAGCACCTTCCATTTATCATTCATGCAATTTGACCTGCAGTTTTCTCTGTAATAACAGAGTATGAAGGAACAACTGCTGTGTTCATTCCTCTATGCTCCTGTGGACTTCTAAGTACCATAGAGGTCACAGCCTTTCCATAAGACCATTTATACATAACTTCTATTTCCAGCTAGGCTGAAACTATTGGAAGGAGCCTAAAATTAATAAGGAATGAAATGCTCCTGAATCTACACATGAAGAATATAGAAATATAGCTGGAATTTAAAATTCATAATTACTTTTTTTTACTCTTTTTTCTTTCAATTTAGTGGACACCTATTTCCCTTTGATTCATTTGTTATTCTTTCCCTCCTTCCGTACCTTCATATTGTTGTCTTTTCAAGAATTAATGGAACACAAGATTATCATATAAACAAAGATGGAAAGATTTGGCATTACCAACAAGGGAGGAATGGTTGGTAGAGATGATGCAACTTGCTGAGATAGTAAAATCGATTTTCCTATTTTATGTTATTCCTAACTTGAAAACCCTTATGGACCTTTTGCGTAAAACAGAAAAAATGAACTTATGATTTATGGTTTAGATAATTAGATAGGATAGATTACAGAAAGAAGAGTCCTTTTGTAACTTTACAGTAAGAGATATTCATAATTGTACTTGTAAGAGTTATAAAGAAGATTGGAAGCTACTTTGAATCTTTTATTTTCTATTTTTCTTTTTCCTGTTTTTAGCACTTTTAGCTTTCCTGTTTTACTTAGGTTTTATTATATTCATATATACATATACACACACTAATGGAACAGACTTAGTGAAACTAGACTTAGATTTCAGTAGACTTCAAAAGGACTTCATTTTGTCCAACAAGCCTGCACTTCTTCAAGGCCAATTTAATAATTGGTCCTGAAAGATAATAAGGCAAGACCAGGGAATTAGATTACATATTCACAAAAATGAGTATCTAATATGATCTAACTTTACTTAAAAATTGAATTCGAACTACTAATGAAACAAACAAAGAAAAAAACCAGAAGGAAATAATTCTTTATATGACATATAAACAAACTATCAAAATCATATGCGGACTAAAACAGTGGCTATGATACAGTAATGCCCAGGTTATTAATTCTTTACACTACTATCAATGGCTATTCTTCACTTTCAGTATTGGGGACTGTATGTCTCTCAGTTCTAGTATAGAATCCCACCTATGTCATCTTCTATAGATTTCATTTCATTCATTTCATTTATTGGATTTGTCAACCGCTCCCTCTCCCCAAGGGGACTCGGGGCGGTGTACAGACAGAATAAAAAACATTATATACAACAATTACAAAACCCCATAAAAACAAATTAAACACAAGTCTGTACAATAGTGCAAATTAATTAGTGATTAAAACCAAATTAAAATACCCCCAAAATTTAAAATAACCGGCCAGGAGAGTCAAGGGATTAGATCATAATTGTGATTGGGCCAGGCCTGCTAATTGGAACAGGTGGGTTTTGAGTTTCTTACGGAAGGAGCGGAGATCAGTAATGGTTCTAATGTCAGGGGGGAGGTCGTTCCAGAGGGTCGGGCCCATCACAGAGAAGGCCCTACTCCTGGGCGTCGCCCGCCGGCATTGTTTGGCGGACAGCACCCAGAGGAGTCCCTCTCTGTGAGAGCGAATTGGTCGCAGGGATGTATGGGGTAGGATGCGATCCCGCAAATAACTAGGTCCTGAGCCATGGAGCGCTTTAAAGGTGAGAATCAACACCTTGAAACGCACCCGAAAAGCCACAGGTAGCCAGTGCAGCTCGCGCAGGAGAGGTGTTACATGGGAGTACCTAGTACTCCCCATAATTGCCCGCGCGGCCGCATTCTGGACCAGCTGTAGCCTTCGGGTGCATCTCAAGGGGAGCCCCATGATATCTGCTTGGTCATCCTAATAAAACTTGGACTTCTTACATAAAGGTACTAAATCTTATTAAAAGACAAAATGTCAATTCATGCCATTTTGGCCAGAACTTAGTGTTTTGGCAAGAGCTGACAATAATGTGGTTTTTATAATGTTCTATTTGTATTTTTTATTTTACTTGATTCTGTTGCTTTTGTTTTATGGCTTTTTCATTTTTATTCTGCTGTTTTTTGTTATGTTTATTATTTTCTTTTACAGAGTTAATACTGTCATGTTTGATACTATAAGCTTTTTTAAAAGAATAACAGAGTTTAATTTTAACCATTAAATAATTACTGTATTCGCTATTAGAAATAAAGGATAACACTTTTTTTCCTGGCATTTGTGGCTCTTACATTGCTGGAAACATATAAAAGGTTATCCAACAATGAAAAAGGGTGACTCAAACATATTGAAAAGTTCTACAGAAGTTCAATGAAATGACAGTTTCAGAGTCAAACACAAATATCCTTTGACGATGGATGTTATCCAGTGCTACAGAAATTACACAGACAAGTAGTTTATATTTTATTCTTTTCTTACACCTTGCTCAGTGTTTTAAACCTAGAGTTTTGAATTTAAAAAGTGCCAAGTTACCTAAAGGATCTTGGGCAAAACAACACCTTCTAGTATAATGTGTCAGTTATGGTTATTCAGTCAAAGGATTGTTTTACAGAAATTTGGAAACGTTTTGTGTAGATTTATAGATTTCCATTCACTTGTGAGTTCAAAGGTGCTTATATTAAAATACATATCTTTCCAAATATATCTAGAATTGTTACTAATACTTTTCAGAATACTTTTCTTTTATAGCTTACTAGCTGTTAACCTGGGGTTGGCCCAGTATTTGTTTATCCCAATCCTATGTTAGACATTCACAAATGTCTGCACCAAACATAATTTCCAAAGTTGGATTTTCCCCCTTACCAGAGGGAGCCCCCTTGTAGAGTACTGTGAAGCTGTTACCATGGCAACTCCACTGTTCTATACAGTAGAAGCCATTTTAATGCATGACAGGCTGTATCTTAACAGAACTCTCACATACCGAGGAGTGTTAGGTGTGTCTTAACCCCACAATATTTGTTTCCAGACAGTAAGTCATCTGTGTACCAAATTTGGTTGAAATTGCTCAAGACGTTCCAGAGATGCTGGAACATACACGCACACACACTACACACACACACTACTGAATTCAGACTTGGAGATGGTAGTGTCATGTTATATTAAAATGCAACCTTTGAATTGTCTCTATACACACAGATTCTCTATTGGGTTGGATATCTGCTAGAAAATGAAAGTGTAGCAGTGGGGTTGTTTCATGGCAAGCATTTTATGGAACAAATGCATGGTACTGAACAAATTGCATTGACTTTTCTTTTTCCATTCAGAATGATAGCTTTAACTTATGAAGCTGTGAAGACTAAGAGGCAGAATAACTGAAAAATAACTCCTTCTTATTTGAGCCTGTTCACAACCTATATTCTCCTTAGACATTTGCCACCACCTTTGATCCTTCACCAAAAGAGGCTATGCTGATAGAAACTAAGAAAAGCTTTTGGAGGTTGATTGTGGAGCCATCCCTGTCAGACAGGAACAAAAAATAAATGAACCCACACAACCCAAAAGGGGCTTCATTTCTTTTCACCAAAGGCCTGGACAAAGAGTTAGGTGTTTTACGACCCTTTAAGATATCAGCAGGATGGGGGTTGAGGATTCATTTGTTGTGGTCTAGTTTTTTGCCCTCTTTTATTCTTTACTGTTGTCTATTATTGTAAATAGTATTGTCAATAAAGAGAATAAAACAGTTGTCTTTAATGGTTTCACTTGAAAACTACACAAAGTCATTGGGAATCAAGCAACATGTCTTTCAAATCCTTTAGGAATGTTTCTGCTCAAAAGTATTTATTTTCAATTGCATTTTGATTGTGTTAGAAAATTGCAAATCTGGAAAGGACAGATAGCATATGACCATGTCATAAACTATTTAGCCTTCATGTACCTAGAATAGCTCAGCTCCATGATTAAAATATATACATAAAAACCCTAGAGACTGAGAATTCAAGGGGAATGGACTAACCCCAAGCAGGATTTCAATATATTCAGGAATACTGTGACTGTCATTTCCTTGAACCAGATTGAATTGTTTGTTCCTGCTTAATGATAATGCTGTATTTATTCTTGTATATTTCAGCAAAATATTTGGTGTGTGTAAAAATGAAAAAAATAAAGTTACATTTGAACTAAATCTATGTGTCTACAGTACTACATCAATCCAAAACTCATTTGGGACAGAAATAGATCATACCGAATTCCAAGCAATCAGACAGATTACTGTTTGGATTATGTTATCATCCGACACTTCCATTTTAGCAATACAAGCTTTAGATATTTTATTCTGGCACCTTTTAATAAAATGGCTAGTCTGAGATGAATAACCCAAGCTAATTAGTCATATTAGGAAGTACCGTACTTTTCGGAGTATAGTACACACATTTTCCCGTCAAAAAAGAGGCTGAAAATCTGGGTACATCTTATACACTGAATACAGCATTTTTGGCCTCCCGAAACCCAACCCCTTTCACTGAAATGGCAGTGCATAGCCTTTAGGAGGCTTTCAGAGTGCTCCTGGGGGGCTTGGGAGGGCAGAAATGAGCGAAAAACAGGCTGTTTTTTGTCATGTTTGCCCCCCCGCCCGCCAGTGTCCAGGAGTACTCTATAAGCCTCCTAAAGGCTATGCATGCCCTCTTTTTTTGTCAAAAAGGGCCCATTTTCACAAAAAATGGGGTGTTTTTTGCTCGTTTTGCCCCCCCCCCCGGAGCACTCTATAAGCCTTCTAAAAGCTATGCCTGCCCTTTTTTTTGACAAAAAACGGGCCCTTTTTCATGAAAAATGGGCCATTTTTTGCTCATTTTTGCCCTCTCACCCCCGAGAAGCACTCTACAAGCCTCCAAAAGGCTATTCATGCCCTTAAAAAGGGGGGGGGCTGTTTTCACAAAAAATAGGCTTTTTTGGGAAGGTCTGCAGAGGGCAAAAACTTTTGTTTTAATTTGCCTCTTCAAAATCTTGGTGCGTCTTATATGGTAATGAGCTTTACTTTGGTCACATTGAATTTTCCTTTCTTAAAGGAGACGTAAAGATGAGAGTGATTTAAGATATAATAACCTAAACTTTTCTTATATAAGGGAAAGTACATTTAACAACAATCCCTTCACAGATCGCTGTTAAATATATTAATTTTATAATATTTATTCAGTAACTCCACAAATATAATGAACCTACTTAATATTTTGGGCTAAATACTTCTTTATGGGGATGGGTTGTTTTGGTTTGCTTATTTCCTATTTAAACAAAGAAAAAAATAAATGTCCTTTGAAATGTCACCATGAACAGCATCCTGGGAATATACAGCTTATTATAAACCATATTAAGCAGTGTCATCTTTAAGAAGGGGAGAGTTCTAACTATTTACATCACTCTTTGTGGGAAGATGTTAACAAGTGACCAAATTTACTTAAATCCCCATAGTTGGAGGAAAGAATGCCAAGGAAAGACTAATGGTCTGGTATCATTGGTTCAATATTTGTTTTTTGTTTTGTTTTGTTTATTTTGGAATTTTTGGGGGTTGGGGGGAAATATAATTAAAGAAAACATTACATTATGGCAATTTGCTAATTAAGATGGAATTTGCCACTGTTTTGGCAACCCGTTTTTGTTCTCCTTTTTTTATTATAAAAAAGGGTTTTGTTAGCATCTAGCTTTATGCAAGACAAACAAAGGTGCTGTCAATATTCATTTTAATTAAGCCAATGGCATTAGCTGCTTATGACTTCATTCTTCTGATGCCCAGTGGGCCATCTGAACAGCAATTCTCACTGTTACTTAGCTCCTGCCGTGTAATCCACAAGAGGCTGTCAGCTTGCTGTGGTTTGTGACCTTTGACCCAATCACTTTCTTCCTTTTAACACTACTACTTTTGCACATTTAATGAACTTTGTACATGGTTTAAAAGATGTCAGCACAGAGGAACGATGGACCCTGCTGTGAAGGGCCCCATTGTTTCTATAAGTCTAATTGACCTTTCACATTATACAAAAAAGAGGAAGAAAGAAAAAGGCAAAAAGAAAAAAAAATCAATACGGTTACTTAGTCACCAATCCAATGCTATCTTTTTTATTATTAATATGTTAAACATATTGTTTCAGAACACTTACATCTAAACACCCCTAGATATACAAAAAATGACTTCTCATTAATAACTATTATATTAATCACTGTTGCCCAGAACTAGAATCTAGCTGTGAAATCCCCTGGTGGAAATTGCTATAATCGTTCAAACTACAGGAATGATTTTTTTTTCTTCCCACATAATTACTGCTGTCTCCTTATTGAAAAATATCCCATTAGACAGCAGGTTTTAGTTACGTAAATCCTGTTGATTAATTTTTAATTTCTGGCATTTTTTCCCTATGACACTGCACTTGTAAAGATCTTTGAAAGCTTTAATACAGAGTTTCTCAACCTTGACAACTTTAAGATGTGTGGGCCTCAACTCTCACAATTCTTCAGTCAGGAAACTGATTGGGGAATTCTGGGAGTTGATGTCCATGCATCTTAAAATTGCCACGTTTGAGAAAACACTATTTAATGGCACTTTGAACAATTATCACAATAATTTATACATGTTCAAATTCAATTTACTTACTGCAAGTTGCTTGCAAAATTAATTCTTCCATAAAATTTCAGAAAATCTTTAATGCAAATAAATATCTCTTTCATGCTCATAGCCCTGTAACATCTCCTATATAATACAGGTTCGCAAATCTATTTTGGCTACTAACTGAACATTGTCTTCACTCACCTGTATAATTCCACTGTTGGTGGAATGAACCAACCCTTTTGATTCACAAAGGTTTCAATTATAGTACAAACCCAGCCAAGCAGAAATAATGCTACCTAGGGTTAGATGATGGCACTTAATGACACAGAAAGTTGATTTTGATTCCACAGGCATTAACCTAAGAGAGATATTTCCATATATCATTAGTCTGCCAGCTTTCCTTTTGGGGGTGGGGGTTGCGGAGAAGGTGTGATGGTGATGAAAGTTGATGAACTGCTGCCGAGATCATCCTTGGATTACTTAGGAAGAACTGTAAGGACGGCAAAGTTTAATTTGGGACCTGCAGGGAATACATTTTATAATGTTTATAACAGGTGACAGAGAAAGGAGGAGATGATGTTGCCTTCTGTACTGAGGGCAACTCTGTAGCATCCCGTCATACTTGCTTTTGTTTTTTGGGTTCCCCTCCCCTCCCCTAATAACAAGGAATTTTGGAACAAAATTATGTAAAGGATGATGTGATGTGACATGATGTGACATGACATGATGTATGTGTGTATGTACGCATAGTTTGAAAATGGGTTGCAGTGGGGAAAAAAGGCAGAGGCAGTTTAGTAGCAATTCAAAATGCTGCTGACTGTTGCTGGCTTAGTCCTTCCAATCCTGACTTTACATCCCACAAGAGAGTATATCACAGGTGGTATTCAGCAGGTTCTGACCAGTTCTGGAGAATTGGTAGCAGAAATTTTGAGTAGTTCAGAGAACCGGTAAATACCACCTCTGACTGGCCCCACCCGCATCTATTCTCTGCCTCCAGAGTCTCAGCTGATTGGGCAGAAATGGGGATTTTGCAGTATCCTTCCCTTGCCATGCCCACCAAGCCACACCCACTAAGTCACACCATGCCCACCAAGCCATACCCACAGAAACAGTAGTAAAAAAAATTGAATCCCACTACTGGAGTATCTATAGTCTACTTCCAGAGGGGCAGATACTGTGCAGGTCAAGGGCCAAATCATGCCCGGGGGGTGCGGGTTCGCTGTTTAAGAGAAATCGTGCGTTCCGACCCTCATTGCCCCTCTTACATCCCTGGGTGCGCAGGACTACAGGATCCTGGTCTCCGTCTGGTGTTGCTTAACACCAGTTCCGTGGTACATAAAGCTCCCCTCATTTACAATCTCATACAAGAGGGGAAAGCAGAACTGGCGTGTATTACAGAGATCTGGTTGGGCCATGAGGGGAGTGTTCCCCTCGTGGAATTATGCCCACCAGGCTTCCGGGTGTTCCACCAGCCAAGAGCCCAGGGCAGGGGTAGGGGGGTGGCGGTGGTTATTAGGGAAATTCTTGGACCTCGGGAGGTCACTGTGCCTCAGATAAGTGGGTGTGAGTGAAGTGGGGCCTTGGAGCTTTTTTGTGAAGTGGAGCTCAGGTGAGCCTTTTTGTCACATACCTCTCTCCCTGCTGCATTTCATCAGCCCTGCCTGAGCAGCTGGATGTGTTAGCCGGGCTGATGATTGATTTCCCCAGGCTTATGGTCCTGGGGGATTTCAATCTGCCTTCCATTGGCGAAACATCCTATTCAGCTCGGGAGTTCATGGCTTCCATGACGGATATGGACCTAACTCAGTTAATTTGAGACCCCACTCATAACAAGGGACACACGCTCGACCTGATTTTTGTCTCTGGACAGTGGATGAATGATCTAGTTTTAGGGATATTGTTATTTAACCCTTGTCATGGTCTGATCATTTTCTCCTCAGGCTTGACTTCCATACTGCTACCCCCCACCGCAGGGAGGTGGAACCAATTAGATGGTTTCATACCAGGCACCTGATGGACCCTGAAAGATTCCTGATGGAGCTTGTGACTTTTCCTGAATCCCTTGCTCGCAGCTCGACTGAGGCCCTAGTGGAAGCCTAGGATAGGGTGGCCACAGGGGCCTTGGACCGTGTTGTGCCTTTGTGGCCTCTGACTCTGTGCTGATCCTGGGTAGCTCCTTGGTTTACCGAGGAGTTCCGGGAGATGAAGCACCAGAGAAGATGCCTAGAGAGTGGTTGGAGGGCCAGCCGGTCCAAATCTGACTGAACACTAGTAAGAACTCATATTAAGTCCTACTTAATGGCGATAAAAGCAGCAAAACTGGAACATTTTTCTGCTCTTATTGCGTCCGCAGATAACTGCCCAGCCACCCTGTTTAGGGTGACCCGTTCCTTACGTAATCAAGGGACTGGGGAAGACCCCTTGCAGGGCAGGGCTGAGGGATTTGTCCAGTATCAGCAGGACAAAATCGATCAGATTCGGACAGGCTTGGACTCTGACTGGGTAGATTTGGGAGAGTCGACAGGGATTCATCTTGTGGAGACTATCTGGGATGAGTTTGTGACTCCCAAGGGCGTGGACAGGATTATGGGGAGACTTAGTGTTGCCACTTGTGTGCTGGACCTGTGTACCTCCTGGTTAGTTTTGGCTTCCTGGGAGGTGACATGAGGCTGGCTCCAGGCGATTACAAATCCCTCATTGAGTGATGGCTTTTTTCCCACCACCTTGAAGGAAGCAGTGGTGAGGCCCCTCCTTAAGAAGCCTTCCCTGGACCCAGCTTCTTTAGCCAACTATCGTCTGGTTTCCAACTCTGCTTTGTACCCAACGTTGTTGAAAGTGTGGTAGCATGTCAACTTCCCCAATACCTGGATGAAGCTGCCTACCTGGATCCGTTTCGGGTTTCAGGCCTGGGTACAGCATGGAGACAGCATTGGTCACGTTGGTTGATGATCTCTGGCAGGTCCGGAACAGGGGTTGCTCCTCTGTCCTGGTCTTATTAGACCTCTCAGCAGCTTTCGATACCATCGACCATGGTATCCTATTGCGACGACTTGGGCGGTTGGGAGTGGAGGAGCACCATTTTGCAGTGGTTCTCTTCCTACCTCTCGGATCGATCGCAGTTCGTGTTGACTAGAGGGCAGAGATTGACCCCAAGGGGCCTCACTTGTGGGGTGCCCCAGAGGTCGGTTCTCTCATCCCTCCTATTCAACATATACATGAAACCACTGGGCAAGATCATTCGTGGTTTCAGGGTACGATATCATCAATACGCTGATGATACCCAACTTTTCATCTCTACCCCAAACCTCCCCAACGATGCCCTCGACGTGATGTTCTGTTGTCTGGAGGCTGTGCGGACCTGGGTAGGGTCTGTCAGGGGAAAAAACGCCTGATATCTGAGATCAATGGACCGTGGCTGATTCCCTTCCGCACATCTTTTGAGATATTGAGAAAAATAAAAGTCTTTAAGTATATTCTAATTAATAAACAAACTTTAATAATAAAATAAAAAAAGTAAATGAAACAGAAATAACTAATTGGTTACATTTTGATAATGAAAGCTACGTCTGCCAAGTTGGCAGCCGAACAAAGAAGAAAGGAATTTTGGAAGTGTAACCGCATGCGCAATAAATCACTTTCAGATAAGAACTTTTTTTTGTTTTATGACCTGCGCAATAAAGCTTTCTTAGTTTAACTCTTGAATGTCAGTTTAGGCAGTTCAGGCCTAGCAAACTTTTTAACATCGTGACACCCCTTCTTTTGCTAGTCTGGGCTGACGTCATCAAATCATCAATTAAGGCACATCTTCTTTCGCAGATACTCGTGTTGATTTGCGGCGAGTGGTTTGTTAAGCATGTCTGCGATCTGATCATGTGTAGAAACATATTGCAATTTAACAAAACCTTGCTTAACTAATTGCTTTGTGTTTTGATAACGAATGTCAATGTGTCTGGACCTAGAACCTGTAAAATGTGACTCAGAAATATAAACAACAGATACATTATCTTCCATCACGGTGATTGGTCGAATCGGACGTGTCCAGATATCTGTGATCAAAGCATCAAACCACGTTAGAGAATTACAAGCATCTGAAACACAAGCATATTCAGCTTCAGTAGATGAACATGAAACAAAACTCTGTTTTCTCACTTGCCAGTAAACAGGACAACCATTTAGGAACATCATGTAACCAGAAGTGCTTTTGCGTGACTTCTTGTCGCTCGCCCAGTCGGAATCAGAAAAACAAATCAGCTTTGGTTGATCAGTGTGTGTTGGTTCTAGCAATAACTTCATGTGCTTAGTGTGTTTTAGGTATTTCAACAACTTCTTAATGCATGACCAATGAAATTGTGTTGCCTTACCTACGTGTCGTGATAAAAGATTAACACTAAGTGCGATGTCAGGTCTGGTCCAACTACTAATGTATAATAGTGAACCAATGACTGAACGATAAAGTGTTTGATCCTCGAACTCAGGACTTGGTTCATGTGTTAAGTTGTGAAAATCTGTTTGCATGGGTGTCTTTGTTGTGCTAGCATCTTTCATGTTGCAATGATGTAGAATGTGGTCAATTTTCTCCTCTTGTGAAAGACTAAACCCCTTCTGTGTCTTTTCAATTTGAACACCTAAATAAGTGCTAATGTGTCCTAAAGATTTTAGTGTGAAGTATCTCTGCAAACTTTTGGCAAAAATCTCACTCATTTTCTTATTTGGACCAATATAAACAATATCATCAACATAAACAAGAATTATCTCATATGCATTGTTAGATCTTTTTGTGAACACGCATTCATCAGTTTCGGACTTAATAAAGCCCATTGAATTTAGTTTGTCAGTAAGACATAAATACCACATTAAACCTGACTGTTTCAGACCATAAAGACTTTTGTTCAGGAACCAGGTATCCCCTTCTTGCTTTCGGAATCCTGGAGGGCTTCTCACGTAGATCTCTTCATCTAGGTCTGCATGTAGATAAGCTGTGTCCACATCAAATTGGAAAACTTCTAAACCAAGAATAGTTGCAGTGGTTAAAGCAATTTTTACACTTTCAGTTCTGACTGTTGGTGAGTAAGTGTTTGTGTAGTCCTCAGGATAACGTTGAGCGAAACCCTGAGCTACAAGTCTGGCTTTGTATAAAGACTCACCATTCGGTTTCTTCTTGATTCTGTAGACCCATCGGGTGCCAATGACTTTCTTGTTTGCTGGAGGTTTTGCAGGTGTGAATACATTAAGTTTCTTTAAACTGTCCATTTCATCCTGCATTGCATCATACCATTTGTCTTGCTCTGAATCAGGGAGCTGTTTGATTTGTGTGAATGTCTCTGGAGGAAGAGTAACGTTGCAAATCAAAGGTAATGGTGACTTTGTCAGTTGCCATGAATAACGTTGTGGAGGGATTCCTTTTGTGGCCCTCTTGGAGCGTCTAGGAACATCAGTCCAGTCTTCTTCTTCATCATCATCATCATCCTCGTCCTCACGTTCGTCGCTAGCATCAGCATCCGCGGCTTGCGAAGACGGAACATCAGGTTGTGAAGAACTGGTAGAAGGAATATCTGCCTGTGAATTGTCATCAGGCTGCGTGGCATCTGGAACACCATCTCTAGGAAAATAAACTTCAGGATCATTGGAATGAATCCTGGACCAGTCAATGTCTTCCTCAAAATTAGCAGATTGTGAAATGACAATCACATGTTTAGTATCAATGAATTTGAACCATTTTGAATTATCATCAATACCCATAAATCTCAGTCTCTTTGCTACCGTACCTCCCTTTCTTCTTTGACTTAAGGGAGTGTTCACCATAGCATATGAACCAAAAATATGGAGGTTCTTGAGATCAGGCTTGTAGCCATACAGCATGTAGAAAGGAGTTTGATTGATTACACTGCTCCAAGTACGGTTGACAATGTAATTTGCATATTTGATTGCTTCACCCCAGTATGCGTTACTGAGATTGGCATCTTCTAGAAGACAATGCATCATGGTTTGTAGAACCCCTTGTCTTCTTTCTACGACTCCGTTATGAGCCGGTGTATATGGAGCAGATGTCTGATGAAGAATTCCATTCTTACGCATCCAGTCCTGGAAACGCTGAGACGTTGCAGATGTGGTGTAGCTAACCTGATAGCTTCGTCTTCCACTAAAAGTCTGCAAACGTGGTTAACTGTGCGTTGAGCAATAGGCACGTAGTTAATCTTTGCAACAGCATCTTTCCATTCATAATTCAATGAGTTAATGATGATGCTAATCATTTGGATATCATCGATTACATGGCCATTTTGTCTCAATTCACTTCTCATTCTTTTCAGTTTGGTCAAATGTCCACCAATTCGTTCACCAGGTTTCAACTTCGAACCATGGAACTCGGACATGAGCAAACATGAAGATTCAATTGAAACGGGCCTGTAGCAATCTTCCAAAATAGCCCAAATTTCTTGGGCAGTTGCATCAGGTGGAAAGATACCTTGGATCTCAATTTCCATTGACATGAGTAAAGTCGTGATTGCTCTGTTTTCGAGGTCTCTTATCGCAGGTGTTCAGGGCTGAGGGGGAGGATTAAAAACCATGGAATGTGTGCCTTCTCTTCGAAGCAAGAGCGCAATTTCACTGACCCAGGCTTTATAATTCTCTCCTGACTCCTTTAATTTGGACTCACCAGTCAAGGGGGTGACTGTGAATACCTGCTGAGGAACAATTTGTTGCTCTGGTTGCAAATCTGGTTGTTGAACCAGGGGATGCTGGGGTTGCATCATTGGCCTTTGCGTGGCAACATCAAATTGGCTTCCTCGAATTCGCCTTTGGCTTTGCCTTTTTCCATCTAGGGAGGATTCGACACCGCCAGGAGGTGTTGAAGACTTAACCTTTGGGGGCAAAGTTTGGGCTTCTGTAAAACTCATAGACAGATCTCTAAAAATCTGGTCCAACTGCTTCATCTTTTGCTGTAATAATTTTTCTCTGCCAGCAGATGGCAGTGCAGCCTCACTTTTTGGCTGCAGTCGTCTATACGTATGCGGAAGTTCAGTTGACTCAAAGGGACCACGTGACCTCGGTGACGTGTACATGTCTCTTTGTTCTAATTGACCAATGAACTCTGTGGGGTGTGTCTTAGGCTGTTGTTTTGAAGACAAGATGGCGTCCTCAGACATTTTGGGAGTGGGGGAGCTCCTCCTACTTCGCTTTATTTCCTCAAAGCACATTCTCGCCCCCCTAGCATATCTTTCGAAACGTTCTATTTGATCAAGATAGCTTTGCATTTCTTGCTCATCATCTGGGGAGATTTCATAAAATCTGCTTTCTGCGTGGGAGGATTTTTTTTGTGCCGGCAGTTGCCATTCATCAATTGTTTGATAATCTGCGAGGGTCTGGGAATGGAGTGGCTCTGGCAGAGTGGGAAGTTTTGGCTTGGCCCCCAAAAATTCATAATGTCCTGGAGATATTTTAGAAGGAGGAACCACTGACCTCGTTTCGTGGATGTCGCGTCCTGTAGCTCCTTCCCCCACATCTGGCTCGGCACTTTGTTGCTCCTGGAATACGTTTGAAGGTTCTTGCTTCTCTGTGTCCGAGGGAGCCTCCTTGTCAGAGGAAGCTGATCCATCTGTGCTCGCCCCATCTTTCTTTTTCTTTTTCTCCGACATTGCTAATTAGGCTTAGTCGGTTATCTTAAGATAGCGCGAAGAGAAAATACAGCCATAAATTGTAGCCATTTCAGCTGCCAAGTTGTCGACCAACCTCTGCAACCAAGTTGTCAGGGGAAAAAACGCCTGATATCTGAGATCAATGGACCGTGGCTGATTCCCTTCCGCATATCTTTTGAGATATTGAGAAAAATAAAAGTCTTTAAGTATATTCTAATTAATAAACAAACTTTAATAATAAAATAAAAAAAGTAAATGAAACAGAAATAACTAATTGGTTACATTTTGATAATGAAAGCTACGTCTGCCAAGTTGGCAGCCGAACAAAGAAGAAAGGAATTTTGGAATGTGTAACCGCATGCGCAATAAATCACTTTCAGATAAGAACTTTTTTTTGTTTTATGACCTGCGCAATAAAGCTTTCTTAGTTTAACTCTTGAATGTCAGTTTAGGCAGTTCAGGCCTAGCAAACTTTTTAACATCGTGACAGGGTCGAACAGGCTTAAGCGTAATCTCTCCAAGACTGAGTGGCTGTGGTTCCCATCACCCTGATTTGTGCATCATGTACCATCTTTGATGATAGGGGGAGAAATTTTAGCCCCCTTAGAGAGGGCCCGCAATCTGGGAGTCCTCCTGGATACATGGCTTAGTTTATAAGAAACATCTTATGGCCGTGACCAGGGGGGCCTTCTACCAGGTCCGCCTACTATTCCAGTTGCACCCCTTCCTGAATTGGGATGCCCTGTGCACAGTCACTTATGCCCTCGTCCTTTTTCGCCTGGACTTCGTAATTCTCTCTACATGGTGCTGCCCTTTAGGAGCACCCAGAGGCTCCAGCTGGTCCAGAATGTGGCCGCAAGTGTTGTCATGGGGGTACCTAAGTGCTACCATGTTACACCCCTTTTAGGCAGCCTGCACTAGTTGCTGGTTGTTTTCCGGGTGCGATTCAAGGTGTTAATTATGATCTTTAAAGCACTCCATGGCTTAGGCCCGGAGTACTTGCGAGACCGCCTACTGCCACCGGTAGCCTCCCACCATCCAGTACGATCCCACAGAGTTGGCCTCCTCAGGGTGCCATCGGCCACACTGTGTCAGCTGGCGACGCCCGGGGGGAGAGCCTTCTCTGTGGGAGCGCCTTCCCTTTGGAATGAGCTGCCCCCAGAGCTTCACATAATCCCCGACCTCCGGTCCTTCCGGCGCACCTAAAAAGTTGGCTTTTTCAGCAAGCCGCCCTGGCCTGAATAGAATAAATTAAATTATTAATTTTAAATTGTTAATTTTAATTTAATCCTAAATTTGATTTAAATTGTCAATGGAAGGTTATTGGATTGCCTATTTAATCTTTTTAAACTTTGGTTATATGTGTTTTTATGTTGTATGCTGCCCTGAATCCTCTGGGAGAAGGGTGGTATATAAGTCCAATAAAACCAAACCAAACCAATCCACACAAAGTGCAGATGCATTACAAAAGGAATGACATAAACACATACACAATTCTTGGCAAGGTTTTTCAGAAGTGGTTTGCCATTTCCTCCTTCCCAGAGGTAAGTGAATGGCCCATATTCACCCAGCTGTCTTTGTCTTATATATATATATATCTTGGCTGTTTTACCTTAAACTATCTTGAAATACTTTGTCATATGAAGTGGTAAATAAATATATTAAAATAATAATGATAATAGATACAAGAAATGTGACCCAAATGATTAAATTAGTGAATTCTGTAACAGTTGATATTATTAATATTTTTTCAGAGCCATTTAATTGTTTAGCAAGGATCCAATTCCCTTCATGGGCAGGAAACAATTAAAACACCAGTAAGAGTTGGCTGTCTATCCTTTTCTTAAAAACCTCAAGAGATGGAGGATCCATAATCTCAATAGGTAAATGATCTACACAGGAATTTCTTAAGTCTTCTCAGAGTCAAGCTGGCTTCAGTATGAATCCAGCCTAAGATGCAGAACTCACATGCCCTTGGCCTGCTGAAAATCTAGGCCAGTGGTGATGAATCTAGGCCAGTGATACACCAACATGACGTTTCATCCAGAAACGCCATGTTTGTGCATGTGCACTCATCGAGGCCACGCTTTGGAAAAGCCAAACTTCCGGGTTCTAGCGCACAGGCATGCCCAACAATCAGCTGGCCGATGCATGTGCTCTGCCACATGCGCGCGAAGGGATTGCACTCCAGAAAAGCCGAACTTCTGTGTTTTGGCACGCATGCATGCCTGACAATCAGCTGGCTGGTGCGCATGCGCACACTGGTTTTTGGCACTGCTGCGTGCATGAAGGACAGCTGATTGTTGCATAAACATGTGCACCGGATACCCGGAAGACAAACAGGCAAAGCCACGTATGCCGGGCAATATGGTTTCGCAAGCAATTTTGGGCATGTGTGCTGTAGGTTTGTCATCACGGATCTAAGCTATATGATGTTTTCCTTTTATACAATTACAGAACTTGTCAATTTAAAACCACTGATTGCTAGATTGAGTGTTCCACTTTATGATATTATATAATGCCATATGAATGATCTTGTTGATTAATTGATCTATTTTGGTTAACTGTGTGACATTTCTTATTAATCCTTGAAATTTTATAGCTCATGCAACTAAATCCTGGCATCTGATTCAGATCCTGGAATGGACCTATGGTTTAAGAGAAAACAGAGGAGATCATTGTTTCTCTGCTTGTACAATCCAATAATCCTACACTTAAGCTATTCAAGTATCGCTTTCATATATGACTTCATTGTTAGTTATTATGATGTAATACATAAAAAGGATGCAAGTTTTAGAACTGGACTCTTCTTCTTTTGGTTGTTATTTCAAATAAAACTTCATTTTTTATACCGCAAGGCATCTCCACAAGAAGTAATTGTTTCTGAGTGATTTTGATTTTTCATTTGCTCTCCAATAGAATGATTCAATATGATTTCATATTGAAGACATTGTGCTTTGGGGAACAGTTTAGTTAAAAAAAGACCCAGAAAGAGAGAGATGAAAGAGTGAGAGACAGATAGATAGGGAGAAACTTTGTATGATGAGCACGTTAAAAAAGTGTTATTTATTTAGCTAACTTTATTAATCTGAAAAAAAAAATAACACAATGGTGTCATTTTAAACTGTTCATTCATAATTCCCATGTCCCTTTCTTGCCCTATTCTTCCTTGGTGGTCTTCTATTATTTATGTTAAACAGAAGTCAGAGAGAGAAAGAGGAGAAAAGATAATGTGGCAGCGGGGGAAGGGGAGGTTTGTACAGTTATAGAGAAATAGCTTTTTGTAGTTTAATTTTTTTTATTCAACCTTTGAAAACTCCGAGGGTCTCACCATTCCAATATTTACACAGATGTGAGCAAGGCAGTTTATAACCACCTACTTTTGCCCTTGTCAACTCTGCCTTTGAGCAATCTTTGAAAGGTACATTAATAGCAATTGTATTAGATACACCCTCCTCAGTCCAATATTTTTATTTCATATTGCCTCTACGGAATGAAAGTTAATACACATTTTGAACGGAGGACATTATTTTCTTAGTGTTTTATGATAAATTCAATTGTGCACTAGAGGGATTTTGCAAGAAAATCTCATGAGTCAGTGCAACAAAATCCATTCCAACGTTTTTTTTAAAAAAAAAACATAGTGGAAAAGGCACCAGTTTAGTTTAAAGGGCATACAATTTTTAAAATATATTTTGTTTTGTCTCAATTGCAACGGAGAAAGAGGAGGAATGTGAACTTCAAATATTCCCCCTTTGGAATTAAAGTAAAAATGTGTAAGGTGCATTAATACACTCTTTTAGTAATATATCATACATGAATTATTTTAACAAATACATGACCGTTGAATGAAGTGATTTAATTGGACTTTTATTTCTGTATATTACCTAATCTTCTTTCTTCAATTAGAAGACAGAAAGACAGAAAGAAAGACAAAAAGACAGAAAAAGAAAAAAAGAAAGAAAAAAAGAAAAAATCAAAGTCCATTGCAGCTGAAAGGGCTATCAGAAGGCATTTTCTTAAGTCTCTTTTGATTTGGCTGCATGCTCTTATTTTATTCTATAAAGGGATGAAATTGTCAGCAGTCTTATGCTCCAGGCTCTTCCTGCTCTTAGAGCTTTGCTCTTTCAGAGATTGAAGATGTCCATGTCCTGCTGGTAGGCCAAGTGCTAGACTCCCACTGGGATTTTTACTCAACCAGGTGTCGTGGTTGCCAGGCTGAGTGATAAACACTAAGCAGAATTTGTCAGGGGAATATTTGCATGATGGCTTTTCCTTTTGAATCAAAAGCATTACGAGATACCATTGACAATCTCAGAAGAATGACTAAGGATGGATCACTTACGTCACTTAAATTGTGTGGCCTCCTGCAGGTAGCTCTAGTAGTTCCAGCCCTTATATCCCTTTTCATCTTGAAGGATGCATTGTCTTTCATTGTCTGTGAATGTATCAGTAGGAAGTTGGCTGGCTTAATTGCAGAAAAAGCACAAGCCACAGCCTATGTGTTTGTGATTCCTAGTTGTTTTTTTTTAAAAAAACTATTCAAAGGCTATATTGGTATTTGCAGTAGAGTTGGTGCTTCCCACTGCAAAATGGCAGAAAACTATGCAGCCAATTGTTAACAATTATGATTTGAAGGCCACATGCAGTTCTCAGGCCATTGCTGTCAGACTTCACAGCAGGTATGAAAATGACTCTCCATTTCTAAACTCTTAATTCCCTATTAATGAATTTGGTTGTATCAAAAGCTCATAGATACAACATGGTTAGGTTAGTTGGATATTATATCATAGAGAAAATCAGCTTGTGAAAAACAATTTCTTATTACAGACCAAGACTCAAATCAAGGCTTCTTATACATATGTCTGTTCCGGAGTTTAAATTTTAGGCCTTTTCATCCCACCTTTTTGAGTCAATAGCTTTTTGTGGCTTGAGATCATACAATTAAATTAGTAGGTCACCAGTTGCTTTTGCACCCAGAGTATAACTAGAATTCATGAGGCTTTTTTTGCTTCAAGCTTAGTGACAATTTCGTGACAATTTAGTCTAGGAGAAACCGTTATGCAGTATTATCTTGTTTTGAGTTTTTGGTTTAAAATATTCCTGAAAGAAGTTAGGGAATATTTCCTTGCTGCTTTGCTACTTAAGCTATAAAACAAAGGCTCTTTGCATGGCACTGTTGGTTTAGGCTGTCCTAGGTTATATGAACTTCGAACCTATAGAGTAACTGTGCCATTGCTACTGTTTTACATAACTTGTGTTATTGGTACAATTTGGGGGTGAGGGTGCGGTAGAGAATCATGAGTGCATTTTCATAGACCCAAGATGTGAAAATTTTAATATGACACTTTTAGAATATTGACCAATATGCTTAAAACTGAAATAAATTAATATCCTTTAGTTAGCTTTTAGAAAAAATATATTTGATAAATTACTGGGTAATAAATCATTTCTAGCCACAAGAGAAAATACAAAGTCAATCTGTTCTCACACTTACTTTTGTTCTAACATCAAGCCTTTTTTTCCCTACCACTCTTTAAAATGCTTGTATGAACCTTTCAGGTTCAGTATGGCCTTCATCTGAACTTTATATAATATACCTTCTTGAATTAAAATCATTTTTGTGCAGTATGTGCAGTATGCTGTATCCCAATATGACTTTTGTTTTATTTCTCTATTTGACATCTGCACAAACAATAAAAAGTGATATGTTTTTGTTCTCTGTGGGCATAATATCTAATTCTTGCTGTGGCTGAAACTTTATTACAGACTCAGATTATAAGGCTTGCTGGCTAGGCACCTATATACAAATTCCCCCCACACTTACTGATATGACAATGTTCAAGAAAAGTTTTAGTACCTTTCTTCCTGCTGTTTGATGGAGTATAATTTACCACATGTATCTGCATGCATATTAATTTTGAGTGTCACTGAGTTTAGAATTTATTTTAAAGTTCCTGATATACATACACAATTATTTTTTCTTGTTACATTAACCATTTGTAGTTTATAGGACTGGAAACATAAGATTGGTGTCACTTAATAATTTATATGTAGTATGTGGGAAAGTTATAAACTTTAGTCTATCCTTTTAATTGCTAAAAGCATACTGGGTATGTTTACTACATTATATATTCTAGTTATGTTCAGTGCTATTTACTAACTACATGCAACAGGAGTGGGCTGTTATATATATATATATATATACATTGTGTGTGGGTGTACACACACACACACACACACACACACATCTTGTTGTATTCAGATCTTTTCCCATGTAAGATTGAGATTGTCTTGACCCGAATACAACAAGACCAGCATACCTACACCTGGGCTGTTTTACATGTTAGGCAGTAATATGTTATCCTCTAAGCCACAAACTCTCCTTCCTTATCAGCTGAGCTGAGGAAATTATTAAGTGTTATGACAATTTCGGCACACTTGGTGCTTTGACATAACACTTAATACACACACACACTCACACACACACTTCCCCCCACAAGTTCAAATTATTGTTGAAGAGAATCACAATTCCTCCACAGTGTAGAATACCTCATGGAACTAATTCAAAGCTATCAACTTTGGTCTATTATTAACACTACAAAATGTGTAAAAAGAGAATGGGGTGAAATGAAAGTCTACCCCTTCCATTTTGATAAGGATAAGGATTCTTGAAAAAGAGAGATTAAGAGTCAAGAAAGAAATCTGCTTATAGAATTGTATGAAGTTTTTTTAAAAAAATGGGGAAATGCTAGACATCATAGCTCAGTCCTCTACTATTTGTTATTTTATTTAATGGTTTAATGCAAATGCATTATTCTAAACCATGGGTTTCCATCCCCCAATCTGTGGACTGGCATTGGTCCATGACATGCAAGAAACCAAGCTGTACAAACAAGCAAAGCCTTATCCTCAGCACACAAAACCATACCTTCTGGTCTGCGGAAAAACCTCTCCATGGAACTGGTCCCTGGTGCCCAAAAGGTTGGGGGCCACTGTTCTAAACCACATTGAGGAAGTTTGCAATAAAGACAATAATTGAATACATAACATTTAATATAGTGTCTCTTTTTGTGATTGACTGATGATGTGTCATCAAGTCAGTATTGACTCTTAGGACAAATAAGGCCTTCTTTTGAATGATTTCCCCCCATCCAAAACTCCTGTAATTGAGTCCATCTACATAGTTGCTGATTATCTTCTCTTTCCATTCACCCTTTTCAGCATTATAGATCTCTAAAGAAAGCTAGATATTCCCATAATGTATCCAAAATGTGATAATTTTGATGGTGCAGTGATTAAAATGCAGTACTGCAGGCTAACTCACTGCTCACTTCAGAAGTTCAATTCTGAGTGGCTCAAGGTTGACTCAACCTTCCATCCTTCCGAGATCGGTGAAATTAGGACCCAGATTGTTGGGGGCATTATGCTGACTTTGTAAACCACTTAGCAAGGGCTGTAAAGCACTATGAAGCGATGTCTAAATGCTATTGCTATAATTTAAGTGTGTGTCATTTGAGCCTTAAGTAAGAACTCTATAGGCATTTGTTCTACAATCCTTTTGTTCATTTTATTGGCTACCTTTGATGCTGTTAAAAAGCATCAATACTCTTTTTATCTTGTTTCCTCAAAGTCCAACTTTTGCTTCCATAGAGCATCACTCAGTATGATTCTGATTTTTGTAGATATAGACATACAGGTATCTGAATGCATTGTCCAGGGCCTTCATTTATATCCAACAAGTGCTCTACCCTTCTTTTACTGTTGACAGTCAATCCTATAAAGTAGAAACTATCCAGCATCTTTACATCAAGTAGTCTATTTACTTACATTTTTATTTACTATGTACATTTTAATATTTCATACTATTATATGTACAAGTGAAATTTTAATTGCTGAAAATGGTCATGGGTCAAAATGAAATTGGCAGCAATATTCATTTTGTGGTTCTTATTCTGTCTACAGTAACTCTATTAGAGCTGCCTTTGGCAGGGAATCTCATTCCAATTTCAATGGTGAGCCTAAATATTATGTGTGTGAGTTTCACTGAAACCTGCCTTTAAAAAAAAAGTAATTTATTCACTTATTTAAAATTATTCATCTTTTTCATCACTTAAACAATACCAAAGTATGTTTTTAGCTGGTAGGAGCCAGGATTATTTATTCATTTTTATTTATACTCTGCCCTGCCTCGTCAGAATACTCAAGGTGGTTTCTAACAATCAAATGAAAATTAAATTAGAGTTAACTCTACCATTTTAATGTTTAATTAAAAAGAAAACAGTTCTAAAAATATTATTGCAACTCAATTTAATATTCAATTTTAATAAAGTATAGAAAATATTTGTGTGTTTTTAGTTTCACAATGTGAGTCAAGGCCTTCCCTTCTGTGTGACCTCTTTGTTGCATTTTTTTTTTCACTATAGGTGGAATATTTTCAAAAGATGGAAAACAGGGTGCCCAGTTCTGAGGAGACTTGAGACTCTTTTCAAAAGAAGCTGTAAATCATTCAGTTGGCTCAATGTCACTAGGAATCTGAGAACTAGCAGGATGTTATTTTTATTTGTTTACTTGGTATAACCAAACATATATTTATATTGATAATAGACATAATATACATTGGCATGAAGAGTAAAATTACTATTTCCCTCCTACTATTCATAAATTAAAGCACATTATTTTATTAATATTATATCTATTTGGATAGATAAATATGTCATGAGAGGTTTGATTGCTATAAAAAAATAATTTCCACAGTTTTTTCCCCATTATGCTATCTATTATATTGTTACAGGTGTATATCAACCATTGCATATCTACAAGAATTTCATTCTTCCAGATTTCTCTTTTACTTGAGGAAATGAAAAAGGGAAATATGTTTTCCTTAAGTAATGGTAGACAGGGAAACCAGTTATCAACCACTTCTTGCCTTTAAGAGGGCTTGCAATATTCTATGAATGGTTGACCCATGTATGACCTTGATCATGGGAAGGATTTGTTTTGGTTGTCTGCTGTAGCCAGCTACCTACCATGAAAATTCCTATTCAAGGGAATTCTTAACACTCCTTAAAAGCACATTAATTTGTGGTAGATGTTTTTGAAGAAAAACTTTAGCTTTATAGCTAGAGAGAGAAATTGCTCTGAAAATTTGTATTTCAATTTTTAGCCCTTTGTTTACTGTATGGTTGAAGTGTTCTTACATTTGTTATCTAAATATATTAGAGTGTGTTTTAAGAAATTAAATTATAAAAAAATTAAAAATTGGAAAAGAACATCCCTTACAACACACACGCAAAACAGTTTCAACTGGCAGAGCAGAACATATAGGTGTAGAGTACACCTAGGAGCATATAATGGTTAAATATTAAATATTAAATACAGAAAATATATATTAAAAGACTAAAGACGATCACTGGAGATATGAATTACAGATGGAATTTTATATTTACCATTAATCAATAGCCCATCTGAACATCCAATCAATTATATGAAAATTAAAAGAAATTCAAAAAATTATTTTAACCTGGCTTAAGTAGGCATTATTTAGTGCCATCAATCAATAGCATAATATTGCTTTACAGCTATATCAAAAATATTAGCAGCATTCAGAACATTAATTATTCAAAGCATTTGTAAATATAACTTGATTTTTCCCTGTGAAACCTACAAAGAAAATCAATAATCTTTATGGATCTCATCAGCTAAAAATGTGAAATAGTTTCTTTAGATCTATTAGCTTGACAAGGATAGAAAATAACAAAAAAGAAATTATTTGCTTATAGCAGTGATGATTTATTGATAGTCCTTTCCTTTAAGAGTATAAATTGATTACTGGGGTAATTTTGAGCCTAAAAAGCATTCAATCTTTTAAAATCTTAGAGAAATAAGTGTTTTATATATTTGTGACTGTCCGCTACTCCCCTTCAATTATATTATCTGTTCCAGGACAGATATAAGTCACAACAATACATAATAATTAATTTGTGGTATTACTGAGAAGATATGTAACTTTCCATATTGGAAATTAAGACTTTTTCTGAATCCTTTCAAAGGAATCATTTTCCAATATTTTTGGTCACTGCTGGTGTTTCATATTTATACTGGCTTCAAAATTCCCTCCCCTCTCCTACTTCATAATGTTGTAATGATTGTGTTATTATATAAGCCTTAGGATTTAATAGGTTATTACTTTCCAAATGATATAGAAGATACCTCCATACTATATTAACTATATATTTAAAAAATAGTCAATTAGTCTACCATCTGTCTAACAATTTATTTTCCTGCAAGAAAACATATATTATTAGATAATGGGATAAAGAGGCACCACCACATAAATGAGACAAACCTGAAATTTTAAAAATTAACATGCCTTATTTTTGCAATTTTGAATAGCAGGAATTCTCTGGAATTCAAGTGTTTCTCAGGAATATATGATTTTACCATACTCTATATGCCTGTTGAAATTATACATAAAATATATCCACAATATATTGAGTTCCTGAATAGTAAATTGCTTTTGGGCAAATCACTTTAATGCATTCAATACACAACTGCTAACTAAATGAAAATTAAGTACCAGGAATAAGGTCATCTCATATTTTTGTTTAACTTTTTAGAAAACAGAAAAAATAAAAAGTGGAAAAGAGATAATTCCAAAAGACAGAGGAGACAGAAGGAGAAAGAGAGAGATCAAGTTCATAAATGATTGAGATGAGATTTGGAAGATAGATTCAAGATTCAGAAGGATCTTGGCAGACTTTAACATTGGGCACTATCCTACAAAGATGTAATTAAGTGGTGAAAAAGTAAGATCCTGCATTTAGTCAAGAAAAACCAAATGTATAGGTACAGAATAGATGGCCCCAGGATCAAAGAAGTAACTATGAAAGATATTTAGCTATCTAGTGGACCACACTTAAGTATGAGCCAGCAATGTGCTGCAGCTGCCAAAAAAGCCAATGCAACCTTGGGCTGCATCAACAGACATTATACAAGAAGTGATAATGCTGCTTTACACTACACTAGTGAGGACACACTTGGAATACTGCATACAGTTCTGGTCACCACGGCACAAAAAAGATGCTGAGAAAAGTATGCAGAAAAGAGCAACAAAGATGATAAAGAGCCTGGAGAATAAACCATATAATGAATAGAGAGAGCAAAGAATGTCTAGTCTATCAAAGAGAAGAATTGGGGTGGGGCAGGGGATGGATATCTGTCTACCAGTACTTGAGAGAGTGTTACAGAGAAGAGGCATTAAATTATTATCCAAGGCACCATAGAACAAGACAAGAAATAATGGAGGAGAGGGAAGATAGCATTCCTATGCAGGGCACCTTAATACCAACGGTCGTAGGGAGGGGCAGGTGCGAGGACAGTTTAAGAGCACGTAGTCGGTTGGGAGACCGGGGTTTTTGGTCATTCCCGGTCGTTTGTACCAATCCCTGCATACTAGGTGGTCAGGATCTGCAGACCCAAGGCCTGAGACTGCTGTTATGCAATGCGAGGTCCGTTGTTAATAAGGCCCCCCTCATCCACGATCTAATTTTGGAGGGGGACCCGGACCTCGCCGGAATAACCGAGACCTGGTTGGGCCACGAGGGAGGTCTACCCCTTGTGGAAATGTGCCCTCCAGGTTATCGAGCATTTCACCAGCCTCGGGCCCAGGGAAGGGGCGGTGGGGTAGCAGTGATTATCCGGGAAGACTTAGAGCCGAGAGAGTTCACTGTGCCGCAGACATCCGGGTGTGAGTCCCTCGTCGTGAGATGGGGCCCAGGGAGGCAGTTGGGCCTGCTGATAGTATACCTGGCTCCTCGCTATACTTCAGCAGCCCTGCCCGAACTCCTTGAGCTGATCTCATCGGTGGCGGTTGAGACCCCCAAACTTTTAGTGATGGGGGATTTTAATCTGCCGTCGATGGGGGAAGCGTCTGAGGGGGTTCGGGAGTTCATGGCTTCCATGACAGCCATGGACCTGACCCAGTTAATTCAGGGCCCTACTCACGAGGGAGGCCACACCCTGGACCTTGTTTTTGTCTCTGGCCAGTGGACGAGTGATCTGGGAATAGGGGATCTAGACACTATTCCCCTGTCATGGTCGGATCACTCACTTCTCCGGCTGGACTTCCCTGGTGCTACCCCCCGCCGCGAGGAGGCGGAACTGGAAGGTATTAGATGGTTCCGCCCCAAGCGCCTGATGGAACCGGATAGGTTCCAGACGGAACTTGGGCCACCTCCTGTGGACCTGACCCGCCCCCGAGTAGAGGACCTGGTAGTCACATGGAATAGTGCGGCTACCGGGGCCCTAGACCGGGTGGCGCCTTTGCGGCCTCTCCTGCGGCGAAGAACCACCCTGGCACCTTGGTTTACCGAGGAGCTAAGGGTGATGAAACGCCACAAGAGACGCCTAGAGAGTCGTTGGAGATCCTCCCGTTCCGAATTTGACCGAGCACAGGCACGAGCATATTTGAAGACGTACCTTGTGGCACTAAGAGCGGCCAAACGTCAACATTGCGCTGCTCTTATTGCGTCTGCAGATAACCGCCCTGCCGCCCTGTTTCGGGTGACCCGTTCCCTCTTGTTTGAGAGACCACGGGAAGCCCCTTTACAGGGTAGAGCAGAGGAGTTTGGGAATTATCTACAGGACAAAGTCGCTCAAATCCGGATGGGATGGACCCCTTTCAGTGGTTCAGTAGAGACGCCCGTTGCGAGTCTTGAGGGACCGCTTTGGGAGGAGTTTGACTCGGTTGCCATCGAGGATTTGGACAGGTTGCGTGGACGTCTGCGACCCACCACATGTTTATTGGACCCATGTCCCTCCTGGCTTGTACTGGCATCCTGGGAGGTCACGCGTGACTGGCTCCTGGGCCTGGTGAACGCCTCGCTGGGTGAGGGGTCTCTACCGGCCGCCTTGAAAGAGGCGGTGGTGAGGCCCCTGCTCAAGAAGCCTTCCCTGGACCCAACGGACCTAGTCAATTATCGTCCAGTCTCCAACCTTCCTTTTTTAGCGAAGGTTGTAGAGAGTGTGGTAGCACAGCAGTTCCCACGTCACCTGGAGGAAAATGATTATCTAGACCCGCGCCAGTCCGGCTTCCGACCCGGTCACAGCACGGAGACGGCCTTGGTCGCATTGGTTGATGATCTCTGGAGGGCCAGAGATAGGGGTTGTTCCTCTATCCTGGTCCTATTAGATCTCTCGGCGGCGTTCGATACCATCGACCATGGTATCCTGTTGCACCGGCTAGAGGGGCTGGGAGTCAGAGGCACCGTTTTACGGTGGTTTGGCTCCTACCTCTCTGGTCGGACGCAACGTGTGTTGACAGGGGAGCAGAGTTCGACCCGGAGGCCACTCACATGTGGAGTGCCACAGGGATCGGTGCTCTCGCCTCTCCTGTTCAACACATATATGAAACCGCTGGGCGAGATCATCCGTGGTTTTGGAGTGGGATATCATCTGTATGCTGATGATACTCAGCTATACATTTCCACTCCGAACCACCCCAATGAGGCCGTCGAAATGATGTCCCGGTGTCTGGAGGCCGTACGGGTCTGGATGGATGGCAACCGACTAAAACTCAACCCTTCCAAGACGGAGTGGCTGTGGCTTCCGGCCTCCCGGTTCAACCAGGTGCTTCCATCTCTGGCCATCGGGGGCGTCCAACTAGCCCCCATGGAACAGGTGCGCAATTTGGGCGTCCTCCTGGATGCCCGGCTGTCCATGGATAACCATGTAACAGCCGTGGCAAGGGGGGCGTTCCATCAGGTTCGCCTGATGCGCCAATTGCGCCCCTTATTGGACCGGGATGCCCTACGCACAGTCACCCATGCGCTAGTGACGTCTCGCCTGGATTACTGCAATGCTCTCTACATGGGGCTTCCCTTGAGATGCACTCGGAGACTACAGTTGGTCCAGAACGCGGCCGCGCGGGTGATTATGGGGAGGACTAGATACTCCCCTGTAACACCTCTCCTGCGCGAGCTGCACTGGCTTCCTGTGGTCTACCGAGTGCGTTTCAAGGTTTTGATTATGATCTTTAAAGCGCTCCATGGCACAGGGCCTAGTTATATGCAGGATCGCATCCTGCCTCACACATCCCTACGACCAATTCGCTCACACAGAGAGGGACTTCTCCGGGTGCCGTCCGCCAAACAGTGTCGGGGGGCGACACCCAGGAGCAGAGCCTTCTCTGTGGTGGGCCCAGCCCTGTGGAATGACCTCCCCCGTGACATCAGGATTATTTCCGATCTCCGCTCCTTCCGTGTACAGCTGAAGACCCACCTCTTTCAATTATCTGGCCTGGCTCAATCGTAATTATTCTTATTCCTCCTAACTGGTTTTAAATTGTATTTTAAACGTTAAATTTTAATTCTATATGGGGTTTTTATAATTGGGGTATCTTAATGCGGGTTTTTTAACTGTCTATATGATGTAAATTGTTTACCTCCTCCGAGTTCGAGTCCGTGTTTGTGTATCTGTATGTATGTTCTGTATGTACGCCTATGTGTTTTTATATATTTTCTGTGTTTTATATGCCCCATTGTACGCCGCCCCGAGTCCTACTTGGAAAGGGAGCGGCTAATAAATTCAAATTTATTATTATTATTATTATTAATGGGTGGAAAGTTTTTAAAGTCTTAAAGTCAATCTAAAAGTAAGAAGAAATTTTCAAACAATGAGAACAATTACTCAATGGAATAGCTTTCATCCCAGATATGTGGGTGCTCCATCACTGGAGGTTTTCAGAAATAGAATAACAAAAAGAGAAAGTGTTATTTTTCTTATAGGACAAAGAAGTAAGTCAACAAGCAAATGAAAAGGGGAAAATAATCTACAGAGAAACCTTTGTAGTTTCGCACAAACATGACAGTAATTATACATAAAATAAAATGTATTCTTAACCACAATTCGATACTGTTTATATGTTAGGTATGGTGTACGTTTAAATTTTAGTGAATTAGTAATTATGTTTATTTTATTTTATTACTAAAGTTGTTATAATATTTTAAAATGAAAATGGTTATTTGACATATCATTGGTATGTTGAAGAACACAAAAATGCATGCTTGAAAAAGTTATGTTACTTATTTTAAAAACGAGTAAAAACATGGTGGATTATACTGCACCCAACCCAAACTGAAGAACAGCTGTTTAGTTTTCAGACACTTTGAGCCTGGAAATGATTTAAATCAGCCTTATCTAGATTAAAAACTATTTGAAATCAAGTAAACATCACCTGTATTCCCTGGGAGGAAAACAAGTTCATTGGGGTAAGGACAACTCTGATAATCTTTCTAGCATTTCCACAATATAAGCAATTTTATTCTGCCTACAGTCTGATAATAATACAACTTAAAAGTTCTGTAACTTTTTTAATGTTTTTCTAGAAAATGGAAATTACTAATTTCCATTACTAATAATGTAATCAACATCGTTTTTGAAAGAAGAAACTGAGTTTTAAAAAACTATGGAGGAAAAAATTGTCATCAAGATTCTTCATCCAGATTTCCACAAGGCTGTACTCTTCAGTGGTCCCATTCTATTCTGATTTCAAGAGAACACATATCTGGAATCTGGAATGTCACTGTGTACATAGTTCAATTAACGTTATTCCAGTGTTTTCTTACAATCCAAAATAAAGTGATTATGTTCAAGCTGAAATCATTCATTTATGCAAACAGTAGAAATACAGGTGATAATTTGTAGCAGAAGTTATATGATGGATAGGTGCACCAAAATGCACAGCATGAGGAAAAAAGAATTTGTGGCTTTACCTGGTATACTGTACAGAGCTATTGAACCCAAGGAACATTTCTTGATAGTGGAAAATCCCAGGATGCCTGTGTTTTCTGCAGATCAGGCGACATACTCCAAAGGAATTTTAGGATGCAAGTAGCTGATGCAGAATTTACAATACATTAGGGAATCTATACTTGGCAGGATATAATGGTCTGAAATGATAAGCACTCCATTCAAATTATTCAAATCTATTAGCTGCAATTATACTGCCCTATAAGTACAAATTAATAGAGTGAATTTTGCTCATGATAAAATAATTCCTGGATACAATGTTTGTTTTCTTTTGTTTCTGTATACTGCACAATCACATCATTTTGTTCACTTCAAGCTTCAGCAATTCTTTTGGATGTGTTTCTTGAAAATTAAAAAAAAAAGCAATTTGGATTTCAACCAGAAAAAAGAATTGGCTACTGAAGCTATTACTGTGGAAGATGTCAGGACCATCTGTAATTACACTACAAATCTAAGAGTAAAATTAGATGCTGATCCAGAGATAAGATAGTTCAGAGTTTCCATGCTGCAGGAGGACAGATATTAATAACTGAGTTAACATCCAGCCATATTTTTAGAGGAAGATGTTCTAGCATAGGAAAGAAGAAACAATTTTAATTAAAGTTGGACAAGAATATCAGATCATCTTCATATAATCTTAATTTTCCTCTTACTTTAATAGTGCATCCACTAAATGCAGATCAACTTCTATGACAATTTAGACATAATTCCAAATTAGAATTTACACAAAGAAAATTGTTTTAAGACTCACTTTAGTTTAAATAAGATAAGAGCTTAATGATATTGTCAACATCTCTTTATAAGAGGGGAAGATGCCTACAAACATGAAACAAGCTGCCCTACATCCACTGCTGTAGACCCTTGCCTGGATCCTGTCATATATTATATATATAATCATCCAATCTCCAACATTTTCCTCTTGGGCAAGGTTTGAAACTTTTTCAGACTGAATTCAGACTTCAGCATGGATGGAAATGGTAGTGGTTGTGCTGACGATTGACCTTTGTCAGAATATAGGTGGGAGTAGTGTACTTCTTCTAGTCATATGAAACCTTTCAGCAGTTTTCACTAGCATCCACCATAGTATCCCTCTATATTACCTCAGAATATAGGACCCCCTGTTTTTGTCATTCTCTTCCTATCTTATTAGGCAGCTTCAGTCAGTGGTGACTGTGGTGAAAGAAAGGCCCCATGTCACTTCATAGTCAGAGGTCAACCACTGTCTCTCTGTTGTTTAACATCTACATCAGTGTTTATCAAACATGGCAGCTTTAATATGTGTTGGACTCAAACCTCCCAGGATTCCCCAACCAACATGCTGTTAGAGAGGCTGTCCATTAGTTTGTTACAATTGGGTGTCATTGATGTACTAAACACACAGTCGTAAATATTAGCAATCCTGGTTGTACCAGTGGTGTGATGGAAGCTTTTTCCTGGCATCTTGAAGTTGTAGACAACTGGACAGAATGAAACAGATTGAAATGAACCCAAGCAAAAGAGATTTGTTATTTGTCAATCAAAATTCTCAATTAGTTCCAGTGTTGACTCTCAATCTGTTACTACTGGCCCTGAGGGAAAAGACCATGGCTATCAGTGAATGGGAAGGCGGAGGCTCTTGTCAGAAGGAATTGTGTTCATCTTTGACTGGTTACCCAGTCACATACTTATCTGCGTTGTTATGATTTCACAATAGTGACTCGTGTCATTGTCACATCTCAAATAAACTTCAACAGGGGGCTTTCTTTGAAGAACACCCAGAAACTAAAGATAGATCAAAATTCAGCTGCATAAATACAAATGAACAATGGATGATTTTGACATTTACGCCCTATGTTGCTTGGGTCTAGATACCTGTATGACTGTTTCTCCCACTCGAATTAGGTCATCCAGTATATTCTTTAAAATATTACACTTTCATGGGGAGGAAGAGTGAATGGAGGCCAAAGGGAAGGGTCTGAGCCTGAGGGAAGTCTGAGCCTGAGGGAAGGGTCAAATACATTATCAGTCAAGAGTCCTTTCTCACTCACAGGAGATCTAATTCCAGCTCACCTTGAAATTCTTCTTCCCTTATCTATTGCCAAATTACTTTGGCCATTAGTAGTTTAGATTCTTGTAGAGAGTTTAAACTTGCAATAAATCTTTATATCCATTTGAACTGCTTGGATCTCTTGATTTCCCTGGTACTGGACACAACCTCCATTTTCAACCCTGGTTTGTTTAGTTAAATTTTCTTTGGAAGTAGCCTCAAAGTGATTTTTTGAGTCCATATTATTGATAAAAGTTTTCTAGTGGTCATTTTCTTCTTGAGTGGGGGGCAATACAACCTCTTGCATATTTATTTACTTAGAATTCTTCTTTGAAGGTATATCTTAGTGGCTCAAAGAGAACAAGATTATTACTATCCATGATGGCTTATAGCAACTAAAATTATATCAATGAGTTCAAAGCAGAAAACACAGCTGCACTTCCATCCTCCCACTCACCCAACATATCAGGTAATATAAAATAGTTGAGGTAGAAGAAATTTAAAGGAAGACACCTGCATATTTCATTCTGGTTGAACTTTTCAGACATTCTCAAAGATTTCTTGAATCTTAATAAGGAGGTCATCATATGAAGGCTGCTTGCATATGAAGGCTGGTCTGAAAAGAACAAAATGTCAGCTGAGAGTGGACTGTAATGATGGGAACCATTGTTTCTATTATCCCAAGCAAGAGAAGAAGATCCCCAAAGATTAAGAGTCCACTGCAATGAAATAAATTAGTATGTTTGCATAGGGCATTTGTAGCTTACTGTGGTGGAAGATCTTCGTTTGACTTCCCTAACAAATACCTTACAATTTTCTGAACATTTATAAGAGGAAAAAAAACACCTTCTTCTCCATTCTGTGCCATTAAAATGTCTGTTTGTGTGTGTGTGTGTGTGTATGTGTGTATTTATACATACATACATACACACACACGCACACACACTGTTTTTTTCAGAGTATAAGACGCTCTGCAGTATAAGATGCACCTAGCTTTTGGGGATGAAAACAAGGAGAAAATTTTTTACCTCTGCCTCCCAGCAATTTGCCTCCTTGCAGCAAACAGCAATCAGTACAGACAATATACACTGTTTGTGGTGTTACATTTCAGACTATACTTGTACAGATGCAAATTGATGTGGCTTTCTGGAAGTATACATTGCTCTCTGCTATTTAAAAGAAGATACAATAGCACTGGGGCTCTTCAGATCAAGCATTTATTTTAAAAAGTTTCTTCATTTTGTTAAGTTGTCTAGAACAATAATAAAGCAGTCTTTAAATAATAGGTCTAATAATTTGAACGTTCCATAGGCATTTATAGTTATTGACTTACCTCATTGCAGCAAACAGCCTGTTTCAGTTTAGCCTAATTAGAAAGGGGGAAAAAATCTCCCTCTGCCTCCCAGAAATTTGCCTCCTTGCAGCAAACAGCAGATTTCACTTTCAATTTCAGTTTCAGCACGGGTCTCCCAATGATCAGCTGTTTCAGGCTGCAGGGATTGCCATAGCCTCCACAAGCCCCATTTTCCCATTTGATGCAAGGGGGTAAATAGCTGGGAGGCAGAGGCCAAAGGGCGGGGGCTGGTGAGTGGGTGGAGCTACATTTGGTGTATAAGATGCACCCAAATTTTCATTCTATTTTAGGGAGGAATATGGTGTGTGTGTGTGTGTGTGTGTGTGTGCGTGTCCATGTATAATCTCCAGTTGCTTCTTACCTTCTCCAATAAAAGTAAATCTTGAGCATGGCTCTTAATAAAAAGGTTCTTTTTTAAAAAATTAGAAGATATTAGTTGTTAAAGTTCATTTAAGATTAATACAGAAAGGCACACATATGAATTATGTACTAACGTTCACTTTAGTAAGTAGCCTAGGTTGATTTATTCATGTAGGCAATTACGTACAGCGTTATTAGTGTAATTCACAGTTAGATTAAATTAGGAAAGCACACAATAAATTGAAATTGTGGTCATATTTCTTCTCGCTGTGTAAGGAACCGAGATATATTGGTTCTAAGCATGGTACATAAGTTGAATTCCCAAGGCTGCAATGGGATCAAAAAGCATTAGACATTCACTTACGCTATATTAGATCCCTACCATTGGATGGCAGTAAAATTCTACATCAATCACTTTAAGTAAAGGAAATCTGGAAGAGAAAGTGACTTTCTTTTATTTTTGAATATCCTGGCTTTGCATATCAGGTAGCCAATAGAAAGCAGAAGTGCTCACATGTTTTATTTTCACATTAATAGGTCCAATACTGCAAATGTGTACCATGTTTTACCTCTTCATAACGTAAATGGGCTAGATTGCAAGATTTATGCACCTTGGAAAATATGGTTGTTTTATTTACAATATTCCTAGATGATATTGATGCAATGTATAATTATTATATATACGTAATTCCTTATAACTTATATTTCACAGTAAAAAAAAATAATTTACATAAATGATTACATATATCTTTGGCTTTATTTTTTTTTTAATGGGTGATTTTTATCTTGTTGTTTGGACCAGATCTTCCTCTTAATCATAAAACATGTTCCAAACTAATCTCCTGAGTATTGTCTCTGAAGAGAGATCTACAGTTTTCACCTGTGAAATGCTAGAGATCATCATTTTCATGCAACTCAATAGGACTCGGTAGGAGCAGTTCCCAGCACTTTGTGTTATTTAGCCTAGTGTAACAATGAAAGAATTTAGGCCTCTATCACAGTTAGTGCTCCTTTCTTCTTTCTAATTATACCGCAATTAGAAAAGACAGCCATTTCAAAAATCTGAGCACATTTCCTGGGTTCTTAAAATGCTGCACACTATTCTGTTCCTATTGTCATAAACAGGAGTTTAACAGATGAGATCTTTTTTTTAAAAAAAAAAACTTGCATAATGTAGACTACATCCCAAGAAGGATTTATGTTCATACATCCTAAAGATTGTAAATATCAAAACGAAGCTAACAACAACTTTAAAGTAAGAATATGTGGAACGACTACATAAATGTATACAAATTATTCCACTTTGATTAAGTTCATTCATTACCAGAACCTTAGTAGAACCAAGTGAAATAATTCAAGTGATATCATTGAACTAAGGGCATATATTCTGGCTTTCTATATTTAATAACTATATTCATGATATATGAAGCGGTTGAGCATCTCAGATTATGTGAAGTAATATGAACTCTAATGCCATTATGGTGGCATTCTTTCACAAAAGCTATTAGCAAGTTGAATTGCAATTTAAATGGCTATGAAACAAAGCAATTGTTTTCCTAAATGCATGGAGGGTGGTCTGACTCAATTGACAGCTATTAATCAGGATTTCCTGGGATAAAACCACTGTCTCCCTGACAATGGAGTCATTTAGTCATTGAGTGCATAGCAAATGTGTGTTAAAAGTTTATAGTTTTTATAACGTCTATTATTCATTCAAGAATCTGAGTCATATTCCAGCAGCAAAAATATTGTTGGAAAAGAATTAAAAATTAATTTATGCAAAAAAAAATTACAGGCAGAGGATATTCTGGAAAAATACCGATGTGATCAGTGTGTGATCAGCAATATAGCAATCAACAATATTAGCAAGGTAAAGGTTCCCCTCCCACATAAGTGCTAGTCATTCCCGACTCTAGGGAGTGGTGCTCATCTCCGTTTCAAAGCTGAAGAGCCAGTGCTGTCTGCAGACATCTCCATGGTCATGTGGCTGGCATGACTAAAAGCCGAAGGCACACAGAACACTGTTACCTTCCCACCAAAGTGGTCCCTATTTTTCTACTTGCATATTTAATATGCTTTCGAACTGCTAGGTTGGCAGAAGCTGGGACAAGTAACAGGAGCTCACTCTATTATGCCGCACTAGGGATTCGAACCACTGAACTGCCGACCTTCTGATCGACAAGCTTAGCGTTTTAGCCACTGAGCCACCATGTCCCTAAATCAATAATATTGAACTGGTTTTAAATATATATGAAAATATGGCAGAAATATTTTAAATGTTCTGGATAGGAAGCAATGCAAGATTGTTAAGTGTAGTGAACTCTTAAAACGATGGCTTTCTTTTTAAAATCTTACCAAATACTTAGGCAGCATTATATTAAAATGCAAAGGTTGTTCTGCTGAATGGGAAATAAGTGTGTGTGTGTGTGTGTGTGTGTGTGTGTGTGTGTAGTATAACTAGACCTTTTACGGGTGTGTATATAGAATGATAAGAGTGTTTAGGAGTTTCAAAAATAAGTTAATGCTAGCTTCCAATTATACAGCAAACAAGTACAGCTGTATATGTACTGCTAGTTGCTATTGCTCAGCTATCATATTCAGCAGGGGTCCTCTACAATTTTTCAACACTTTGAACCTTTTAACAGTATGTTATAGGCCCTGTTAAAAATGGCTGCAATGGTAACTGCAGATCTGTCAACATTTTTTCTAGATAGATGGGCACACTTTTGCTGAAAGTACATTCTATTTTAATTTTTCAGAATGCCTCTGAGATCAATATGGGGTCTGTGGTATTGTTGGAAATACAGATTAGATTTGATATCATTAATTTGCACGCAACAGGTTTGCGTCCTGTTTAATACTTTTTTTAAAAAAATAATGAATTAAAATCCCCAAATCATTTGGAGAAAAGATACTCAAACAGTGTTTACCAATATTATGCTAGGGAACCAGTTTATATGCATCTTGTTTTGTTTCTTATTTCTTGACAGCTATTATATGTCATCATTTTTATATGACATCAAGACAGCATAAAGCATTGCATAAACTATTGTTTCAATTTTATTGTATCTGGGAATTGAGACAGCTACAGAAAAAAAGCAAAGGTATTCTGTGCAATTCACATAGAAGTTAGTTTAGAATAATACAGATAGCTTCCAATGTGTTAAACAAATAAGGTATATGTTTCTTTATGTAATTTCAATGAACAATCTTCTACAATATTTGCTGTGCATAGACTGTAGCAGATGAACACTAGAATAAAATATTACAATGGACAAGACAATGGGCCTCAATAGGTATCAAGATTTGGGTGCGGTGAACTTTATGTTTAATGCATACATTAACGACCACTGAAGCAAGATATGAATAGGTCATGGCCAAAAGTGGATGGCCAACTTGGTTTCTTTCTTTACTTCTCTCTTACCACCCCACTGTCCAGATAGTTCCTTTTATCTCTCTTTGTTCTACTTCATTTTCTTTTTTTCAATCACAGCAGGTTATTGTGGGCAGGTCAGATCATTCTTATTAGAAATCTGAATTGCTTGCTTTGGAACACATTTGAAATTAATTGAAGAGCTACATGAAATTTAGGTCAAGGGTTGCTTATGGTCTTAAGGCCATAGGTTACCCACCTCCTGTCTTAGAATAAACTAATAACAAGTCTCTCAGTCACCACTTTAGGAATATATCTTACTGCAGTTTAAAACTACTTACTTCCTATTCGCCCTTTTTAAGATTAGCTCAAATTCTCCAGGTATATCCAGCTGGGTAGGTAGGGAACTTTTAATAAAAATGTGTAGGAACACACCCAGCTTTCTTAGAGATCAGATACGTTTTCTAGAAGCTGGTTCAACTAAGGATTCAGTTAAGACTTAACTTTAATCTTTAATTTGACCAGGTATCTCTGGTCAAATTATGTCTTTCAGTGAATTCTTAACTTAGTTGACCCAGCTTCTAGAAAAGTTAATCTTGTTAACATATTGCTGATTTGAGTGCAAACTAATCCCTAAAATGATGACTGGCTTGTAGGGGCCTGCATTTTGCCCTCTAAAAACATCTTCTGTTTCTGTGTTCATCAACTGTAGGCTTGTGGTCTTGAAAACTTCTGGAATCTATGCTCTTCAACAGCCCAAAACTACTTAATTCCAACTTTGCCTCCTATCCATTTTCCTTCTTCCTCTCTCCAAATTCAGATTCGTATGTTTCTGTCTCTCCATTAGTTGATTGTAACAGTTTTGTTCTCTCTATGAAACCCCTTAAATTTTTTTTAGTTATTTCTAGTCTTTTGTCTATTGGCTAGAAGTATAATTTATAGATCTGGGGGCAGCCAATGTTTCATTCTGTCACAACCTGTATGGGACAGTCGTCTGAATGAACCCAACCTCATCACAAAGGTCATTGTGTAGAACATGCCAAAGAAAAACTTGATCAGCCTGAAATGTCTTGGAATAAAGAAATATTGATATTTTTTTTAGCCACAACCACATTTAGAGGGGGGGGGGGAGAAGCACCATCTGAAGAAAAGAACACCTTTTGAGTTGGTAAGTATAAGGATAGGTGTCTTATACATTGGGGTTATATGACAGCCAGTGGTACAAGCAATATTACATAGATGAAGGGGAAATATATCCAGCTAAATATCAACTTACGCTGGAAGCTAATGTCCTACAGGGAGTGAATAAATGAAAAGTGAAAAGAGGATGGATATTTCAGCAAGACAGCAATCTGCATCATGCCTTCAAATAAACCATGAGGTACTTGCAGGGAAGAAAAATAAAGTTCAAATCAACCTAAGCACAGCTTCCTTCCTTGGCTATAAGATAGGGCAGGCATACACAAGCGCTTAGAAGTCCCAGATCTCTCCATAACACCTGATATTTGCAATTCTATGTCAAAAAATTATTTAGGTATTTTTTGCTAAATAAAAAAACTAAAACAAATTTATGGAAAAAAAATTGGGTGTTAAGTCCTCGAGGCTATGACGCCATTGACTATCCTTGCCGGCTCCTGATTGATTAAGATGCGAGCAGCCAGTTGGTGGGACAATGCAACCATTCTATTGGATCAGCGTCTGACAGCGCCGGTATAAAAGGGCTGTCAGCTGTCAAATGTTGCTGCTTGCCGGTTCGAGGTTTGCCTTGCATATTGCCTTGTTAAACTGTTAATAAAGGTTGTTGTTAGCTTCAACCTGCCTTGCCTCAGTTCCTGCCTGCTTCGTTCTCCCTACAGAACAATGGGAACCAGTAAAATGCCATAGTTGAAGGTATTTGGCTGAAAAGTTCCAAACTCAAGTCTACCATTAGCTTTGAAAGTTCTCAGGGTGATTTTGGACCAATCTCTTTCTCAGCTCAAAGTACTTCATAAGATCATTGTGTGTATATTGGAAGAGGTAGCACTATATGTTTAAGCTGCAAATTTTTACAGTTTCAGTCACAAAGTGGCTTCTGTGGACCTTATATCATACTAAAGTGGTTAGTAGAGGGGGAGTGCATAAGTGTACTAATGTGCCTATCGTACCTGTCATTGTATTTTTATTCTTTCATTCTTGTTCTCATTTTTGTTTGACAAATTCTAATAAATACACACAAACACACACATTCACACACGTGTGTATATATGTGTATATACTATATGTGCATATATTTCAATACAAGATGAATTGCATCTAATTTTACAAAAAAATGTGTCTGGAAGTACCTATGTAAAAAGCCCTTGTATAGAAAGATGAAAATAGAAGAGAATAGAGAATAGAATAAAAACAGAAAATAATTGTGGATCACTACATAAGCCAAGAGACTACTTAATACCTGGTTGACTGTCTATAGTCAACTGTGCCAGTATCTCTCCTGGTTCTACTTCTCCTGTTGCACAAAAGCCTGATTCTTTATGATAAATGAGGACAGGGAATGACTAAGTGTATGCAAAGCTCTGATTTTTTCAAGTATTGAAGGAACAGTAGCTGCTTGGCAAATCCTGACTTTGTGTGTATGACTTTGGAAAACAAAGAGGAAGGAAAATCAGTGTGAAGAGCAAGGCAGCAAATCATTTATGTGCAGTTTATCAAAACACACACCTGGCAAAAGAGGCAGAAAGCTGGACAGAGTAGATTGCTGAAATATCCGTGAGTCAGAACAGTGGGGGAGCAGCTGGGATGCCAGTGCTGAACTGTAAGGAGTGGAGCAATACCAGCAGAAAAGTTTACAAAGGGATGTGTATGGTGCCATCATCAGAGAGCAGGCCTGGAGCTACAAAGCTGCCAATCCTTCACCCTTTTTGAACTTCCTGTCCTCTGGTGCTCAGAGCATCAACTTGGTGGGCATCAACTTTACCTGAAAAACTAGAGAAAAAAACTGGGAAATTTTTTTGCTCCCTAGGCCAAAAATTATAGGACTGGTGCTGTTTTGGCAGCTTCTTAGATAACAGGATTTATGACACATAAAGTTCTTTTTCCTGCCTAAAGTGAATATGACAAGAAAGGGTATAACTCAAACCATGGGTGTGCAATCTATGGATTTTACTTGATTTCAAAAATCATCTGCAAATCAGCAATTCAGACCATTGGCAAAATCTGTTTTATCCACAGCACTGGAAGCGAAACAGAAACAGACAGAAGAGGGTGAAGCAGATAAAGCCGAAGAAAGATCATGAAGAATGAATATGTATGTGGCTGGTTTGGCTCATTATTTGCTTATGCCCTGATATGCATCTCCTACTGGAATACAGCATGAACCATTTGTAATTAGTTATCAGAGTATTTAATGGGTATTCACACATTAATTATACCCATGTTATAGGTAGACATACAACACGCATACAATATTTATAATAATACAGGTAGTTCTCGACTTACAATCATTTGTTTAGTGACTGTTCAAAGTTACAACAGCACTGAAAAAAGTGACACGAGCCTTTTTCATACTTATGACCATTGCAGCATACCCATGGTCATGTGATCAAAATTTGGATGCTTAGCAACTGGCTCAGTCCTGGTGTTATGTGATCACTTTTTGCAACCTTCTGACAAGCAGTCAAAGGCAAGCCAGATTGACTTTAACCTTATGTGACAATTTCATATCTATCTATTGTGAATCCTGATTCAGGTGTGTTGGTATTTGGTACCTGCCCACTATTTAGGCAGATTGTTATAATTTCATAGAGTAATATATTACTTAGTGCATTCTCCTGGTCAAAAAACAGACTTAAATAAACCAGGATAAATATTTTGGGGAGGAATTAGTTTCACGTTGAACTTCATGTCTCATTCTGGACATAGTTTATATGAGATCAGAGAACTACCGAAAGTTTCACTAATTTGTTTTTGCAGTAGCATATTTTAATTGTATATTTTAAGAAAAAATATTTAAACAAAAACAGAAAAGAACAAAAAAAGGACAAAAGAATAGAACTAAATAACTAAAGAAGAGAAAAATAATATTATAATTACCAGTATGTTTTTTCAATATTTCATTGTGATTAAAGAAGATCAAGTATATTATAGAAATGATGAAGAACACAGTATGAATCATGAAACATCTATAAATTCTGTCTATGTTATGTAGAAGCTTATTCTAATTTAACAAATCACATAAAACTACTATATTAAAAGTTTAAATTGTGGATGTGCTCCTATGTATTAAACTGTAATCTAAGATGTCTCTCAAATTAAATTGAATTCTATGTTAGATTTACTTATAAGGTAAAAGTCAAACTAGAGTCTTGGACTTTAAGAGAGATAATTTCAATAAACTTAGAGAGATCTTGGGAAGAATTCCATGGATGAGAATCCTCAAGGGGAAAACAACTCAAGAAGCTTGGGAAATTTTGAAAAATGAGATTATAAAAGCCCAGTTTAGCACAATACCAATGAAGAAGAAAAATAACAACTCCCAAAAGAAACCAGCATGGCTGCATAAAGAATTCTCTGACAAATTGAAAGACAAGAAAGGTAAGTATAAAAATTGGAAAGAGGGGGACATAACTAAGGCAGAATATCAGCAAATAGCCCAAGCCTGTAAAGATGAAATGAGGAAAGCTAAGGCTCACAATGAAGAAAAAGTTGCCACAAAAGTAAAAAAATAACAAAAAAAAAAGCTTCTTCCAACAAGTTAAAAACAAGAAAAAAGATAAGGAAACAATTGGTCCATTGCTGGAAGAAAGTGGCAAGAAGGTGACAAGCAACTGGGAGAAAACAGAATTATTTAACTCATTTTTTGCATCTGTCTTTACACAAAGGAAAAAAAACAGTCCAACCTATCAAAAACAGAAAAATCAGATCAAAAATCAATCGGAACACAAGTTAAAATAGGGAAGAAAATGGTAAATCAGTACTTGTCTACCCTAAACGAGTTCAAATCATCAGGACCGTATGGATTACACGCCAGGGTTCTGAAGGAACTGGCAGACGAGATCTCAGAACCACTGAACTTTCAGAGAACCCAGAGCCCCGAGGAACTGCCAGAGGACTGGAAAGAAGCTGATGTGGTTCTCATCTTCAAAAAAGGGAAAAAATAGATCCAGGAAACTACAGACCTATCAGCCTGACCTCAATACAGGAAAGATTCTGGAAAAGACAATCAAGCAATGAATTAGCAAACACCTAGAAGTAAACAAAGTAATAGCCAAAAGCCAACATGGGTTTGTCAAAAACAGATCATGCCAGATTAATCTTATTGCATTCTTTGACAAAGTGACAAAATTAGTGGACCGGAGGAATGCCGTCGATATAATTTACTTGGACTTCAGTAAGGCTTTTGATAAGGTAGACCATAACCTACTACTAGATAAAGTAGAAGAATGTGGGTTAGACAGCATCACCACCAGATGGATTCGTAACTGGCTTACCCACCGGACTCAACGTGTAGTCCTCAATGGAACTGCATCTACATGGAGGGAAGTATGCAGCGGAGTACCCCAAGGCTCTGTTTTAGGCCCAGTACTCTTCAACATCTTAATCAATGATTTGGATGAGGGAATAAATGGGGAACTCATCAAATTTGCAGATGACACCAAGCTGGCAGGAATAGCCAACACTCCAGAAGATAGACTTAAGATACAGAAGGATCTTGACAAACTTGAACATTGGGCACTATCTAATAAAATGAAATTCAATGGTGAAAAGAGTAAGGTTTTACATTTAGGCAAGAAAAACAAAATGCACAGGTACAGTATAGGTGGTACCTTGCTCAATAGTAGTAACTGTGAGAGGATTCTTTGAATCCTAGTGGACAACCATTTAAATATGAGCCAGCTGTGTGCAGCAGCTGCCAAAAAAGCCAACAGTTCTAGGCTACATAAACAGAGGGATAGAATCAAGATCATGTGAAGTGTTAATACCACTTTATAATGCCTTGGTAAGGCCACACTTGGAATACTGCATTCAGTTTTGGTCACCACGATGTAGAAAAGATGTGGAGACTCTAGAAAGAGTGCAGAGAACAGCAACAAAGATGATTAGGGGACTGGAGAGTAAAACATATGAAGAACGGTTGCAGGAACTGGGTATGTCTAGTTTAATGAAAAGAAGGACTAGGGGAGACATGATAGCAGTGTTCCAATATCTCAGGGGTTGCCACAAAGAAGAGGGAGTCAAACTATTTTCCAAGGCGCCTGTGGTTAGAACAAAAAGCAATGGATGGAAACTAATCAAGGAGAGAAGCAACTTAAAACTGAGGAGAAACTTCCTGACAGTTAGAACAATTAATCAGTGGAACAGCTTGCCTCCAGAAGTTGTGAATGCCCCAACACTGGAAGTCTTTAAGAAGTTGTTGGATAGCCATTTGTCTGAAACAGTATAGGGTTTCCTGCCTAGGCAGGGGGTGGACTAGAAGACCTCCAATGTCCCTTCCAACTCTGCTATTGTATTGCATTGTATTGTATTGGTAAACTAATCTAGACATTGAAGCAAACTCCCACAACTAACTTAGTCAATCTCCAAAAAGGAGATTGAAATCCTTTTCCATGAGAATTTCAAGCTTCACAGTAGTTAGCATATGCAGTTCAGTAAATTTTACAGAAATATATGGTTTAGTAGACTTCTATAAGAATATTGCAGGTTGTAATGTATTCGAGTTTTAACATTTGTTACATTCTAAAGAAAATATGAGTAACTTGGAAGTAAAAATCATATAGACTTATGACCCTGCTACATTTGGTGGCTAACATAGTTCAGATAATAGATTCAGGAAAATGACTGTTTTTTTAAAAAAAAAACTTCATAATAAAAGCATGGAATTGGAGGTCTTATCAGTGCTTACCCTTTCCCAGATTTATCACAGTGGTTTGCCTGCATCAATAAACTTTGGGCAACAATATTGAGTAGGGTAAATATTTTTTGAAGCTATATGTTGTATATCCACAAAATACAGCCTGAAGACCACATAAGCAGGGGTGGGATTCTACTGGTTTGGACCATTTTGGGAGAATTGGTAGGTTTGACGATCACCTTGGAGCGAACCGGTTCTTTCCGACAATCAGTTCGGCCCGCCCACCTGCCCCTTCTCTATCCTGTCCTTTATTTCCTGCTTTCTAGCTCAACTCATTCGTGTGGCATAGCTGATTCCCCCCCCCCCAGCTGTTTTACTTACCATTGCTGACTTGGAAGGTAAGCAGTTGAGCTTCTAAATGCTCCATTTTCAGCGCATGCACACAAAGCATGTGCTCACCAAACCGGTTGTTACACGGGCAGCATCCTACCACTGCACACAAAATTTGGTAGCACACCATGTATACAATCTAAAGATCAAAGACAGCAGGTAAGGTAGGTAATTAGGAAGTTTTGATAAACAAAATGGCTGATATAAGCATTGCGTATGAACACTTTTGTTATAAGATATGCTTAAGAATTCAGCTAAATGCTGGTAAGAAGTTAGAAGGCCAGTCTAAGACTGTTGGCCTGCTACTGAAGTTCATCCAACTTGCCTGTCCTTTACTTGCACATGTCTTCTAATAAAGAAGGCCTCTTTGTATGAATGCTAGACAATCTCCATTGAGTTTGGGACCCTGGTTTACTATTGTTCGTTCAAACCCAAAAATGCCATGTGGTTATTCTTCCATGCTTAGTTCTTCGTTGTTTCACAGTATCAACAAAGTCTTATCAGACTGAGCACTCTACTATCTGCATCTGCAATATACTCTAGAGTCTAGACTATTAAAGAGGACCTTTCTTCACCCTCTTTCTCTCACACATAATATCTAGACCAGAGATGAAATTCAGCAGGTTCTGACAGGTTCTAAAGAACAGGTAGTGGAAATTTTGAGTGGTTCAGAGAACTGGTAAATGCCATCTCTGGCTGGTCCTAGAGTGTGGCGGGAATGGAGATTTTGCTGTATCTTCCCTGCCATGCCCACCAAGCCATGTCACGCCCACCAAACCACGCTCACTGAACCGGTAGTAAAAAAATTGAATTTTAATATTGATCTAGACTGAGTTTCTCTAGAATATATATCCATCTCCTGGCAACCCATGCCATTCATTCATTCATTCATTCATTCATTCATTCATTCATTCATTCATTCATTCAATATGTTGCCCATTTCATATCATATAAGATGTCTTTACAAGTTTAAAATCTTAAAATTACATATCTTGTTAAAAGCAACAAGAATTAGTAACAAAACACCGTAGCACAGTGGTGGAGTAATAAGTAGCAGGCTTAGTTCATAGCCCAAAGAAGAAAAAAATAACATACATAAGCAGAAAATTTCTTTGAAAATTATTAATGAAAATTAATCTGTATTGATTCATCATTTTATTCAAATTGTTTTGTGTATTTGTATATTCTATAATCATTCATTTGCTTTAAAAACAAGGGGAAGAGGTTTTTTATGTTTCATCCTCTGAAATTCTACACCCAACGTAAAAAAAATTTTTTTTTAAGAATTATAAGGTCATACAATTCAAATAGTGTGACTCTGGGTGATGTACAGCATAAAAGCAAAGGATAAATCAAAGAAGTGAGAGAAAAATACATATTAATACACAGTACAATATATAAAATGTTAACAAAGCACAGAACAAAATAAACCTCAGGCAGGATGTGTATCTTATTTGTCTGGCTCCTAATGCCTGAGGGAAGAGCCAGGTCTTATCACCTTTCCTCAAGATCAGAAGAGTTGGGACATATGGTACATTGAGGGGAGCAGGGACAAGAACATAAAAGGTACTTCCTGGGTTTCATAAGATGACTAGTTTAAAAGAAGGAAGCTGGAGCATGGCCCCATGGGGGGGAGGTCATGTGGCACAGGTAAAGGCCCTTGTCAGAAGGTATCCCCTCAAGTAACCTTGCCATGAAGTATGTTAAGTATGAGCTCTAGGTTATTTGCTTTGAGCATGATTTAAAAAGGAAAAATAGTATGCCATAGATATCAAGGAGGGATGCGGTGGCTCAGGGGCTAAGAGGCTGAGCTTGTTGATTAGAAAGGTGGGCAGTTCGAATCCCTAGTGCCACGTAGTGGAGTGAGCTCCCGTTACTTGTCTCAGCTTCTGCCAACTTAGCAGTTCGAAAGCATGTAAAAAATGCAAGTAGAAAAATAGGAACCACTTTGGGTGGGAAAGTTGCAGCATTCCGTGCACCTTGGCATTTAGTCATGCCGGCCACATGACCATGGAAACATCTTCGGACAGTGCTGGCTCTTTGGCTTTGAAACGGAGATGAGCACCACCACCCTAGAGTCGGGAACGACTAGCACATATGTGGGAGGAGAACTTTTACCTTTACCTTTAGAAATCAAGGGACAAGTTGTTGTTCCATTCAGAATGGACCATGTAAATTTGCAATTCCAGTTACTAAACAATAGTCCACATTTTGTGCTGGCCAAAGTTGTACTCAATGATTTAAACAATTAGAAACTTGGCTACAAAGTTTTTGTCATTCATGATTAATAGCAATAATTTCTGGCTTAATTCTAAGAAGAAAAAGAGATTTAAAGGAAGGACATAGATTGGTTTGCATAGAGTGTCTGAATATCTATAAAAGAAAAAAAAACCAAAGGGTTTACATCTCTTTCTTTCTGCCTGCCCAACCCCTCCTCCATTCATAAACAATTAACGAACAGCTCAGAGGTGAAATCCATCAAATAAAACGTTTACTGTGCACGCTTGGCCCAGCTCTGCCATTAACCATATTTGTTTCAAGCCATTATTAGTTTTCAGCAACATTTCAGACACCTGAATTGGTATTTATATTCAGGCTCTTGATATGCAAATTGCCTATGCTAAATTCTGCAGCTTTGTATTATCAGCATTTACCTGCAAATATTTGAATAAACACAAGTGAGACCATCCTTTTGCAGTCCTTTTAAGATCAAAGAACCAGTATTCTGCCTTTGAGGTTTGCATTTTTCAACCCTGTACAAACAATTTAAATGATTTCCTCATTGCAAAAATCTCTAATAATTTAACAATTAAAAATATTTTTCGTGTTCTTTTCTTTTTATACCTTTATTGCCCCTGAAATAAAAATTATGTTGCTGTAATAATTATATTACTCTATTATTTTAAGCCTATACCTGCAGTTTGGATGTCACACAGCATGACATATTTTTTTTAAAAAAGGCACTATATAGATCTGAGCTTATTAGCCAAAGGATATTTGTTTGGTGTCCTTAACATATAACTATTTCTAACACTAAGCAAAAGCTTGTGAAAATGCCAATATTGTTGGATAATTTTTGTTTAGATTCATTATCAGAACATTTTTTTAGCAAACATAATATGAATATTTAAACGTTGCAAAGTTTAAAAATACCCCTTATGATGCACATAATGTAATATACCATAACTAGTATATAACATAACTAGTTTATTCTTTTCTGTGTTTTTCACATTATCATGCTTAATCAAAATCAACAAGTCTTATGAATAAAATCATTTTCAATTCTTTTGCCCCAAAATTCAGCAGTAGGCATATATGTAAACCCTGGGATTAATCACTCCTGCAATTCCATAAAAAGTTTATCCCTTTTCATGTTCCTTATCAAATAAGTTGAATTGATGCAGTATAATCTATATATGGACTATGCGTGAAATTCATTTTCATTTTGGATGAGAATTTGAAGCCACTATTCTTCCAGATATTGCTGAATTACAAGTTTCAATATCCTTTTCATTGAAGAAAAATAATGAATACCGTCACTGAAAGAATTTGGTCTGGTCTGGTAGTAGAAAATCCATAAATCCTTCAATTCTTACTTAGGTAGAGCATAGAATAATAGAGTTGGAAGGGACCTTGAAGTTTCTAGTCTATACAATAGGACACCCTATATCAGTGATGGCGAACCTATGGCACGTGTGCTACAGGTGTCATGTGGAGCCATTTGTCAGGGCACGCGAGGCGCTGCCCTGTTAGCTGGCCAGCTGAGTTCACCCTTTTTTAAAGCAATTTTTTGCCCTCCCAGGTTCCAGAGGCTTTATAAGAGCCTGGGGAGAGAGAAAAGAGCCTCCCCCGCCCCCCGGAGGCCCTCCGGAGGCTTCATGAGCTTCCCTGAAGCCTCCGGAGCACAAAAAACCAGCCCTAGGGGCAAACCGGAAGTTCAGGAACGGACTTCTGGTTTGCTCGGAGGTTCATTTTGACTGCTCCCATGGCTTCAGGGAAGCGTCCTGAAGGTCCCTGAAGCCTTTGGAGCACTCAAAACGACCCTCCGAGCAAACCGGAAGTGACTTCTGGTTTGCTCGGAGATTCATTTTAACTGCTCCGGAGGATTCAGGCAAGCCTCCTGAAGGTCCCTGAAGCCTCTGAAGGAGGGCGAAAAAAGAATGCAAAAATGGGGGTTGTGCCTGTAGTGTGTGCATGCGCACTGGGGGGGGGAGTCATGCATTGCATTATGGGTGTGGCACGCCCGCACATGACCCCCCCTGCGCTTCACCACTTATGGCACGCGAGCCAAAAAATGTTCGCCATCGCTGCCCTATATAATTTCAGACAAATGGCTGTCCAATCTCTTCTTAAAAGCCTCAGTGATCGGGCATCCATAACTTCTGAAGGCAAGCCATTAGTTGATTGTTCTCATTATTAGGAAATTTCTTCTTAGTTGTAGGTTGCTTCTCTCCTTAATTAGTTTCCATCCATTGTATCTTGTCTTGCCTTCTGGTCAGTGGTGGGATTCACCCAGTTTGTAACACTTCAGGAGAACTGGTTGTTAACTTTCTGAGCAGTTTGGTGAATTGGTTGTTGGAAGAAATCATTAGGGCAGAGAACTCCGCTTACACAGAGAGGGACTTCTTCGGGTGCCGTCCACTAAACAGTGTCGGGGGGCGACACCCAGGAGCAGAGCCTTCTCTGTGATGGGCCCAGCCCTGTGGAATGACCTCCCCCGTGACATCAGGATTACTTCCGATCTCCGCTCCTTCCGTGTACAGCTGAAGACCCACCTCTTTCAATTATCTGGCCTGGCTCAACCGTAAATTTTTTCTTATTCCTCCTGACAGTCCTTTTGAATTTTTAAATTGTGTTATTATTAATGGGGTATTTTAATGGCTGATTTTTAACAGTCCGAATGTGATGTAATTTGTTACCTCCTCCGTGCATGTATGTCTTTGTATATGTGTGTATTTGGATGTTTATGTGTTTGCACATATGTTTTATGTTTTTTATGTTTTATTGTACGCCGCCCCGAGTCCTGTGTGGAGAGGGAGCGGCTAATAAATTCAAATTTATTATTTATTATTATAACTGGTTGTTCAATTATTTGAATCCCACTACTGCTTCTGGTGCTTTGGAAAATAGTGAGTGGATACATGAACATGTCTGTTTGCACTACTGACAAGATAACTGGGTCTTTTTATGTGATTGCCTCTATTATGCATAAAATTTCTTTTTGGACACTTGTATTCTTGAAAAATGTCTGCTCACATAGTCAAAATACATTGTAAATATGAAGTACCTTTAGATATTGGACTCCGAGTAAGGTAAATGTGTTTCAATCTAATTGTGTCACCTTAGCTTTTTTATAATCTGTACAAGTAGTTCTTGAGTTACAACCATAACAATCACAGTTGTAAGTTATGATGGGTGTAAAGAGGGTCACCATGTAACTGGATCCAATTTTACAACTTTTGTTGAGGCAGTCATGGGTGTGTGTGTGTGTCTGTGTTGTAACATCAAATAGTCCCTAAGACTGAGCCCAGTTATAAGTCAAGGACTGTCAGTATTTCTTATAACATTAGAAAGATACTTAGATACTACTCAATTAACTATAACATTCAACAGAACTCCTTTTATGTCTGCAGATTTGAATTAAAAAAATAATTCTGGGGGGAATATGTAGAATGTAGATAAGCAACTACTTCAGTAATTGTTTAGTGCAAGATTTCAGAATCCATCAAAAAAATCTCTAGTTACTTGATGTCTGGTTTCATTAACATCACCAGTGTTGCACTGGCAAATTACTGCAATGCATTTTAACTGTACTAGGTGATTTTCTGACAAGCTAAGACATATAGTTTACAAGCTGCCACCTTTAATGTGAGGCCAAATGTAGGCCTTAGGATATTTTTTCCCGTTGAAAATATAACAATTATTATAGCACAAATGTCAATGTAGTTTTTATGATTCATAGCTCTTTAGTTAATAAGAAAACTGTCAGATGGTTCAGGTGTAGGTTTTGTGTGAATTGTATACACCCACAGACGCACACATATTTTCTTTTAATTATTACTCATCCATTTTATGGAAGAGAAGCATTTAAAGAGCTCATCTCATTTTTAGATATTTTAAATCAGTTTTTGCTGGTAAGTGCAAAAATGTCTTGTAAAGTAGAAAAATAATGCAATATATTATTTTTCATGAAGATTTTCTTAGAAAATCCTTTACTTTATAAACATGTATCAAAGTACACAACCAGGTTTCCAACATAAAAACTATATCTCTTTTGCTTATATATTTTGTTTCTCTATGTACTAATGCTAGAATAACTAATATAGAGCAGACTCCAAGGCAATAAAAAGAGATTTGAACATTTATATTGGCAAAGAATAAAGGGGTTAATTTAAGTGACAATCCCACTTTAAATGATTTCTCTTTTTTAGTGTTGGTGATCATTTAGTTTTGTTATATTTAGAGTTCAGTTAATGGAATTCGTTCATTTGGTCATTACTAATGTAAACTACTAATTTAAATGGTTTTAGCTTAAATACAATTAAGTATAGTTCTAACAAATTGAACCATAGGTACATTTGTTTCCCTTAATTCATTAAGAAATGCAGGGAATAGAAAGAAGGCTTAGAATCAAACTTCATCAGATTGGCTTCGGTATTGGAATCTAGCAAAAGTCTCAGAACTCAGAATGATATCCTGATGAAGCAAAATTAAGTGTTAACTTGCACTCCTACTTTGAAGAAATATATTACTGAATATAAGTAAATGTTTTTCAGTTGCAAATGATGGTATGTCACTTTCTATCCATGAGTCTTAAACCTATATACTGTATCAGATCTCTTTTCTCAGAATTGAGAACTAGGGAAAACAAGACCACTATACTTTCCTTAAACTGATCGAGGAGAAACACAATAAAATAATACATTTCCTAAAACCTAGCATTAATTACTTGGAAAATTCAATGTATTGTTTGGCCAGGAGTAGGACTTTGAAGTAGAAATGAGATATCCAGTTATTCTGCCTCTTAAATTTAGGAGTTCACTTATCCAAGTCATGGCCGTAAGTAATAATAGATAAATATAGATAAAACATAACTATACCTAAGAAAGAGTAAATGGGGAGAATCTAATAGTGAATACACACATAATGATAGAATATGCTTAGTGTCAGGGTTCCAATTAACACCCCCCCCCAATGAAAGAAGACTCAGAGGCTTGAAGTTCCTCAAAGTTCCATTTTATTAGAAATGTCATATTGGCATCTCTGGGAAAACCTGAATCTGAAAGCTTCCAGGTTTTCCCCACCCAAACGAAAGTCCAAGCCCCTGCCCAGCCCCCACATGTCCATCATATGGTCCAATCAGGCACCATCCCAACTGGAGATGCCTCCCAGTCATACCCCTCCAGGTGCAGGGCAAGATGTCCTTGACTCTCTGAAAAAGGAATGTTATTATGACTATATACCTCTCTTATACTTCATATAATCCCCCCTCCCATTTTCCTACAGCATTTCCAGGACTGAAGGCCCAATGCAAAAGATGGCTTCTAGCCCTGACAGGTGTATTTTTTTTTAGCTTGAAAAGCTATGTAATCCAGATCATTACAACAAACCACAGTTGTTGAGTGTATCCATAAATTTCCTCTGCAGACTTTCCTAATTTCCCTACTTCATTAAAAATATAAGAATCTGATTACACCATTCCCTGTGTAATTTTTTTATAGGAATTGTTTTTATAGACAATAATTATATCCAAATTTTTGGAGATTTTATTCTAGGATTACTCATGTCTGGAATAAAAAAAATAATGCTGAATGCTAATAAGAAGCATTTATCAAAGATTGTTATGGAGCAAAAAGAATATCTTTGAATTTACTGAATCCGAAATGATGATCAAGACAGAGATCAGCAAAACATAGATTCTACATTCTTTGTTACTCTTCCCATAAGAGTTGCCTTCCAGACTGCACTGAAGTACAATGCGATATGGATCATTTTCTGTTAGTATCAGGTAAATGAAGTTACAAATCTCAGATATAAAGGCTGTCAATCTTAATGGCTAATGAAGACAGGGCTGAATGTGTGGCATATCCTTCCTTAATGTTTTGCCCCTGAGTGGTTTTCAGAATTCCCAAAACAGATGTTTTAAATACGATATGCCTTTTCTTCCAGGATGCTAAAAACAAATTTCCTTCAGAAATGTACCAATTTAAGGAAAACAACATTTTTATTTGATGAATGCACTGAATGTTTTCTAAGGCAGTCAAGCTTTTACATTTTGTTGTTCTTGTTGTTGTTGAAAAATCTAATAATCAGAGGAAAGGACATTGGCTTTAAAGAGGCTAAATAGCCATATCTTTCATATACATACTCAGTATGTACATTCTAATGTAAAAGTCCTCCAGATGTGAATAGATGAAAAATTAGAGCTTCTTGTTCTCTGGATATTCATTTGCTATATAAATCTCTCATCACATTCTTATCTGTTATGTAAATAAGATGTAGAATTCCGATAGTGTAGCAGTATTCCACAGCAGATGGTGTAGTGAGATTTACCACACCATTACATTTAATGGGATTGAATTCATTTGGATTTCTTGAGGCTTGCATAGTCCTTACTCCGTGCAGCAGAGTTGCCACTGCTCCTGATTATATATGATTTTAGAAAATGCTTATAGAAGGAGAAAAAACCTTCTTTAGGAATATGCATGTTTTCTGTCAAAGTTTAAAATGGGTATATGTTGCATTGCTCGGAATTTATATCCCCTTTTCAAAGAAAATATATTTAATGAATATTCAACAAAGAAGTTGAGGCAATCTAATATACTTGAAAATTTGCACAAACAGTTAATTGTTTTCATGAAAGAGAAAATCCCTTTATTCTCCCTTTCTGTATTGGTCTTTTAAAAAGATAACAAGCAGATAAAAAAAGAGCCCATTCGTTAAAATGAACTGAGATTTTGCTGACTGATATAAACAAATTGACAGGGACATGGTGGCTCAGTGGCTAAGATGCTGAGCTTGTCGATCAGAAAGGTCAGCAGTTCGGTGGTTCGAATCACTAGTGCTACGTAATGGAGTGAGCTCCTATTACTTGTCCCAACTTCTGCCAACCTAGCAGTTCGAAAGCATTTTAAAATGTGAGTAGAAAAATAGGGACCACCTTTGGTGGGAAGGTAACAGCATTCCATGCGCCTTCGGCATTTAGTCATGCCAGCCGCATGATCACGGAGACGTCTTCCAACAGCGCTGGCTCTTTGGCTTTGAAACGGAAATGAACACCACCCCCTAGAGTCTGGAATGATTAGCATATATGTGCTAGGGAAACCTTTACCTTTATAAATAAATTGAGTTCACTTGATAATTCATTCATTCATAAGTCAAATGTTATTTGAATTTTTCTACATATATCAGTTACTTGGTAAATAACACAAATAATATAACTAATGGTTACATGTAATGGCAATGTCCAAATAATTAGGTTAGCTAGCTAACTAATGTTAAGACTTTGATCCAAATGGTCTGTTTTGTGATTGGAAGAATTTCTGCTTGATCAAAGTGCTTCTTCATCCTTTAAATTAGTGAAGATTTTGTCTTAGATCTCTGCTCCCTTTTTTATACCATTCAAAATATAAGATACCATGGGAAGGGAGGTAAGAAATACACAGTTATTTGAGCATAATCTTTGATTATATATCTCTGATATAGCTGCAGTGCAGAATTTTCAATCCCCTTTATTCATTCCGTTTATTAACTATTGAAAATATATATCCCTTCATTCGTATATATTGTGTTGCATGTCTACAAGTTTCAGTAATTTTGCACTTTACAAAAATTGATGCTCAGTATAAACAAGAACAGAAAATCTTTTCACTGGAGCAAAACACTCAAGGTAACCTCTTCCAATATGTGGCAAGTGGAACTAGCTTAATTCCTTTCAATTACAATGAAATAGCTTTGGGAAGAGAAGAGAATAAATGAAAGATGACCTTAAATCACTTTGGTGTCAGAAACAAAACCAGCAACTATTAAATCACATTCACTGATGGCTTTCCAAGTGTCAGGCTAGCAGGTAGAGATTCAGATCACAGATAAAAGTGAGTGACACATGTCCTTCTTATATGAGGGAAGGAAATTGTGGACATCGGATGCACTGGACACAAAGAAATCTTGCTCTTCATCAAGGAGCCTTCCATGAAAGTATATAATTTCACAATTAACCTTCAATCTATCTTCCAGATTCTAGGGAAGGAATATGGGTGTAAGCTGAGGGAACTGTATTTTCTTTGCTGATAGCTGGTTTTCCTTCAAGATTTGGAATAAATAGACAAACACAACTAAACCACAAGGTTTTGTTCCAGGCTGGCCCAAGCCTTTCTCACTGTGACTTGTTCCATATCCAAAAACTACTACATTGGCAATGAAAACTTTCTCCAATATTGGGAAGAGAAAGGAGTACATTAAGCAGAGTTTAGAACCCCCAAATGGTAAAAAAGAATCATGGCAGTGCAGCAGTTAGAATGCAATATTGCAGGCTAATTCTGCTGACCGCCAGCAGTTTGATTCTCACTGGCTCAGGGTTGACTCAACCTTCCATCCTTCCAAGTTGGTAAAATGAGAACCCAGATTGTTGGGGACAATATGCTACTCTGAAAACTGCTTAGAGAGGGATGTAAAGCATTGTGAAGTGGTATATAGATGTAAGTGCTATTGCTATGGTTATTGCTATTTCCCACCACCACCCAGCATCTATCAGAATGAAATTTGCATTATTCTGCTTAATGTTAGGGCCAGCCCTGTTTTGCTGCTTGCTGCCGCTGTGCTGAGATTTCTTTATGACTTTTATTCTTTCCCCTCCTCATTTTTTTTAACATGGATTGGATTTTAAAAAATAAAGCAAGAATCCACTATTACATCTGGAGCCCACTTATTATCAAAACTAACCTTTGCCTATCTTCTGTACATTTTTTACACAGCTCATGCAGTTACGAACAAAGTAAATATTATCCAAGAGCTGAACTTAGAAGCTTATAAAACAAAAGATACCAGAAGTATTCTGTGTTCTGTTCGATTGCCCATAGGATTTAGACAGGAAGGAAAAATTTAAAACATGAAAATAATATATTGTTAAAGTTGATTAGCTGGCTGTAGTTTCCTAGATACAGTAGATTTTCTCCTTTAACACAGCAGGGGTGTGCATGACTTAGCCAGGCAAAGCCTACTTTACAGAGGTTAAATTTGATCAAATTGATTAAACATAGGGGCTTAAAAAAACAACCCTCTGTCAAGACCATTTACTAGTTTTGGGATTGTTTTTAGATTGCAGCTGATTCTGGAGTTTTGCCTAGCTTGAAATTAGGTACGATCTTTACTTCTTTGAAAAATCTGAAATATACTCATTGTACAGCACATTTTAGGCTTTTTAACAGAGATTTTGTACCAAAGAGAGAATATATGAATAGCTAAAAATAAGCAGTTATCGATTCACTGCATGTCAATTTCTATTAAAACTGAGGAAATGTAACGTTGATTTTAAAATCATAAAAGCATTGACAGCTTACATGTTTTTAAGTTTTATGTATAGCGCTTTTAGTATACATGACAGTTTAGAGGGGAAATCAATGTTTTTCCCAAAACATTGTACAATGTAAAATATAGATTGGGGAGGGAGGAAGAGAGAGCCAAAATTGGGGCAAACACAAGACAAAAATGCTGATTTCAGTTATTTCAGTTGCTCATACAAAAGTTTAGTTACAGCAGAGCCCTGGATTTTAATAAAGGAATAATGAGAACTAATGTACATTTGAAATTTTCCTAAATTACTTGTCTCACCTGATTTTTTAAAAAAAGATTCTTTCAATTAAAAAATAAATGGGAAGTTAGCATGCTGAAAACTAAGGCACCAGCCTGAAGCAGAAGCAGCATTTTTAACAATGCTTTTGAGCCTCACATAAACCTCAGAGGCATTCTTAGAAAATAAACGTGGATGCTTGCAGCCCAGAGTTTCACTGGAAAGTATATTCATTTGTATGAGAAAAAAGAAATAAAGTGACATGCAGGAAAAACCCTTGGAACAAATGTGTATGTTAGAAAGCAAATATACCAGTTTACCTTCTGTTGAATGGATAGCATAAGTTTGTCTATGACCACCAAATTAAACACTTTGAAAGATGGGCCATAATTCCAAAATGGCTTACATGCCACTTTAAATCATATGGGGACCTACCAAGACAAACATGGAAATTATCTCAGGACTAGGACATTTTTTGAATGTCTCACATCACACCATCTTAGTAGAATTTAGTCTGAGTTGGTTTCTATACATCTGGACTTTCCCCAAATCTGTTTACATTGGGTTAGTACCTACAGGGCATCTTTGGATCAACTGGTGGTGGTAATCAAGAGTTCAATATAATTAGTGGAAATTCAGTACTTATTCTGTATCATATCTGATTAGAACTGCCTGCTAGATTAGGATTGAAACTGTCCCATACATTGTGTCACACCTGTCCCAACTGAGGCTCCTAGAAAGAAATGTCCTCAACTCCATTTGTGGAAAAGGTATACTTTTATTAAAAGGCCAAATGGTTGCAATATAGCAAATCCAGATAAACAGTAAATGGTCCCTTCATCATAAGGCCTAGAATAAATCATTGTACATGCACACACACACACACACACACCCCAGGTCTCTGGCCTTGGAATGATGAGCTGATGTTTCAGGAAGGCACGATGAGTAGTTTTTGTCAGGGGAAAAAAAACACCCTGTTAGAGACCGATGGACCGTGGCTGATTCCCTTCTGCATATCTTTTGAGATATTTAGAAAAATAAGTCTTTAAAAGTATTCTAATTAATAAACAAACTTTAATAATAAAATAAAACAGAAAATAACTAATTGGTTACATTTTGATAATGAAAGCTACGTTTGCCAAAGTTGGCTGCCGAACAAAGAAGAGAGGAATTTGGAATGTGTAACGCGTGCGCAATAAATCACTTTCAGATAAGAACCTTTTTTTTTGTTTTATGACCTGCGCAATAAAGCTTTCTTAGTTTAACTCTTGAGTGTCAATTCAGGCAGTTCAGGCCTAGCAAACTTTTTAACATCGTGACACCCCTTCTTTTGCTAGTCTGGGCTGACGTCATCAAATCATCAATTAAGGCACATCTTCTTTCGCAGATATTCGTGTTGATTTGCGGCAAGTGGTTTGTTAAGCATGTCTGCGATCTGATCATGTGTAGAAACATATTGCAATTTAACAAAACCTTGCTTAACTAATTGCTTTGTGTTTTGATAACGAATGTCAATGTGTCTGGACCTAGAACCTGTAAAATGTGACTCAGAAATATAAACAACAGATACATTATCTTCCATCACGGTGATTGGTCGAATCGGACGTGTCCAGATATCTGTGATCAAAGCATCAAACCACGTTAGAGAATTACAAGCATCTGAAACACAAGCATATTCAGCTTCAGTAGATGAACATGAAACAAAACTCTGTTTTCTCACTTGCCAGTAAACAGGACAACCATTTAGGAACATCATGTAACCAGAAGTGCTTTTGCGTGACTTCTTGTCGCTCGCCCAGTCGGAATCGGCAAAACAAATCAGCTTTGGTTGATCAGTGTGTGTTGGTTCTAGCAATAACTTCATGTGTTTAGTGTGTTTTAGGTATTTCAATAACTTCTTAATGCATGACCAATGAAATTGTGTTGCCTTACCTACGTGTCGTGATAAAAGATTAACACTAAGTGCGATGTCAGGTCTGGTCCAACTACTAATGTATAATAGTGAACCAATGACTGAACGATAAAGTGTTTGATCCTCGAACTCAGGACTTGGTTCATGTGTTAAGTTGTGAAAATCTGTTTGCATGGGTGTCTTTGTTGTGCTAGCATCTTTCATGTTGCAATGATGTAGAATGTGGTCAATTTTCTCCTCTTGTGAAAGACTAAACCCCTTCTGTGTCCTTTCAATTTGAACACCTAAATAAGTGCTAATGTGTCCTAAAGATTTTAGTGTGAAGTATCTCTGCAAACTTTTAGCAAAAATCTCACTCATTTTCTTATTTGGACCAATATAAACAATATCATCAACATAAACAAGAATTATCTCATATGCATTGTTAGATCTTTTTGTGAACACGCATTCATCAGTTTCGGACTTAATAAAGCCCATTGAATTTAGTTTGTCAGTAAGACATAAATACCACATTAAACCTGACTGTTTCAGACCATAAAGACTTTTGTTCAGGAACCAGGTATCCCCTTCTTGCTTTCGGAATCCTGGAGGGCTTCTCACGTAGATCTCTTCATCTAGGTCTGCATGTAGATAAGCTGTGTCCACATCAAATTGGAAAACTTCTAAACCAAGAATAGTTGCAGTGGTTAAAGCAATTTTTACACTTTCAGTTCTGACTGTTGGTGAGTAAGTGTTTGTGTAGTCCTCAGGATAACGTTGAGCGAAACCCTGAGCTACAAGTCTGGCTTTGTATAAAGACTCACCATTTGGTTTCTTCTTGATTCTGTAGACCCATCGGGTGCCAATGACTTTCTTGTTTGCTGGAGGTTTTGCAGGTGTGAATACATTAAGTTTCTTTAAACTGTCCATTTCATCCTGCATTGCATCATACCACTTGTCTTGTTCTGAATCAGGAAGCTGTTTGATTTGTGTGAATGTCTCTGGAGGAAGAGTAACGTTGCAAATCAAAGGTACTGGTGATTTTGTCAGTTGCCATGAATAACGTTGTGGAGGGATTCCTTTTGTGGCCCTCTTGGAGCGTCTAGGAACAACAGACCAGTCTTCTTCTTCTTCTTCATCATCATCCTCGTCCTCACGTTCGTCGCTAGCATCAGCATCCGCGGCTTGAGAAGACGGAACATCAGGTTGTGAAGAACTGGTAGAAGGAATATCTGCCTGCGAATTGTCATCAGGCTGCGTGGCATCTGGAACACCATCTCTAGGAAAATAAACTTCAGGATCATTGGAATGAATCCTGGACCAGTCAATGTCTTCCTCAAAATTAGCAGATTGTGAAATGACAATCACATGTTTAGTATCAATGAATTTGTACCATTTTGAATTATCATCAATACCCATAAATCTTAGTCTCTTTGGTCCTTGAGTTATAGGAGTGTTCACCATAGCATATGAACCAAAAATATGGAGGTTCTTGAGATTAGGCTTGTAGCCATACAGCATGTAGAAAGGAGTTTGATTGATTACACTGCTCCAAGTACGGTTGACAATGTAATTTGCATATTTGATTGCTTCACCCCAGTATGCGTTACTGAGATTGGCATCTTCTAGAAGACAACGCATCATGGTTTGTAGAACCCCTTGTCTTCTTTCTACGACTCCGTTATGAGCCGGTGTATATGGAGCAGATGTCTGATGAAGAATTCCATTCTTACGCATCCAGTCCTGGAAACGCTGAGACATGAATTCTGCACCACGGTCACTCTGGATTCTGGCGATGCGAACTTGGTATTGTGTAGAAACAAATGCTGCAAAGTCTTTAAAGATCTGAAAGGTCTCAGATTTCTCTCTCATAGGATATACAAATCCATATCTAGAATGATTATCTACAATTGTTAAAAAATACTTTCTGCCACCAAGTGTTGGTGGGAAAGGACCCACTATGTCAGTGTGTACCAAATCAAAAATGCGTGTTGACCGGCGTGTAGCGTGTTTGGGAATTGCAGCCGCCTTGGATTTAGCCTTTTTGCAAACCGCACAATCCAAAAACACCTTACACCCCTTTAGATCCAAACCTTTTGCGAACTCCGGCATCTTTCTAAGAACACGGAAACTGGCATGCCCCAATCTTCTGTGCCACTTGTGAATACACCTGGAATGCAAAGGTTTACCAGTTAGTGAATTCTCAACATTAACAGTTTCATGAGGACCCTCAGGCTTGCTTTGAGCAATCTGTTTCTGTTTTCTTTGTTTGTTGGCTTTAGGAGCCTTTGGCACAGTAACGCTTTCTCTCTCTGGGACAACTCTCTCTGGGTTTGCGTTGTGCCTTTTTGGAGTTTGCATACTTGCCTGTGCTTGCCCTTTAGGCTTTGGCTTTAAGTAATAAACACCACCAATCAGCATGGTTTCAGCAACAATATCACCATCTTTAACTAAGTAACTTGCTTTTTCGAGGTGGTGAACCTGGAACTTTAACTCTCTAGACAAGTGACTTTGACTAAGCAAATTACTGGTTGCTGAAGGTATGTAATAAACATCAGGGATGTGTGTATCGAGCTCTTCAATGTAAACAGTTCCTTTTCCCATAACCTTGCAAGTGTGGTTGGTGAAGGAATACAGTTCTCGATACTCGGGCTCTGGTTCGCCCATCTCTGTGAAAAGTTCCCTTCTGTGGGTAACGTGCACAGCTGCTCCACTATCTAAAGTCCACAAAAGACGTCTGTCGAACTTTGGATCAGGTTGTGGAACGTTGGTTATGGCCAGTGTTGCAAGCGGAGCTTGTGGATCACGCCTTGGACCACGACGACCTTGTCTTCCGCCTCTACCTCTGCCTCTGGAATCTGTTTCTCTGGGCTGGTACGTGACGGGAGCTGGAACTCGTTGGGGACAATCCCGGGTGTCATGTCCCACACGGTTGCAGGTGTAGCATTTTGGCATCCTTGGAGCGTAGCCTCTTCCTCGGAAGGGACGTCTGGCTGGAGCCTTTGACGTTGGAGGTCGTTGCAGATGTGGGGTAGCTAACCTGATAGCTTCGTCTTCCACTAAAAGTCTGCAAACGTGGTTAACTGTGCGTTGAGCAATAGGCACGTAGTTAATCTTTGCAACAGCATCTTTCCATTCATAATTCAATGAGTTAATGATGATGCTAATCATTTGGATATCATCGATTACATGGCCATTTTGTCTCAATTCACTTCTCATTCTTTTCAGTTTGGTCAAATGTCCACCAATTCGTTCACCAGGTTTCAACTTCGAACCATGGAACTCAGACATGAGCAAACATGAGGATTCAATTGAAACGGGCCTGTAGCAATCTTCCAAAATAGCCCATATTTCTTGGGCAGTTGCATCAGGTGGAAAGATACCTTGGATCTCAATTTCCATTGACATGAGTAAAGTCGTGATAGCTCTGTTTTCGAGGTTTCTTATTGCAGGTGTCCAGGGTTGACGGGGAGGATTAAAAACCATGGAATATGTGCCTTCTCTTCGAAGCAAGAGCGCAATTTCACTGACCCAGGCTTTATAATTCTCTCCTGACTCCTTTAATTTGGACTCACCAGTCAAGGGGGTGACTGTGAATACCTGCTGAGGAACAATTTGTTGCTCTGGTTGCAAATCTGGTTGTTGAACCAGGGGATGCTGGGGTTGCATCATTGGCCTTTGCGTGGCAACATCAAATTGGCTTCCTCGAATTCGCCTTTGGCTTTGCCTTATTCCATCTAGGGAGAATTCAACGCCGCCAGGGGGTGTTGAAGACTTAACCTTTGGAGACAAAGTTTTGGCTTCTAAAGGACTCATAGACATATCTCTGAAAATCTGGTCCAATTTCTTAATCTTTTGCTGTAATAATTTTTCTCCGCCAGCAGATGGCAGTGCAGCTTCACTTTTTGGCTGCCTCTCCTTTTTATACGTATGCGGAAGCTCGGTTGACTCAAAGGGACCACGTGACCTCGGTGACGTGTACATGTCTCTTTGTTCTAATTGACCAATGAACTCTGTGGGGTGTGTCTTAGGCTGTTGTTTTGAAGAAGACAAGATGGCGTCCTCAGACATTTTGGGAGTGGGGGAGCTTCTTCTACTTCGCCTTATCTCCTCAAAACACACTCTCGCCTCCTTAACATATCTTTCTAAACGTTCTATTTGATATAGATAGCTTTGCATTTCTTGCTCATCATCTGGGGGAATTTCATAAACTTTGCTTTCTGCGTGGGAGGAATTTTCCTCTGCCGGCAGTTGCCGTTTATCAATCGTTTGATAATCTGCGAGGGTCTGGGAATGGAGTGGCTCTGGCAGAGTGGGAAGTTTTGGCTTGGCCCCCAAAAATTCATAATCTCCTGGAGATATTTTAGAAGGAGGAACCACTGACCTCGTTTCGTGGATGTCGCGTCCTGTAGCTCTTTCTCCCATATTTGGCTCGGCACCTGAAGGAATTTGTTGTTCCTGAAGCACGTTTTGATCTTGCTTCTCTGTGTCCGAGGGAGCCTCCTTGTCAGAGGAAGCTGATCCTTCTGTGCTCGCCCCATCTTTCTTTTTCTTTTTTTTCTTTTTCTCCGACATTGCTAATTAGGCTTAGTCGGTTATCTTAAGATAGCGCGAAGAGAAAATACAGCCATAAATTGTAGTCATCTCAGCTTGTATCATCAAAAGCCAAAACTCTGCTACCAAGGTGTCAACCATCCTCTGCTACCAAGTTGTCAGGGGAAAAAAAACACCCTGTTAGAGACCGATGGACCGTGGCTGATTCCCTTCTGCATATCTTTTGAGATATTTAGAAAAATAAGTCTTTAAAAGTATTCTAATTAATAAACAAACTTTAATAATAAAATAAAACAGAAAATAACTAATTGGTTACATTTTGATAATGAAAGCTACGTTTGCCAAAGTTGGCTGCCGAACAAAGAAGAGAGGAATTTGGAATGTGTAACGCGTGCGCAATAAATCACTTTCAGATAAGAACCTTTTTTTTTGTTTTATGACCTGCGCAATAAAGCTTTCTTAGTTTAACTCTTGAGTGTCAATTCAGGCAGTTCAGGCCTAGCAAACTTTTTAACATCGTGACAGTTTTGGCTTGCCCCGTTCCAGCAGTTCCCTCCACTAGATGCAGGCTGGCATCTAGAGTATGTCTAGTCTAGTGAAAAGAAGGATTTGGGTGACATGATAGCAGTGTTCCAATAAAGAAAAAGGGGTCAACCTATTTTCCCAAACAGCAGAAAGTAAGTCAAGAAGTAATGGATCAAGGAGAGAAACCACCTAGAACTAAGGACAAATTTCCTGACAGTGAGAACAATTAACCAATGGAACAAGTTGCCCTCACAAGTTGTGGGTGCTCCATCACTGGAAGTTGGAGAGCCATTTGTCCAGAATGGTATATAATCTCCTGTTTCACAGGAAATTAGACTAAAAGACCTCCAAGGTCCCTTCCAATTCTGTTATTCTGTTTTTTCTCCTAGATTATATGTATTAAATTGTACCAGTTCAATGGGGGTAATACTATTCCTACATCAGAACATCCTAAAACTGTATTAGATGTGGACTTGCAATGCGAGAGAGGCAAAAGTATGAGGAGATGTTCTTTATCAAGATGATAAATGAAACTTCTTCAACCTGAGACAGAGGCTGCATAGGTGAGTTTCTAATATGAAGTATTTTCTAATCTAGTCTCTAACTTCTTATTGACAATAATGTGTGTATGTGTGCATGTGCATGTGTGTGTGTAAGGGTAACCATTAAAACATTAAACCAGGGTGTCCAAACTTGGGAACTTTAAGACTTGTGGACTTCAACTCCCAGAATTCCCCAGCCAGCATGGCTGGCTGGGGAATTCTGGGAGTTGAAGTCCACAAGTCTTAAAGTTCCCAATTTTGGACACCCCTGCATTAAACCAACTAACTAAGGGACCACGGCTGCTATTAAATCTTGTTCCAGATTTGTTTTTTCAGTTCAAACAACTTGTATATGAGGGAAAGTATTACACATTTTCTTACCCTGGAACTCGACTACTAGTCAATTTTAGACTGTGTTGTTTTTCACACTTATCCTTGGCCTCTGGATCCCTTTGCCAGAAACATGTTGAGTGAAACTAAAACTAAAAGAATTATATTTTGTGGGTGGACATATGATATATATTGGCTCCAGTTGCTGTAAGGGCAGAAGTCATAAACCTTTCCCTCACATCTAGCATTCTTTTTTCCTGTTGTGTAACCATAGAATGAAAAATAAGTTTAGTAAAATATAAATTGGGCAACTATGTTCGTTCTCAACTGCAAAACTGCACTCAAACCATATTTAATAGGTGTTATGAATCTATATTTATTAGTGTAAATTAATATGATTCATATGAACAGTGAAGTACAGAAACCTAAATACTAATTACCATCAGAATACAGTCCCTCTTACTAAGCACAATGAATATCCCTTTTTCCCCAGTGGAAGTGAAAGTTTCTATTTCTATTTTTAACAAGATCATTAATAAATCATTTTGAGAATAACATTTTATCCACTTTATTTTCAAATTCCCACATGTTGTGAAAGGTTTGAAATATGCTTTTCAGAAATGCTTTGTCACTATGACTCTACTGAACAACCAAATTTAGGAAATACTCCTCATTCTCTGGCATTTGCTTTAGAGCTTTTTTCTTGCCACTCTGGCATTAAGACAATGCAGTGATATTTAAAAGTTAATTTGACAGGAACAGGTATCAACAAAAGCACATCTGAAATGTGAAATCTTTATTCACATTGATATTTCATAACTCTAATTCATACGAAATGGCACCCAAACTAGGCCTAAGTACTAAGTATCAATAAAATTGGGAGAACCATGGGCATTGACAAAGCACCAAAACAAGAATACCATTCCTGCAAATAAGCCCAATAACACTAGCAAATAAGCCCTTAGAAGTGGAGCTAAGGAATACTATGGGTCAGCTAGAATAGAAAAGATATGCTTGAGGAGAATATGCATAGTCTATGTTAGTGTTTCTGAACCTTGGCAAATTTAATCATTGTGGGCTTCAACTCCTAGAATAGCAATAGCCCTTAGACTTATACACCACTTTACAGTGCTTTACAGCCCTCTATAAGAAGTTTACAGAAACAGCATATTGCCCCCAACAATTTGGGTCCTCATTTATCAACTTTGGAAGAATGGAAAGCTGAGTCAACCTTGAGCCCATCAGGATTGAACTGCTGGCAGTTGGCAAAGTCAGCCTGCAATACTGAATTCTAACCACTGTGCCACCACGTCTCTTAATTCTGGGTGTTCAAATAAATACATCTTAAATTTACCAAAGATGAGAAACACTGATCTGCATACAATATATAAAATAGAAACAGGCTTAAGTGGGTGTCTCTGTAAGAGATGGTGATAAGCCATAACATTTTGTTTCAGTTCTAATATGCTTTGAACATCTTCTTTGAGTTTTTCTCATGTCTGAAGTTTAATCATAGTCTCAGGGGTTGTATGTGTCTCATTATCATCAGGCACATGAAATATAACAAAAACCCTTTATGTTTACAACATGGTAACAAGAAAAAAACCCAGCAGCGATACTAGTAATAATGTTGTCTCTTTAAATCACCATGATTTTAAAGCCTTACAAATTTCCTGTATGAAATTGAGACCTTGTTAAAACTAAAAATGTGCCCATGTGTTTGATTGCTTGCAAATTCATGGAGATTGCACTCTAGCATCGGTGGATCGTTGTGTTTACTTGTGATTGCTACAGTGTGATATTTTAATCCATTTCTGGCAGGTCTTGATTTTTTTTAAAGTCGTGCTTGAAAGAGATGGTGCTTTATTAAAATATAAATTCTATGATAATATGGAAATATGCATGTAAACAACTTATAATTTTTATTTAAAGCAGTGTTGAGTTAATTCATATGCAGTCAATGGTCTTCAAATACAAACTGATGATGGCACATTTTGTAGGAATTAGTAGGCCAAAGCCAGCCAACTAATATTTTGTGATGTTTCAAAATAGTTAATAAAATCACACCTGACAAAAAGAAAACTAAGTACATCAAAAAATAATGGAACATGGAAATGCCAGTCATATTTGTTCTAATAACTGTCATTTTATTGATGGGGAAGTGAGATTTAATCATACTCACTGTTTACTCAAGTCCATGCCAAGATAAAAATGGAATCTGGTTAATTTTTTCTACATCATGTATAAAAATATAGATTATAAATGCAAAGATACAAATAATGCCTGTAGAAATTCAAAAATTAATAAACAGATGCAAATGCACTTGCTTGAAAAATGATACTGGTAATTTTGAACATTATCTTTCTTTCTCACTGACAGTTAAAAATCACAGCACATGACATGTTCATGATTCTATCTTTTCCTCCAAATGAAACAAAAAAGGTTGAAATAGCAGACAGATGGGCTGGTGCTAAAACATAGAAGCAGCATGAAATAGCTGTGGTCTGTTAACAATAGCCTAGAAATCATGCTTTCTTCTTCTTATCCTTATTATTAATAAAGGGGAATAGTTGTTTCTCAGGATTGACATGAAGAGTCCTTGGTACTAGCACTGAAAATGTTACCTACTTTGGGTAATGAAATGTCTGCAAGAAAACAAGAAAGCTCAGAGAGCACCTAGGACCCGTCATTGTTATTATTATTTCTTAAATGTAAGAATGGTATGTGATTGAATCTAGCAGTACTAAAAGCAAACCCAGATGGGCAGTAATTCCAGAATCCTTAGAATTGTTGGCTAAGAAATAACAAGATCTCAGTTTCCATGTTTTCAGCAGTGTTAGGTAAAGGTAAAGGTTCCCCTCGCACATATGTCCTAGTCGTTCCCAACTCTAGGGGGTGATGCTCATCTCTGTTTCAAAACTGAAGAGCCAGCATCGTCCGAAGACTTCTCCATGGTCATGTGGCTGGCCTGACTTAAGGCCAGAGGTGCATAGAACACTGTTACCTTCCCACCGACGGTGGTCCCTATTTTTCTACTTGCATTTTTACATGCTTTTGAACTGCAAGGTTGGCAGAAGCTGGGACAATTAACGGGAGCTCACTCCATTACACGGCGCTAGGGATTCGAATCTCCGAACTGCCAATCTTTCTGATCGACAAGATCACCATCTTAGCCACTGAGCCACTGCATCCCTAAGATATTCATTTTAAATATTCACATTAGGTTTCACATTCTTTTGCTTTCGACAGAAACAAACACAAAATACTTTTCTACACATTCTCTCTTTCCTTGAAAAGATCAAGAAAAATGAAAACAAAATCAGAAATCCAACTTATGATCGAGGTACCTATATCTTATACTAATAGTGTAAGTATAAAGTAGTCTTTAGAATTATCTAATATTTAAGTAACAATTACTGTGTGGCATATGGTAATGCTTATTAAAAACATATCCAATTGCAAACACATTTTATGCTTACCGCTTATACAGAAGCATATAATTATATTTTATTATATTTGTTATAGGGTTGGCTGCCATCAGAGACAGATTATACCCTGTTGTTTGCATAAAATGCCATTCAGTTCATATATACCATGCTCAAAAACCAGTCACCTTTGGAAAGAGGGTTTTTCTATCAAATATTACGAGAAAGCAGTTACCTGAGTGTAACGAGCAGCCAGTGCAATTATCCTGGCATCTCCAAAAATGGCATAAGCACACACAGTGTCACATTACAACCGATTGGAAGGCAGGATGACACCAGAATGCTGGTGATTGCCTTTTATAACACTCCTCTTGTTTTCAGCATGGATTTTGTATCAAATGGTCACACTAATTTCAGAAAATGCAGTAAAACTCCAGCTGCAATATGTTTTGTTGCAAGGGACAATAGCCTGTGATCTATGTCTGTGAGATCCTGAAAGACAGCTTAATTAGCTGAAACTATAGTAATCATTTAAAAATATGTTACAATGTCTTCAGGTAGTTTGTTGTGAAAATTACAGATCAGCCCTTTGAGCTACATTTAAAAGACTTCTGTGTTGAGTTATCATGCCTGAATAAAAATAATAATTTAAGAACGCACTCTGATTTTCCCTTAATACAGTATAACAAGGTAATGACACAACTTATGGTTTTGCATTGCTGCTGTATACTTGATGAAGCTGGGAATGGATTGTACAAAAACATTAAGTTACATGTATTTGTGTGAGTTTACAACATGAAGGACATGTTATGAAATCTATATAGTCCAGTTTTGTTTTCCAATGTTATTTGAGACTATTGTAGAAAATATGGTTTTCTACAATAGTCTCAAGGTGAAATTTAACTCATAATTTAGGAGTACACAGTCCATTGCAATGTGTTGGAATACAACTATTTTATTATTCATGCTTCTAGACCTATGAGTAATAGACTAAATAAAGGATATGAGTTCAGAAACTATAGTGAAAAGCATAAATTAGGACTGAAGGACATGGAATGAACTTTATAGCATGACCACTTAACTCACTCACAGTGATAGAAATAAATATTTTAAATTCTTTCATCCTAGTGTCTACTGTAAGTGAATGGATTCAGTTCAGAGCCTTTTCTGGTAGTTTAGGGATGGAAAATCAGTAAATTATGAAAGATTAATGGAAGTAAGGTAGTGAGATGTCTGAAAAAATAACCTTAATAAATCTGCATATCTTGTGTTGAGAATGTAACATACACAACAATGGCAATAATTTACCTCTTTAAGTATATTACACTCCAGTTTAATATTATGTATCATTTAGTACCCTTCATTTTTCTTTCTAAACACGAGAATGATAATCATCAGAACACAATTATATCCAATAATGTGAACTTCAGATAATCCTGCTAACATGATCCAGGTTATATAATAAACATAATGTGAAATAAGTTTGCACTGTAAAGATTGGTTCTCTATATATCTTTACTTATCTCTACATCTATTTTTAATTTTGCTTTGGTTATCTCTTCTAGCATGTGTCAACTTCTGAATATTGTAAAACTTCTTTCTGGCCCCACCACTATGAGATACTATTTTTAGCAGTAATTTGGAATCCTCATTCAAAGTCTGTCCCCATTTGCCTAGAAAATAGCAGATGTTGTACAGGCAGTATAATATAAAAACAGAACTATGTTAACTTACTACTTTGTTATACTAAATATCTCTCAGTTAAGGTTAGGATAATGCAGCACAGCAAAACTTCTTTTGTGCTGTATCCTAGGAATGAAAAAAAATACAAAGAAAAATAGAGTCTGTAGTAGAGGTAACAATGAAATAATTAACTTTGTTAAACCACCATAAACAGAAACATTTTATTTCTTCTTGTTGCTTTCTCAAGCATTTGGGTTAGCTCACGGTTCCTTTAAAGTGAAAAATTCTTAGGAATCCTATAAACTTGCCTTACTAGGCTCCTGTCTTATCTCCCCTGCTGAACCCTTCTAAGATTATCATCTAGTTGAACATTCAGTCCTTCAGAATATTTAGCTATCTGGTCATTCTGTCTGCTTCTGCTTCCAAATCCATATATAGACTCCCTGTTAATTGCCTTAATAAGTTCATTCTCTCCATATTGACTGCCTTATGTCCTTTCCACAATTTTTGCAACAGCCTTTGCTTGCTCAGGTCAAACAAGTTACTGAACATCTACAATAAGCAATCAGCGACTTTAAGGACACAGCAGTTGCAATCAAAAGCTATTCAGGGCATCACCTTTTACCTCACTGTCTTCACAGACAGTTGTCTGAATATTTCTTTTTCTTCCATACCTTTTCTTCCCACTGAAGTCTTCTACCAGACTTCTTATAATCTCTTCCTGTTCATTTGTTCAACATACCCTTAATATGTAATGTTTAAAACATTAATTCCAGATAAGGTTTTACTTTATTAATTTTACAGAGGTACATTGTCTAAACATTTGTATGTCTATGTATATATTATGCATATAAAGAAAATTTTAATAAACGAAAAGCTATAAGAAAATATAAAGACAATAAAAATAGTGAATAATGAAAAAAGAAATTAGAAATAGAAAAGAAAAAGAAAACAATTTTTCAGTGTTAGTCTGTCATAAAAAAGAGATATTCCCTTTGCCCTGAGGAAAATTCTTAATGTCCAAATACTTACTACAAGGCCTTTACATTTTATCCTAATTTTCAACTACATCATTAGTAAAATATAAATGCAAGGGGAGACTGAAAGTTTTCAGTTTTAACCCTTGTCTTAGTTGTTTTCATAATACTGAAAATAGGTTTTGTGGAAATATAATCTTATTTCAAAGTATAACTAGAAGATTCAAAGACATCAGTCAACCTGCTGGTTGCAGTTGTTTATAATGTTGTAGTTGACTAGATCTTTATTGTGAGATAGGAAACCTTTTGAAAGGATATGTAGGAATCCAGATTCTACAACGCTAATCTTTTGCATCCTCTAGTCAAGCAGCAATACAGTCATGAAACTAGTCTTAAAGCAGTAGCAATAGCACTTAGACTTATATACTGCCCATAGTGCTTTACATCAGTCTCTGAGCAGTTTACCAATGTAAGCATATTGCCCCCAACAATCTGAGTTTTCATTTTTCTGACCTCAGAAAGATGGAAGGCTGAGTCTACCTTGAGATGGTCAGGATTGAATTCCTGGCTGTAGGCAAAATTAGCCTACAATACTTCATTCTAACCACTGCACCATCATGCTAAGAAAGGGAGTGTCACGGAACTAAGATAAGGTAAAATGGGCTAGAATTATCTACAATGACAGTATGTGAGAATAATAATAAGACACTTTAGTATTTATTTAATATACATATTTTATGAACTACATTGCTAACCCTTATGCTAATGAAAATTTATAACAACATAAGGTAGAATTAATAAATATAAAATATAATAAAAATAACTACAAATCATTAATATAAAAATCTTAGTAGTATGTATATTGGATAATATCTTTTTGTAGATCAGTTTAAAATATGGCAAAATTAGTAATACTATAGTAGTAATTTTATTTTTAAAAAGTTAAAAACCATATAAATGGTTAAACAAATTACTGTGTGAGAATCTCTTTTACGCTGAAGACTTATAATAATACATGTCTCCTGTACTGTACTGTATGCTACTGTAAATCTCCTGGCCCAAATTCATTTTATTCTACAAATGGTACAGATAATAATGAGAGCCAATGTAGTGCAATTGAATGGTTGGACTATAGCTGAGCAAAACCAAGTTCAAGTCCATGAAATTAATGAAATTTCCTGGAGAATTTTGGACTAGTAGTCAATCTCTTTCAGCTCAACTTACTCAATGAAGAGAGATTCCCAGGTAAACCATTTCAACTTCCTGAAAAGGCAGATAAATAATATCCAATTAATGCATACATTATAATATCCCACAAATGCATACATTCCATTGGAAAAACAACATGATTATTAATTTGGTTCTAAATAAAGAATATAAGGTTTTGTTCATAATGTGTCATATTGTGCGATGGGTGGCATATACATTAAATAACTAGAATTGCCAAGAGTCAGACATGACTGAATGGATATCATCATCCTCACCTTTGTCCTCCTCCTCTTCCTCCTCTTCATCATCAAATAAATAAATATTCAGTCCTAGATATCTCTTGACTAGTATTTTTAGGAAAGTTACTGCAAATCATTGTGTCCTATATTTTCTTCATCATTCACAAAAAAATTGAGTTGTCCTTACTATAGAAAATGTATTGTGGTAACAAAGTTGTATCTGTGAGATTTCAAATCATTGCGCTCCCTGGAATACCTCTAATTTATTCAGGAGTTTGTCATTTCTGCTAAAGATGAGCTTCGTAGCTGGACTTCCAAATTAACACTTCAGTAAAGCTATCACACACACTGGGGTACTCAACAGGAGTCCCAAACAACATAATGCACTGCTTATGCCTCGAACGATACTCTTTATATAATTAATTATGTACTGCATGGTGCAAAGATGTACTTCATGCTCTCTGTGTATAATGCAGTGAAATGAAACAGATGCTGAGGACAGACATAAGTTTTAACAGCTTTTTGTTAAGTCTTGATGTGATCGATATTGACATTATTGTGATATTCATTTCCATCTAAGAACTAAAATGGCATGTTCCTATATAGCACTATTCATTCAAATCTAAATATTTGATGCACCATTCCACATGTTCGCTTTAAACATCCATTTTGAATTGTCCAAGTAGGGCCTTACAAAACAAAGTAATTCAAATGAGAAATCAGCTAATATTCAGCTAATAACAGCTGAATATTGTTTTTGTGATAGGAGCTACATCAATTTTATAAGTCTTTTTTTTTTTTTAAAAAAATGAACCACTTAACTGTGGGCTTAAACTATTGCTACTTGTCTTTAAATATTTTCCTATTTTGAAAATTATATGTACAGTATATATTTAAGATTTTATAAGTATGGTTATGACTCTTAAACTCTACTTGTTTATTAATATATAACAATCAAAAGCAATCTGATACCATTTTCAGAAAAAAAATCTTTCATACACTTTCCTTCACAGAACAGGCTTGTAAACTCATCTGATTTAAAATCAATAAATATTTTTTAAAAAAGATATCTAACAAGCTTACTTGAAGAATAGTCATGATAAATAAAAATTGTAGATAAATATATGAAATAATAATACATTTGTTCAAACTACTGGGGCTACATTTTACTTTATCTGAATGCAGACAAGTAATCCTTTAAAAATGGACCAAATAGGGCAATCTTTCTCCTCCTCTTTGTTCTTTATTCAGTAAAAATGTACTTTATAAGCACAAACTGGTTGATCATTCCTCTGGCTATTAGAAGAATAGATGAGCTAACCTAATAATTAAATTTCCAACCATTTTTAGCAAACAAATCGTCAGTTTTAGCAATTAGTACTGAATTAATATACCATTGGTAGTACATCTTATATATTTTTCCTAAGTATTATATTCACTGTAAATATAATATTTTCTTTCATTGATATAATTATTGTTGCACATTAATTGTTATGTCTGAACGCATCCTAGAGCCTTTAAGTTGTTCAGTTTCTGAGTCATGCTTTACTATTCACTTCTAAATAAGACCTGACTATTCAACAGCTTTTGTGATATAAACTGACTTACAATCTGTTAAATCTTATTTTGTGTTCCATCTTGTTTTTTAAAAAAAATATTATTATTATTTCCATTAGAACTGTATCACTTAACTGAAAATATTGAAACCAGTCAGGTAGTTCTGGCAATTCTGTGAAGAATTTCAGAAAATGTTTGTCTTTGTCTTGTTACCTCTTTGAGAACTATTTTTAATGGCATTTTGATGCAGTTCTGAAGGAGAGGAACACAATTGCATAGTTCAGCAAACTAGATAGAATCTAATTTAGTTTTGCGCACTTCAACTGAAAAAGGGTTCACTGAATTGGGACTTTGTGAATAATGTTCAATGTTTGGCTAGCGGTATCACTCTTCCCATTGATGAAATCTTTGAGCTGGACTTTTATGTTCACCAACCTCATGCTATTGTACTAAAAGGAGGTCCTTTGCTCATGCATTATGCTTATGCTACCTGAGAGAAAAGTGAAATACAGGATCTGTTTGAAACAATTTAAAGATGTGTTTGGTCTGTTTCACAACAGGTGGCTATCAAATGTATTAATCTTGCTTGATCCACTCCATGTTCAAACTAAGGATTAGAAAAATGATCTTCTTTGGGCTTAACAAGATGGATATCCTCCAATGTTTGCCAAAGAATGAACTGAGGAAAAGCAGGTGAACTGTGCTGTCTTTGCATCTTTCATCTTGTCATGAATTTTTGATTTATAGACACTGAGATCATTGTCTTCAATTTACCATGAAGCTGTCCATTCGGATTCAAATGCACTCAATTGGGTTATGATTTCAGCTTGGGGTTTCAATATCTTTAAACAATTTTTAATCTTGTTACCTCAATGAATCATATTGCTACTGGAAAATAGAAGACTCTGAAGAATCTTATCATCAGTTCTGCATGCCACATTTTGAACACAGCATTGCAAACACCTTTAAAGGGAATTTCCTTGTACATGCTTTAGTAATCACATTTTTGAACTATCAACCTAAGTCCTTCTTTCATTAAAACATTGCAAGTGCATTTTAATAGTCCAGAGAAAATCAAATTTCCTTTAGTAAAGACTAAATATGCATGTGAGCATACACAGCGGCTTTCTCAAGCACTAAATTGCCATCCCTCTCTGGAAGAACTTCATATGCCATAAATATTTCAGGCAATATGCATAGAGATTCAGTGTAAAAGTCAAAAACTTGCTGCTTAGATGGATGAAATATTCATAATAGGAGATGATGATCATAAATGAAACATCTTCAAAGAAAAACAAGAAAGTCCAGTTGCCTCTTGTAAAAGTACCTTTGGGAGGTTCATGATAGGTTTTCTCAAAACTTAAGAAACATAGCTTAGCATTAGTGAAGGACACATTTGTTCTGGTAACACAAGTGTAAAATTCAGCAATGAAGGGACAGTGAAGATCACCTTCATGTTGCAAAAGGATATGGCTGAAGAGCCAATCATCTACAGTGCCAATATTTACAATGGGAAACTGTACTATGCACGTGAACTCATCCAATGAAATGGATCCAGGCATATTTGAAATCCTGAAAACTGAATGAATTGCATACCTACTTCCAAATAATGTTGTCGTTAGTTGCAAAGTCATATCTGACCCATCATGACCCTATGGACAATGTTCCTCCAGGTTTTGCTGTCCTGTACCACCCCCACCCCCGAGTCCATTTAAGCCCACACTGACTGCTTCGGTGACTCCATCCAGCCACCTTATTTTATTACCACCCCAAATAATACTGAGTGACAAAAAATTAACTGGTTGTGAAAACAGAATAATATTGAATATTCCTTGCCTAGGAACCAGTAGCTACTAAATTCCCCAATTATTATCTTGGCTATTTTTACCTTGTTGTATAAGCTAAGAGCTCTTACCACTTAACTATTTCTTTGAGTTGATCCTTCTTGGTCCTAATTTGTAGTATTTTATTATTGCATATAGTTTTGATCTTATTAACCATGATTTGCCACTTATCTCAGACCATTTCTCTGTTATGCTTATTGCCATATATGCCTTTTTGAATAATTCAAAATAGCCATTATTCTTCCAGCTGGCACCAATTTCAACTAGCAGCAACATTTTTCCCTTTCTTAGACCAGACTGCCTTATTAAAATGTTTCAAAATGGATATGACATACGGGCAGAATAGAATTATATACATTTTTCTCAGTTTCTTTTAGAATGAGTTTTCTACCTCCCATCCTTTTTTATTATTTTTAGTAAATAAATTATGCTTCGAAATGGTAGGAAATAATAGCATCAAAATTTAGTAATTATAGTCAAAGATGGCACCAAGGCCTCATATTCTAAACCTTGGCTCAAACTATTTGTTGACTATGGATTCTTTGATATTCTTGAACATATTTCTTGTATATTTCTTGTTTTCAATTAGTTGCAAAGCATAGCAGAACAGAGCCAGTTTGGTTCAATAGTTAAGGCACCAGGCTAGAAAGCAAGAAACCATGAGTTCAAGTCCTGCCTTAGCCATGAAAGTAAGCTGGATGACCTTGGGCACTCTCTCTTAACCCAACTGACCCCACAGGTTTTTGTTGTGTGGAAAATAAGAGGAGGAAGGTGTATTGGATATGTTCTAAACCTTGAGTTACTTACAAAAACAATAAATAAATTATTATTTATAATTTATATAAACATTCTAATACTATAATTTGGTGCTCAGTAATATCATCATGACTATATAGGACCCATAATTAAACTATCCAGTTAAAAAGAAAAAAGAAAAATCCATGCAATTGTATGGCATGCATTCATTATATTTATTTATTCATATTAGATATGCAATTTAAATGTTCTAAGTACTTGTTCAGATTTAAAAACAGCTAAGTTATAAACTTAAGATAACAGCAAGCTTACTAAGTTAAGTGAATATACTAATGATATCTTGTCTGCTTTTTTTCTCTTTGAATTAAAATTAGAGTCTTTACTATTTAAAAAGTTCAAAAATGCACCCTACTAATACATTTTAAGTTATTAAGAATGGGGAAAAAAACCACCCTTCAGAATAATTGTACCATGTATTACTTTCACAGGGCACAGTGTGGGAATATTTGGTAATGAAAGTTTGATTAATGACATTCATCAATTTTCCAGGAAGGCAAGGATCATGTTTGACATGTTGGAATTCTTTAAATACAAATAGCTTCATAGTAGAATGGCATCCCTTGAATGCTGCAAAGTTATAATAGCAGAGAGGATTTATTAAAATACAACTTCCTCCATTCCAAAAGGTTAATGCCATTACAAAAGATACCATGGATGAACCTTAAGACTGGAACGCAACGTGTTATAAGTTAAATCCCACTGTTAATATTTTGTGGGTCCAAAAACTAACTCGTATTACATTCCAGAAGCTCTAAAAACTCTTGTGTATTAAGACTGCTGTGTTACGCAAATAGTTCATTATATGAAGCAGGTTGCAGCTGTATTACAGTGGAGCTAATGGCCACCCACCATCAAATATTTGAAACAGCTATCTGTTTCACAATCTGGATCTCTTAGAATCAATAGGAGCCTTGCTGCTTACTTTAATTAATATCACAACTGTAGCTCATCTTGAGACTCTAGTCTGTAAGAAAGCAAAATCCAGGCTGTTCCCACAACTAGCTGTATCTCTCATAGGCCATTGGATTAGATGAGTAACCACACAAAATGGCAACCATGGGAGCAATTCTAGGCATCACCTGGAGGGAAATGGGGCACAGGAAGTTGCAAAGCTCTTTGTATATTCCATAATGCAAAAGGCCATATCAACCTCAAGCTTGTTATTTACTCAATCTAGAAGCAATTTTACAAAGGCACAGAATTCTTTCTCAGATATGTTAATATATTCTAAAAGTCAATATATATACCTATATACATGAAGAATTAGCTTTAGTGTGTGTGTGTGTGTGTGTGTGTGTGTGTGTGTGTGTGTTTAGAAACTAGATTCTTTCACAAAAACCCTTAAGGAGCAAGAAGATGTAGTTTAGTTTTCATTATTTCTGAGACCTGCAACAGAGCAGGAGTATAACTTCCTTTTGGAGCAAATCCTGGATTTTTGGACCTAATGAAGACCCTATTCTTTTCCCAGGTCTTTGGTCAGGGTAATTGAAGCTCCATTTATGGAGTGATGGTCTGTTTCTTGCTGTTGCCTGGTTGTTGCCATTTTCTGTTTCTTGTTTTTACTACTGTATTGTGTCATTGTTTTTCCTGTTTTTCAAAGCTTCTGAACTGCCCAGAGTATCTAAAAATTAGCAGTCGTACAAATAATTTTTGTAAAATGGAAAAGTGGGTGTCCTTTTTCCAAGAATGGCTTAATACCATTCTTTTGTTTGTTTTGGTTTTTTCCCCCTGAAATTAGATAAGAAATCATGCTGCCAAGACCCCAAAAAATCTCATACTGACACACTAGTATGAGAACTCACACAGTCATTTCACTATGTGAGAAATGAGAAACTAATAGCCTGATGGGAGATTTTATTACTAATTTTTAGTCCTCAAAAATTACCAAGTTACTTTGAATGTACTGTTTCACAGTCCTGCTGCAGCAAATGAAGTCTGGCAATAAATGAATTTATTCTAAATGAATGAATGTATTTATCTTGGTGGAATACAGTTTTAAAATGCTAATAGAAATGTAGTACTATGTGGCTTATAGCAAGCAATGGATACCCTGTGGAAAGAAACAAAATTAGCTGTGTATAATATAAGCATGTGTTTGGTCCAGGTCATCATATGGAAGTAAGAGTTGATTTTGTGGTGACACCTGCCTGATAATAGTAATGTACACCTGCCTGATAATAGTATTGTACAGATGCTGTTACTTATGTACTTCAAATGTTATATCATCCTGTGCTTGTGTATTCTTCTGGTGTCATTATAGCTTGGTAGAAACATTGCTAGTTCCAAGCAAAATGTTGGCTAAATACTAAAACAATGGTGGAGTTAATATATCTGTATCTATCTCAAATATAATTAAATAGGGATGCAATTCAAAAGGTTACTATTCTACAAATATTGATTGTATTACATTATTTACATGTTTTTTGTACTTTTAATTTCAAGTAGATACATTATCTTTAAAAAGTAAATCTTACTATATTTCTTTTATTAATTAACTACTCAGGCATTTAAATACTGGCTTTTTTTTTGCATTATTGTTTTTTTAAACTTATATTATAGATTATTTCTTCCCCATTTTTAAATAACGAATATTTATGTCTCATCATACACCAAACTAAAATTTTCATTTCATTTTCTATACCAGAACAGTAGTCTTTCTATTTAAGCATTTCTTAACATCTAAACATAATTATAACTTCAAAAAATAATGCTAGTAACATTCTAAATTAGCATTTTAAAATGCTAGCAACCAATAGCTTTTTAATGAGGTATATAGAAGGTATGACTTAAGATGATGTATGGCCACCTTAGTATCTGCCAATTTCTCATTTTTAATTTGACAAGAAGGTAAAAATAATAAATACACAAATGTATTAACTCTGTTTAATTATGACCTAGCTTCACCAACTTTTTGAAGTATATTCTACACAAAAATGAATTGTAATTCTTAGTCCAAAATGATTGTGTAGTTCTGTTTTAAATCTCTTAATCTATTGACCCCCAAATCTGTAAATAAAAATGAATTTATTGAAATTTCATTTTCCAAATAAATATGCAGCCAAAACAGTTCACAGTCAAAATGAGTACTCTGAATTTTACAGTGCAGATTTTGGCTCAAAAACTATTATTGAAAGTTGAATATAATGCATAATCGAAAACTTCATGTAGAATAACTTCTATAATAAATGTGCATAATGTTTGTTTGTATATACTAATATCATACTAGTCAGATATTGCATAGGATAAGTATGCACTGAAATATTTTAAAAAGTAGCATAGACCAGGTAGAGTGATTTATCAATTTATTCTTCATTTTTGTTGCTTTAATAGACAAAATTTAAAAGAAAAGAAAAACAATGTACTGAAACATATCATAATATAATGGGACTTTGTATGGGTTTTCAGGATTTGATAGAAATTGAGGATAAAACATCAGCAATTTGTTGCTCTCTTATTAAAAAAATACCATAAAATATCTAGTTCTGATCCAGCTACATTTCTCAGCAAGAATGGACACAGTTAGGAATACCAAGTTTAGGATCTCCTGCTGTCTTCATATATAAACACAACCACTGAAGATTCTAAACTGCAGAGTAATTAAACTTTTTCGTCTTCATTTAATGTTATGTAGAATAAGTGCTTTCTTCCTGGATATGTGTGCACTTTTTTTCCCCTCTGTGGGGCAGGCTGGTGATCAACTTTTCTTTGATTGGTGTCCTTTATCACCTTCAATCTACACCAAGGTTATCTGTGAAAGATAGACCATCTATATATACATACATAAATACCAGTGGTGGGTTTCAAATTTTTTTAGAACCTCTTCTGTAGGTGTGGCCTGCTTTGTGGGAGTGGCTTGCCGGCCATGTGACCGGGTGGGATGGCTTGCTGACCATGTGACTGGGTGGGAGTGACTTGCCAGCCATGTGACCGAATGGGAATGGCTTGGCAGTCATGTGACTGGGTGGGCGTGGCCAACTTGTAAAATGTGGTGAAACTTATTTAACAATGCTCTTGCTTAGCAACCAAAATGTTGGCTCACAAACTCTGGCATTTGAAGCACGCAAGTCTTAAAGCTGTCAACTTACAAGACCCTTGCACTCCTAAATCTTTAGAAAAAAACAAACCCCAAAGGTGTTCAAACTTGACGTGTTTAAGACTTGTGGACTTCAATTGTGGAAACTAATCAAGGAGAGAAGCAACTTAGAACTGAGGAGAAATTTCCTGACAGTGAGAACAATTAATCAGTGGAACAGCTTGCCTCCAGAAGTTGTGAATGCCCCAACACTGGAAGTCTTTAAGAAGATGTTGGATAGCTATTTGTCTGAAATGGTATAGGGTTTCCTGCCTAGGCAGGGGTTGGACTAGAATACCTCCAAGGTCCCTTCCAACTCTACTATTGTATTGTATTGTAATTCCCAGAATTCCTCCTCTCGCTCTTTATCTTGATGATGTGCAGATGGGCAGGGGGAGGGAGCTGGAACAGGTTTTAAACAGCACTGAAGATTTGTGGAACCTCTTCTATAGAAGAGGTTAGAACTGGCAGGAATCTAATGAAGATTAATTAGATTAGATTAATCTAATGAAGACAAAATCTAATAAAGTATTAAATTGTTGATTACCAGATTCTATATGATCTTGTTAACAGTAATGTAATTTAAATATCATGTAAATGTGAGAAGGGAAATGGCTATTGGAATTCATGAAGAGGAGAAAGGTATACACAGCAATAACAGCTGTCAGTAACTGGGATCAGAGTTATTCCAATTTTCTTCTTGAATAGTCAGATGTTATTTTTTTAAAAACTAATCCTCTGCATAGTCATAAAGAAAAGCTGTACATGTTTTATATGAGTTAAAAAACATGTTATGAGCAACTCTTTTGAAAACTCTTCTGATACATACATACATACATACATACATACGTGTGTGTGTGTGTGTGTGTGTGTGTGTGTTCCAGCACAACTCTGAAATGCCTCAAACAATTTCAACCAAACTTGGTACACAGATTACTTACCCTCTGGGAACAAATACTGTGGGGGTAAGATGCCCCTAATATCCCTCAGGGTGTGTGTTCTGTTGTGTTCTGTTGTGCCTTAAAACGGCTTCTACCATACTGCCTTAAAATGGCTTCTATTGTATAGCGCTGTGGAATTGCCATGGTAACGGCTTCACAATACTCCACAAGGAGATTCCCTCTGGTATGGGACAAAATCCAACATTAGAAATTGTGGTGATATTCATGGAAGGAAGATTGGGATAAATAAATACCCGGGCAGTGCCAGGTTATCAGCTGGCATTTCATAAAGTATCCTCAACTTTACATTTCTGGCTATATTTCCTGGGCTTTCCCCCTTCTGCTTCCTGGGATCACTATCCGGGTAACTAGCCTTCAATAATATAAACAATGAAACATGGATGGGAACAGTGGTATGAGGAGAAATAGAGAGACAGAGACAGAGAGAATATTAAGTTTAACTGAAGTAGGCCGTCTAATTAAATGTTACTATTAGTAATACTGTAAATGACACTGATATTAATGTAATTGAATTTACATAATAACCCCCAAACAGACCCTAGCATGCAATGGCTAGTCACGTATGAACAACGCACAGAGTCCTCCTCAGCCTAAAAAACCAATACATAATATTAGGCATTATTTTATACTTGGGCAAACTTTCATTTAAAACATTTCTATGTAACAACATTGGAATATTTGAATCTAAAATTGCCTTAATAGTAGATTTTAATCAAAAGAATTGAATCACATGATCAAAGAGTGTCTTGATGACTTTTGAAGCAGAATAGAATTCTAACTATAAGAACTTTATATAGAACTGTTATTCAATTAAAATAATAACTGATAATGTTGCAGTAATTTATTTATTTACATTCTAAACTTTTAGAAAGCTTGCAAAATTGCTTTTACATACATATATTTCCTAACTAACAAATTTTGTCCTTTCTCTTTCTCCCAAATGTAATCCACTGTCTGTCTACCTTATCCCCCAATTTTTCTGAAAGTTCAGTGTGGCCTTTCTTCAATACCAACTATATTATGACATAGAAATGTAGCACAAAGAGAGATCATTCATACATTCATTCATTCAATTATTCATTCATTTTATTTATATGGCCACCCATCTTTAAAATGCAACAAGGGTGACTCAAACAAGAAGATACCATCCACAAATAACTAGCCTAGCTCCATGGATGGCTTTAAAGATAACCAGATTAAAAATATATAGATGTTTTTCCCTTGCTATGTCCTTTGAATACAAGCACAGAAACAAAACATGCTTATTATAACATAATAACCTTCCTCTATAATATGATACCTTTTCTACAAGCACTCCTTTTTCATCAATGTTTTAACTCATGCTATTTAAAAATGTCCAGGCCAGCTGCTATCAATTAGGGAGTAATTGTATCATTATATTACACATATTGAGCTTCTAATTATGCCTTCAATAGAGTTAGTTGGCATATTGTCATCCAAGGCAAAACTAGTCTAGGTTTATGGTTTAAAATAATAACATTTTTAGTTTGAAAAGCAATGTTGCACTTAAAAGTTTGCTAAATCTTTGCTGCCAACTGATATCAATGGTTTTTTTTTTCATTTTCCTCATAGATCCATCTGCAACACAACCTGATAAAAGAGAATTTATTACAAAACAATGCAAAATACCAGCCCTGAAAATAATAATCCTATAGTAAGAATGTCAGCTCTGCATTCCACCCTGCCAGCCCAATACATCCATTCTGCTCTCTAATTTGCTTTTAACAAGTACTTGTTAACAGATGAAAAAAAAGAATAATTAAATACCAAAGTACATGTTTAGATGTTAATAGTTATAAACTAACTGTAACATGAAAAGCAACATTTGTTTGTATTGTGTGTTTTTTTGTGATAAACTGGATGACAAACTTTCTGTACCCCAAAGTGGAATGGCACCCCTACAGTTTTGGTTCAGCCATAGGGAATGGAATATTGTTGTCAACAAATCTGGCCTCAAAAGTTTAAGGGAATCAGAGTGATAAGATTTTTCACCCTTTGCATTATCTGGATCATCTGACTGTTATCCCCAATCTCTTGCTATCTGATTATATGACAACCTTTTTCTTTTTCCTGAGATATATGAGCTAGTTTTCACTGGAGAAAGCAATTATGTTAGGAAGAATTTGTGGTAAAAGGAAACCAGGTCACCAAAGAATATGATGGCTGGACACCATAAAGCTGACACCAGCCAGAGCATAGAGAAACTCAAAGAAGTTGTGCAAGATCAAAAGATCTGGCCTACAGACTTGCCAACAGTTGGTCAATAAATATCTATGGAGATTCTCAACTCCCAAAGATGCTTTTTCAAAAGGCAACTGGGCTTTTTTTTTTCCTTAAAGACATTTTGCTTCTCCAAAAATCTCCTTCAGACCTGAAGCTTCTTGGATGAGAAGAGAAAAGTCTTCAAGATAAAACAAAGAAAGTCCAGCTGTCTTTTGGGGGGGAAAACACTTTTGGGAGTTGATCAATAGTTTAGTTGAGCCTATGATTTTTTTTATTATTTTTAAAAAACAAAAGAGATATTTTAATGTCTTTTACTTCTATTTCAGCTCCACCTTTTAAATAAAATGGCTAGGCATTTGTAAGGCATCGTTTCTTATAATTATTTTATTTTATATATTCATGTTGGCATACTATATGTATCCTGTTTAGAGGATTCTACTTCAAATTTCATCACAGTCTATATGAAATCTAATTTAAAAGGTTTTTTTAAATAACTACTGATCCAATTTCCACTCGATTTGGCATAATCTGTCATCTATCTATCTATCTATCCATCCTACCAAGTGAAAAATCTACATATTTCAATATGAAACAATTGCAGACTCATTGTAGGTTTACACAACATCCCAATCCAATGGCTATGAAAAGAGTGAACTCTTTAAAACCTTTTTTTAAGAACAGCAGTATCAAGGCAGTAGAGACCATGTGATCTGTTCAATTACACACACACACACACACACACACACACACACACACACACAGCACACATACATACTTGCTATAGTTCCCAGGCTTATTCTGGATACATCATTGGATTGCATCATTTCCAAATCTTAGGATCAGATTGTCATGGCATGTGTTAGCTAAATACCAATGAACAATTGACCATGGCATAAGAGAGCTATTACTTTGTGTAACTAATGGCTTATTATTGTTGTTGGTTAAATACTTGTGATCTAGTCTCAATTACCTAGGGCTATAATTCTTACAAAGTTACTTTCAAACTTTTTTGGAAAGTTTCAATAAAGTCAGAAGCAGAAAATATATTCATTTTTTTTTGTATTTTTTATTAATCAGAAGAAAAGACACAGCACCGGTTATTCATATTTACAAATTCCACATACTGATGTGACAGTCACCATTTTACCAAGAATACTGGACTGGATGGATCTATAGGCTAATCTGAACTCTTCTCATGCTGTCTTATTCTTCAACCAAGTGTGCCTTCACATTTAAGTTTCTTTATTACAAGTTCTTCTATTTCAGCTCCCATTTTCAAATCTTAATTTTCTAGCTCTATAAATGTGTATACAAAACATCACCAATAAGAAGTGACAAGTGACAGTGACAGGTGCCAAAAGAAAAGTGATGATATCAGCAATATTTCTTCTTCTTCTAGGAATGAAAGAGGTAGCCATGCCAAAGTGCAGGTAGATACTTGGGAAACATTAAAAATACCCAGGGAGGTTTGGACATTAACTGATTTTGTTAAACAGGAATTTCTTTCCCCATGTTTCAACTGCCACAGTTACAGACTTTGCTTGCAGATGTCCACAAGAGTTTTCAAATTGTGAAAGAAAATACATCAATAAAATATATAATGCCTTACACTAGATATACTAGATCAGACATTGTTTGGTCTAATCAAATACTATCCAGCTAGCAAAGTCTCTTCAGAGTTTCTGGCAGAAGTCTTTCATATTATTTTATCTTTTTTAGTAAAGTTATCAAGGACTGCTATTTTTACCATTGAGTTCTGAATTCTTCCCTTAAGAAATCACGATAATTCTCATTGGTAGTAAATCTTAGTCTGGAGTCTGGACAATTCATAATATAATGAGAAATAAAAACACAATACAAGAAGGAATTTGTTCAGTTAATACAAAAAACATAGACAAAAGCACATCCAACAAGGGATTCCATCCATCTTAACAGAAGCCTGGAAAAACAACCAGGCCTTCAAAGTCTTGTAAAATCCTGAAAGAGCAGGAACCATCTCAAGAGGTATCATATTCCAGGGGACAGGTTATCTGGCCCCAATAGAAATGACACTGTTTAATCAAAGCAACCCAGAGTATGCCAAATCAGCCAGCATGTAGAATACATTAGACAAGCTATGGGGTGCATGAATGACTATCAGAAAGTTTTCCTGATTCAAGAACACAATTGGTGCATTAGATGTGACTGTGAAAAATCCCCATTCTAATCCTTAAAGAATCTCCATATTGCATAGCATTGTTGAATGGGGAACTGTCGTCTAACCCAAGAGCATACATTGACAATACCCAGGTCCAGAAGGCCCTAATATCCATAGATAGTAGGACTGAAAAGTCAGTTCTTCCCCATCCAGGCCTTCATAGCCTCCAGCCATGAGGACAGGATTTCAACAAACTTATTTCACCAGCATGGATGGTGTAATTTGATATGGTGTAATTTGATATTGAAATACACAGCATCATTACCGCTACAGGATTCTGTTATTAAAGGCCATCTTAAGACATAGTTTTAGCCTTCCCTTGCAGTTGATTTCTTGGTTTGGTCTATCTAGGGAGATTGGGATGTATCATAAGTTTGTTGATGATACCCCAAACTGGTGTACTCCTTTTTTTAAAAAATAACACAATATAATTTTGATATTATATAACATATCTCTTCTCAAGAATAGAGTAGGTAGGTTCAGGTACTGTTATTTTTCTGAGACAAGATGTATGTCTGTAGCACTTTCTTTTTAAATAGCTGAATTACACTAAAAAGTACATCTTTGTTGTACCACCATTGCCTGAATAGAGTGATGAAATAATGATGCACATAAATTCTTAAATCAGAATATTTTATTGCTCTACAATGTTGTGAAACTCTAGAAAAACACAAACTTTCCTTATCTGTTAGTGTTAGATATATATATTTAACATCTGCCCAGGATAACATTTTGCTGTGTGTTTTGGGTTTTATCCTTGTGTCCATTTGTCATTATTGTCCATTTCAGAGTTGGTGGCAGGTTGTTACATAACATGATGCTACTCCTGCAGTCTCTTTCCTTATTCCTAGGGTTAGGCATGGTCTTTCCTTATTGCTTTTTAATGAAGAGTCTTTTGTTATTTTGATAATATAAACACTTTCAAGTGCTCCTTTGTTATTTGGGATTTATTACTGGGGTTTTTTGTAGATCAATTTGTGTTATATCATTGTATGTAATGAAATGTAACTCTCATACTTGATATCAGTAATTTCAAATGTATGATATATTTTTATCTATTTATAGTTAGATATAAAGAAGTATCAGGTTTTAAGATCCAGACTTATTTCATGTTTTTCAGTTTCATAGCATCCACAATCAACATGACGTTTGCTTATATTAGCCTTTAACTAGATGCAAACTAAACCCATCCATATTTAGCAAATGTATACAAAGCACATGTCTACATAAGACTGAATCTCTTATTGTTTAAAGAAGTATAAAATTATCAGGTTTCTATGTATGCAATCCAAGTCTACAATCACTTCTTTAGATTTCTGATTGCTAGGGTATTATGTGGGGAAGTTATTCTCTCATCATGAAAGAAAGATTTTGTTATGTAAATCATTGTACAGCATATTGAGCACATTACAATTCTATATTTTTTTAAAAAATATTTTCTCTAACTTCAGTTAACTCTTAGTGACTTCATGGATCTACCCAAATTATTGCAAATTTTTTGGGCAATAATACAGAAGATTGGCCAGTACGCTCTTCTAGAATGTGTAATATATGTTTATGTGTACACAAACATACACTTTAATTTCCCAGTTTAGCCCACATTTGATAGTACCTGATAGTTTCACGAGTCCAGTACTAACCTTGTCAACCATTGCTACTATTCTCACCTGCTTAGGCTCTCTGTTATAGATATATAAATTGAAATGCCTGCTCCTATAAAAACATGTTCAAGGCAAGCCATACGCTACAAGGAATGCATGTCCATTCCACGCTTATTATTCAACATTTGACCTTATAATATATCCTTCCTCTGAAACTAGATTACGTCCATCCCTTTTGATATTCTGAAAAGTCCTCAAATTTTGGCCATGTTGCCAGATCTGTGGCAACCAGAGACTTCCTCTGATGGTTCCATTGTTGAAGTGACCATTTTTATCTTGCCACCCCTGTGGAGTGTATCCTTCACTTTTACAATATTTAATAATGTTTTTTTATATTGTACATTTGTTTTTATTTATTGTTTTTATTTGATTATTTTTCACCACCCAGAGTCACTTTTGGTGAGATGGATGACTATGTAGCAATAGGACTTAGGCTTATATACTGCTTCATAGTGCTTTTACAGCCCTCTCTAAGCGGTTTACAGAGTCAGCCTATTGCCCCCAACAATCTGGGTCCTCATTTTACTGACCTCAGAAGGATGGAAGGCTAAGTCAACCTTGAGCTGGTGAGATTTGAACAGCTGAACTGCAGCTGGCAGTCATCTGAAGTAGCCTGCAGCACTGCACCACTGTGACACTCAGCTCTAATATAAATTTGATAGATAGATAGATAGATAGATAGATAGATAGATAGATAGATAGATAGATGATAGATAGATAGATAGATAGATAGATGATAGAATGAGCCCAGTACAAAGCCATAGTTTGAGAATCAACATCTAACCAACAATATCAAAATTGTTTAAACTACAGAAAATAAAGTTTAAAATATTTATTTTGCATGAACAAGTATGTTGACATTTGAATGGACTTCTTTAAATTATTAGACCCCATATCAGTTCTTGAAAACTATTAGCCGTGATTTTACAAAATCAACTTGACTCTCATAATTTTTATTCTCTAATTATTTGATGCATGTTTTATTTCTTGCATAAGGAAGTCACAAGGTACAGCTAAGCAATCCATTGGAAGCTTACATTCAGAAAGAGGGGAAAGGAGCCAACCACTGTAGTTAATATAGTGTCAAATTCCTGCATCTGAGTACATAACATATTTCCTTTCCACAGGAGGTAGTTATGACGAATTAGAAGTCTGAAAATTTTCTGATGGTGTAAAAGCTCCAGCTGTCACTGGGGAGATAGTGATCAGATTTCATAGCTGCATGGTCCCACGATGCCTCTAAGAGTTCCATATGGTCATCCAAATGTTACAACTGAGCCCGGTTGTAACTGGAAAAAAAAGCTAGTAGGAGTTTGCTTATAGGATAGAAAATTCATAGTGCTTATAGGATAGAAAATTCATAGATGAATCTAATAAACAAAGTGCTCTTGAATGGTTCACTGACAATCAGTATCACAGAATCTTCCTTATAGTTACTTTTTGAATTCTGAATTAATGGAACTAGCATCTAACTTTTCTTTTGGAACAACTTACATAATGGAATGTAGGCTTGTCAAGTGGATGTGCTATGAATAATTAAGGTGTGTATATGAATGCAGTGATAACAGCCATTCCTCCAGCCACTTCACTTTTAGTTAAAATAAAGCAAAACAAAAGAAAACATTCCTGCTCTTAAATTGTTAATACTATTACTGTAAATGAAGACACTTTTGTTCATGTCAAAGTTGTAAGCTTAAGTATTGTGCAACAACAAATGACGGATGAATAATTTATTGATCCTTAAATGGCCTTGTCCTTAGATGTATGTCTTATAACTAATTTGCTAAGAGACACATCTGGTTCCTGGAGATAGCATCTGCTTTAAAGAAGGTCAGTACTTTATTTTAAAATGGAAGGCAGAGAACATTCTCTTTTATTTGTTTTGCTTCTCTGCATCTCTATCTTAGGAATACAATTTAAATCTCATTCAGTCGTATCTTCTTTTATATAATACCAAATCAAAAGTTGTGCAATCTGTTGTTCAATTTTAAAACCACAGTAAAAAAGCGACATTAAAGATGTACTTGCTATGAGTTAATACTTGTTAGGACTTTTTGAAATATGCCTATGAGATTTAAGGCTTTGGTTCAGGGTCAAGATTTCCATTTGTTCATGGACTTTCCCAAAAGATCTTGATTTAAATGAATTATTTTAACAGTGAAAAAGTTTGGATATAAACAGTATAGTTTTCAGGACATTCCTATTTCTGGCTATAGTTGATCACATACTCATTCCTTTGTGTATGAATATTAAAACCTATTGCTAAGATAAACTTGGTGTGTGAGAGAGACAGAGAGAGGGACAGGGAGAAGGGGAGAGAAAGAGAGGGAGGGAGAGAGAGGGAGAGAAAGAGAGATGGGATGTTTTTTTTCAAACAAAACTCTTGATACATTAATGAGAGTTCCTTACATAGTAGAGCTCTACATAGCATTTCCACCCACCTGTAATTAAACAAACTTAATATAAAGAAACTTCAGATTAGACACATAGAAATAGGCTAAGTTTATTTCGCTCTGCAACCTCTTAAGGAATTTCCTTAAGAAGTTTTCAATTGTGATTTGCTGACACTCCAGGTATAAATTTTTATACCTATATATTTCTAATATCTTTATACTTAAATGGAGAATGAATATTGTATCCCATCCTTAGTAAATGAATTTGAAAAAGAAATGATAAATTAATGGAATAGTGATAATAATAATATGTTTATCGATCTATATCACCTTCCAGGTGAACTTTGCCCTTAGGAGAAGAATTATATATTTATTTTTTTATACATCTCACCTTGAAGTCTTCATCAAATGTTTAATTATTTGAGGATTAATGGATGCAGTTGACAATTAGGCTAAAGTATGATCTGATGTCATCATCTCAGTATGATGATATACATTTTGATGCCAAAGCACCTGTTGTTTTGGAAGGAAGCAGCTGATATCATTATCTACTCAGTCAGAGAGTCCTGCTACCCGCTGCTTAAAAAATTATCCTAAGGTGTACCGAAGTTGGGGTAACAGCATTAATTTCTTCACTCTCAGGATAAGCACAGAACGACTTTACCAATACAAACAAAAACCCTCTTTGACAATCTCTGGTTTGGTACAATAGCAACATTTCTCTTGTACAATATTTTTCAATCCGGCATATTACATATAAATTTTTTATATCAAAACACAATCTAACCAATAGTTTGCATCATATTTTATAAACTACTTCTGATTATTATAGTACACACAATCTTGTACTGAGATTACTCTGGAATGCACAATTTAAAGATTCTGGTATGACTCTAATATGCACGAATTTCCAACCATTCATGTGAATTGTTTCTAAACCCAATGCAATCTAAACTATAGGTCCAAACATACAAACTAAACCTTATGTCTTGTTGGTTTGTTGGTTTTTCTAAAAAAGTATAAATACTTGTTACAATATAAAGCAATTTTTATAGAGACTTCAGCTTATTTCCGTGGCTCTATGGCAGTTTTCCTTTCACACTAATAAAGTATCCTCTGTCCCTTTCCTCTGAAATTGCTATTTTTTACAAGACAAATCTTTCTTTCTGGAACAAGCAGAGCCATGATACAGAACTATTTAGGAGGGGTAGCAATTGTTTGTATCTATTTAAAAAAAGGCAAGCCACTGCTTATTTAACATGGTTAAAAATAAGGAAGGTGGTAGCTGCAACATTATAATGTTAGGCCCACTTCTTTTTTACATACATTGACATTGCATTTGTATATGTGCAAAAAGCAATGAGACTTAATGGCATCACAACTACCATCTATTGTTATTGACTTATCCTGTAGAAACAACATGGGACACAACCTTATGTCTGTAGTATATAGGTGTACACTATGTATAATAGAATATGAGACATTTATCCCATGCTTTTCTATTTACTGTTTCAATGCTATTTTTTTCTAGAATTTAGCCAGATATGAGCAATTACATATGAATTTCATTTTTCTTACATAATTCAGTAATTGAAATATAATTTCAGGCACATTAAACTACTTCGGTAAATTATGTTTTCCCCCTTTATGTTCACTCATATTTGATTCTTGGATACTGCCTGGATGAGTCTCTGCAGTTTTCTTGGCAAGGTTATTCAAAAATAGTTTGCCATTGCTTCCTTCCAGGACTGAGAGAAAGTGAGTGGACCAAGGTTACCCAGCTAGTTTTTGTGTATAAGGAAGGACTAGAACTCACAAACTCTTAGATTCTATCCTGATGCCTTAACAACTATACCAAACTGGCTCGCAAACATATGTATATTAAGCAAATTTAAAAGATAATCAAAGCTAATACAATGTAATGGTCACAGAACTAGAAAAAGGGTAAGGCTCAAATCTCCAGTTAATATGAGGTTCATGCAACACTGTGTTAGCTTGGTTTCTCTTTTCAGCCACAAGACTGTAACTTTTCATGTGAAAGAATTAAAAATTGTTAAATGCGTAAGAAGCAAATATATTAACTATAATTAATTTATATTGTATTTTTTTTATAAAATTCACTTTTTATTGCTATTATTATTACATTTATTTGCCACCCATCTTGCTACTCTTTGTGCTTGAATTCAGTGCAATCAAATTTAATCTTTGTCCTGATACTATCAAAGATCACATGCATTTTGGAGTGACAATCCATGTTAGCCCTTAAAAACAAAAGGTTTGTCTATCCATTTGCTATCCATTATATACATTGCATACACTACACCCTCAGTCTCATGGATCTTGGGGGGTGGGATGGTGGCCATTATATATGACTAACCAGTTTGGATCAAAAGTTAGGCTTTTTCTAAAGTGCTATGCCACATACGATGGCAAGCAGATTTTGTTGCATTTGAATTCAATGAAGTTAGGATCCAGGAAATTCTTTTATTATATTTTCAGTCTGTTTCCACCTACATCTCAGCATCTGGATGACCTTGTTTGGAGTGAGGTGTTAGGCAGCAGCCTGCCTGATTAGTATTTGAATAGAGTGGAATTTCAAGATTATAAACTTGTCTGGAAAATTTAAAATGATCACAGTAGCAAGCTACTGCTGTTATTTTCAATAAAGCTGAATCAGTGTGTTTATGGATGTACCAGGAGTAAAGTTTGAGCCAAAGGACTATTTGTTTAAATAATCTTTTTAATGTTTAGAGAATAGATGCAATATTTTCTAGCAGGTTATTATATAGTATACATATATTATATATGTAGTAATATATATGTACTTCAAGAACAATGCAGACAGATTATATCAACTATGGGATCCATACTCTATTGTAACTCCTCCCCAGCAAATACCTTATGTATAGGGATGAAAAGGATTTTTGGATGCAACTACTGTATGTACTTAGAACTCCTACAACTTTAGTAAAGATAGTTGAATAAGGATTGTTTTTGTGGTTCCTAAACGGCAAATACCTTATGTATAGGGATGAAAATGATTTTTGGATGCAACTACTGTATGTACTTAGAACTCCTACAACTTTAGTAAAGATAGTTGAATAAGGATTGTTTTTGTGGTTCCTAAACGGCAAATACATATGGTGAATTTTTGGCCTTTTTAAAGCTTAATTTGAGATGCTTGGTTTAGATATTAAGTTGGTCTTCCCTTATTAGAGTACTACTTTTTAATTTCTTCTTCCAGTTAGAAGACAATAGGCTTTATGTTTCCTAGAGTTGTACAGATTGTCTTCTTTGTTGAAAGATTTTCTCTTTTCTAAAGGAATATATAACCCCTCGATCATCAATGGGAATTAGGCTGGTAATATACACTTATATGAAAAACAAGTAGTGAACATTAAATATTAATATAAAAATAAATGAACAAAGTAAATGAAAAACATTATTAAGACATAAATGTTTGTTTCTTAATATTTTCGATGGTTCTGAATATATATATATTCCAGTTAACCAGCCACAATACAGTAATTATTATTTCAATGTGACTTCTATAAGGCAAACACAGCAAATCAAGATATTTGTGTATGTATACCAGAAGAGCTTATCTTGAAAATCTATAAAAATGTGCTCCATTTAGTTTCCTGGTGAAATTTAATAAACGATATGTTATGCTTTTAACAGGCTCTCTGTTCAGAGTCAATGTACAACATCAGGATCTCATTGTATAATTTGCATGGACATGTTCTGGTGATCCCAGAATGGCCTGTGTCTTTTCACTAATGGGAAGAATGTTAGAAGATGCATGAAGATCATTAGAAATGATACGTTTCCAATATATACGTACATGTTCCTGTCTTGCAAACAATCTCGCATCCAATAAATTAGATGCAATTTGGCCTGCTGTAATTTCATCTGTTATGCATAACATTTCAATGTTCTGGTTTCTGCTGAAATATTTAGCAAAGCCTTTCTAGAAAATAGATAAATGTGTAACTGAGAAATTTAATATTTGGATACTTCCAATTTTTCCCCACCTCTTCATTTTAACATTTAAATATCTCAGGGACACAAACTTCTTCCTCCAATCAAATAAATTAGGACCAGTGTGAAAAGAGGAAGAACACGAATGAGAAAATAAGCTATAATTATCTCACAGAAAATAAAATATTTCAAGAATGCTGATATTTCCAGCAGCAGTTTTTGGGGGGTTGGCAACAAGAAATATTGTTAAATATTGGATCTCTACTACAGAAACAAGAAGGCTATCTCAATTAATTTCAGTATGCCTACAGTACATTGCTCCATTTCCTTCTGCTATTAGCCTCTGTCATAGATAGCCATTTCATTTTCAAGTATAAAACTGTTATGTTCTCTGATTCACTTAGTCCTTTTTTTCTCCCCAGCCCCAGCCCCCGTGCTTCACAGACATTTTGTAATAAATGCTTGGGGGTACCCATTCTGTCTGAATTGTTCACATGGGTATCTGCTCTCCAGATGTTTTTATTGCTGGATATTAGGCGGGTTCTCACCCTGTCTGATAGTGGATGGTTACTGCTAAAACTCAGCATACAAATTGGTAGCTTTGTAATATACTGTAGTTTCAAGGCTTCCATCTTCCTGTCTATTGACAAGCATTTCTAAAAATGGCAATTGTCTAGCCGTTTCTTCCTTCACTGTGAATTGTATGTCCAGGAAGATGGAGTTCAGTAGGTATGAAGGTCTTTCAGTGCATTTCTTTTGATGATGACAAACATGTCACCCCTGTAAAATTTAGATGTATAATTTGGAAATGCACAGTGTTCTAGTTTGCACTGGAACGACAGTGATACCATAAGAGAAAAACAACAACAGAAATGTTTTGCACGGGTGTCAACAGATAATATGGGAAAGTGTGTGTGTGTGTATGTGTGTATGTATAGGCATCCATATATATAAAGATTTGGAAAAGCAAACCAGTTCCTAAAAGGAAAAGACAGGAACTTCTGGCTCACACCAAAGCCAGCCAGCAAAGCTTGCTTTGTCTGGAAAGATGGGAAAGGCAAGAAGCAGGGAAATTACATTAAAGGTTAGTATTGGCTGCACTGAGTGTCAGCTGGTTCTCACTATCAATCCACTGCAACCCAGATTGTAATTTTTGGAAGTGTAAAAAATAGTAGAAACAATATGAAATACAAGCAACTAGGCTGCAGTGTAAAGTTGATCATTGTAAGCCATGTGCACAGACTATTTCCTTAAGAATACTGTAATTATCTTAAATGTGGATACTTAAATTAAGCCAGGTTTCAACTGACTGAAGTGATATGTCCTGTCATGGTTTGTAATGAGATATTTAGTTCTTCTTTGTTATGACAGAAATACTTTACTGCAGTATGTAAGAAGATTGAACTTGTGACAAACACTGGACCGGCACCCTCTTTTTCTTCCTGTTCAACTGTGCGTAAAATTGCAAACAAAAATAAACCATTATGAACCAAAATAATCCCTGATCCCAATCTTCAGTAGAATAGAATAGAATTCATTATTGTCCAAGTGTGATTGGACACACAAGGAATTTGTCTTTGGTGTAGATGCTCTGAGTGTACATAAGGAGAACAAAATGCATTAATCAAGAATAAAAAGATACAACACTTAGTGATAGTAAAGTACTAATAAGCTGTTGTATTAGGAAACAATAAATACAATATAATTGAAAGATACAAGCAACATGGATATAGTAATAAGTTGGAAGAGATAGTTACTAGTAAGGAAGAGAAGAATAATAGTAATACATTCTTAGTAAATTATTTGACAGTGTTGTGGGAATTAGTTGATAAGCAGAGTGATGGCATTCAGAAAAAAACTGTTGTTGTGTCTACTTGTTCTGGTGTGCAGTGCCCTATAGCATCATTTTGAGGGTAGAAGTTGAAGCAAATTATATCCAGGATGTGAGGGATCTGTACATATTTTCACAGTCAATTACAAAACAGTATATACCCAATTAAAATGTAACATGTAACAGTGACGTGCAGTCAGGTGAGGCAAGTGAGGCACAGCCTCACCACTCTCATCATGAAAAAAAAAGTAAAAGTAAAAAGCTGAGCTAGTTGCTGCCTCACCGTGGATGACTCTGCTTAACCTCACCGGTGCTCTCCCTCCCCAAGTGTAGTGACTTCCTCCCCAGGCCCCCATTCATTTCTCTCTCACACACACACAGCTGGATAAAACTAAATAAAAATCTAGCCCAGCTTCACTGATTACAAGTTTGAAAAGGCAACGTGGCTCCACCTGCAATCAAACTACACTTGGGGAGGGAGAGCACAAGCGAGCACTGAGGAGACCACAGGAGGAGGCAGGAAGCCAGGCAAAGAACCATGCTGTAGTACACACACTTAACCCCAGCCTCTTTCTTTTGGAAGGCTCGGCTCCCCTCCGGCTTCTCTGCCTCTCCTCTCACCCCAGCCTGCCAGCAGGAGGTGGTGGGTGGGCTTTATTGTGTTCCAGGCATTTCCCACCCAGACAGCAGGCTGCATTTGCAATGTGAAGGTGTTTGGGAAAGGCAGCAGGGGAATGGTGGGGGATGGCAGAGGAGCTGCTTTCAAGCCACTGGAAAAGATATCCAATCCAACTTTTGTGTGTGTGGGGGCTTGTTTGAGAGTGAGTGAGAGAGGGAAGGAGTAGGAGAGATAGTCCAATCCAACTTCTCTCTGTGTGTGTGTGTGTGTGAGAGAGAGAGAGAGGGAGGAAGGGAGAGAGGGAGGAAGGAGGGGAAGGAGAAGAAAAAGAAAAAGAAAGAAGGAGCAAAGGAGAAAAACAAATGCTGTCGCTTTAAATTGGAACTGAGCATGCCTGGCTGTGGAATTCTGGGAGTTGAAGTCCACAAGTCCAAAAATATTTGAAACTCAGCACTTTGTCAGTGCCTCACCAGTCATAAACCTCACCGCACATCACTGACATGTAATGTATTAGCACAATACAGATGTTTTTAGTTATTATATGGAGTGGAGGTAATGATAGTTAAGTGTGCACTTGCACTATAGTTTTAGCATGAAATGATTATGTTTAACTTTCTTGATTGTTTCTTTGCTGAAGTGAAGAGTCTTCTTTAACCATGATTTGTGTTGATCATCCATGAAAAGGGGATTTCAAATACTCTTCTGGTGACAGAAAATGGTACCTGCATTGCATATTCACCAGCTAAAGTAACCCAACCATAACTGACATGCTTACTGGAGGAAGGGATCATATGAAGGAAGAGAATTGGAATAATCTGGCTGCAGATTGCAAAATGAGACAATAATATTTACTCTCTCCTTATTTATTAAACCTATATGCAGAATAGATATTGTAGGAAACTGAATTGGAAAAATGTGGACATGGTCTTAAAACTGGAGGAAAAAACATTGGGCACCTGTTTTATGCTGATGATATTATGCTGATAAACTGAAAATGCAAATGATCTACAGACTCCAATAATTAAAGTCAAGTAATTTGTCTTAATATATAATATATAAGCTTCTTCCCATTTTTAATAAATTAATATCATGATTTATAAATTATAGAAATATAAATTAGTATTAACGTGCTTGTATATATGTACACACACAAACAAACATGCCATGTAGAGCAACCATTGTAGAACTGACAATAATAATATTAAATAGTGCATAAAATGCTTTTTTTAGAGTTGTCTATCTACAATAAAGGAAATAATAAATATCTGCATCTTAGCACTTGCTCGGATAGCATTGAAGGCCTTGAGAAAGTTATTCAGATGCTGTGGTTTATCTTAGTATACAAAGATCAGAATTGTGAAAATAACGGCTTTCTCTGTGACATACTACATAATTAAAATGTTTGAATGAGACAACAAATTGCAGGGAGGGAGAATCTGGTGTTGCTATAGATTCAGGTACCGTTAGATTGAGCCTAGTCCAGTGATGGCTAACCTTTTTTGGATCACGTGTCAAAAGCGTAGGGAGCGTAGGGGGGTCATGCATGGACGTGCCAAACCCATAATGCTATTTGCAAGACCCCAGCATGGATGTGCATGTGATCCCTACTTTTGGCATGCTTTTTTCACCCTCCCCAGGCTCCAGAGCTTTCTAGAAGCCTGGGGAAGGCCAAAAAAAGCCTCCCTCCCCCCACAGAAGCCCTCTGGAGGGTTCAGGGAAGCTCCTGAAGGAGGGTGAAAAATGGCTATATGAGCAACCTGAAAGTTTCGGAATGGTGACTTCTGGTTTGTCCATAGTGCCATTTTCTGTGCTCCAGAGCGCGAAAAGTAGCCCAATGCTCAAACCAGAAGTCCTGAACTTCCAGTTTGCATGTTGGGTGGTTTTTTGCCCTCCAGAGGTTTCAGGGAAGCCTCTGGAGGGCAAAAAAATGGCCGAAAAAGAAGGGCGAAGTCAGCTGGCCAGCGTGCATGTGCACTGGAGCTGACAGGGCAACACCTGGTATGCCCTAACAAATGGTTCCCCATGCCACCTGTGGCACCCGTGCCATAGGTTCACCATCATGGGCCTAGTCAAATCATTTTGTAAATCCATTTATGGAATAGAATACAGCTGAAAGGAATCTTGGAGGTCTTCTAGTCCATCTCCCTGCTCAAACAAGAGAACCTATGCCACTTCAGACAATTGACTATTCAATCTCTTCTTAAAAACCTTCAGTGATGAAGCACCCACAATGTTTGTAGGCAAGCTGTTTCACTGGTTAATTGTCCTAAAACCAGTTAGTAGCAGCAATAATATTATACAGATTGTATTAGCTATACTTTACTTTTCTACATTTTTAATTTAGGGGTGAAAACATCTCAATTCTCCATTGTTAAACCTATACATTCTTAATTATACTCCCAGTTCTGTATCACCCATTTTCTAATTGAAACTTTTTCTAGAATTTTGTTGGAAAAATTTCTTTTGTTGAAACACACTTTTATCTGTCCATCTTGAGGACTAATTTGGGAGATGTTATAAACTTGACCTGCTGAGCTGGGAACATTTACATTAAACAGCAATCTGGCTGTGAAAATGCAGTATTTATATAAGGAGATAAAATTCACCTGCATATGAATTTTTAAAGAGACCTGACCTTGGAATACGGTAAGTAGCTTTACATCACATTAGACTATTTGTCCACCTAGTCTAGTATTGGCTAAACTGACTTGCCATGGTTCTCCAGAGTCTCAGGATGAGCTTTTTTCCACCTCTTGTTATATGTTTCTTTTAATAAGGGATATCAGGGGGTCTATCACATGTATTCTACCATGAAAAAGTTTTCAAAAATGCATATTCTGACAGTGCATTTTGTAGTTGGAAAACAAGCCAACTTCCAGGGAAGGAATGGTGAATTGAAGATGGTTCCACTAAAGGTGGAGTCAATGACTGCGATAGAATGAAGAGATGGTGAATGAATTGGCTCGTCATAATTCCTCTCTGGAAGGAAATACCATTGCTTCACATGACGAGATCACAAGAAAATAGTTTTTAGCAGGTTTAGAGCTTATTTAGAGATGAGAAATGGTTCAATATCTTTATAGATACTGGGTAAATGCTTGGTAAATATTAAGGACCTTTGAATGAACAGGTTTTATAGCAGCACTGCTTCAGTCCTTAGTGAAAGTATTTTTTAAATAAAAGTTTAAGGACTTTTTTCTGAAATAAACAGCAAAAGGAGATCAAAACTTTAATTTTAGAAAGTTCAAACAGACTAAAATTCCATTTAATTTTGCAATAAAAATTTGATATTGATTATAAAAATCCTTGCCATGCAAAAATATTGAATTCTTCAAAAAATTGATAGGATGAAACTTTGAAGATTGGACACTACAGGGAGTAAAAGAAAATAATTATAATTAGAGAACAAGAACACTTTAACTTTTTAAGACAGAATGGAACAAATATATTAACATTGCATACATTAAAAAAAACTTTTAAATAATGGCCCAGAAATTAATTTTAAGAGTGTCTCTCTCTATAAATAATGGGTAAAAATGTTATTCAATTCAAACTATTATCATGGTCACTGGTCAGAATTTAAAATTAAAATATTGAAATAAAATGGAACTGAAGAAGACATATTAGTATATTACAGTTAGTAGTGATATCATTAATAGGCAGCCAAAATCTACCTAATTTTACAGATGTTATAAAAGAGGAGCAAGATTTAGACTGTTCTGAAAGTGAATTGAATAATACGAAGCAACAAGAATGCTATGAAAAAAATATGTTACCCTGGACCTCCAAAAGAACCCAGTCACTTTTTTAATAATTAAAAGGGATACACAAAGAAGAAACCAAGAAATTTGTTAAAACTTTGAAGAATTTTGAGAGAAGAGACAAAGAAAGGATGAAAAGAAAGCAAGATTTAGGACAATATTTGAAAGAACTAAAAAAAAATCAAGATTGTTAAAAGGATGGGATATAAAGTCAGTTTATATGATCAAAGTTAAAATGTCACCTCTTAAAGGACTTTAGCTGAAAGGAGGTTGTAAAGATTTATTTATATAGTAGATAAGATATTGAATATGGGAAGATACCATTTTGCTTTAAGACTTGATCATAAGAAATTAAAATGGTTGATTTTTTATAAAGGAGGAAATAATTTGTATGTTTTCTTTTTCTTATATTACTGCTTTTCTTTGTTTTCTCTGTTTTATGTTCTATGCGAAGGATTTTGTTTAGTTTGTATTAGTTGAATTTTTTAAAATAACATTATTAAGAAAAGAAAACATGCAAGGCCAGATAACATTATTTAATAATACCACATTTGACTTGCCTAGTATTGTGGTATAGGAGTATCCTAAAAATGTTTGGTTTAATATAAAATCTGAAAATATGTGCCCTTCTAATATCCAAACTTCCTTCTAAAATCTTTGGGCATAGCCTATGCTGAAAATTATATAATAGGATTTCTTCACCAAAGATAAGTGTTATTAATATTCTTGAAAATAGGTTGCAGTAAAATTAAATGTATTAATGATGGAGTAAATGTTTTATTAAGAGTACAAGAATAATCTTATGTGATCAGACCAGACTTATGTAGTCCATTAACCTATTTCCTGTAATAGCCAACTAGATAACCATGGAAAGACCATGACCTGCAAATATGTCATTTATACAAGTCAATTGAACCAACACAATGTTGTTTGAATTTACATATGAGCTCATCCATGAGATCATATTAAACCTCTCAGGCCTGATATAGATACAACTTATATTACATAAACCGTATCATAAATGGTTACTGATTCTTTTAAAACCCTGTATTACCCTTAAAGGATGCTTTTTCTATTAACCTTCTGTCAAAAGCTAAAGAATGGGAGAGGACCTTCTATGATTCTAGTTAAATAAATATATACAGTATGTTTAGAGCAATCTATATATATATTCTCTAAATAGAAATAGAGAAGGTTCTATATGCAGTATATTGAAATCTTCTGATAATGGAACTTCTGCACCAGAAAGAGAGAAGAGAAGTGCCTGAATGAGTGAGTGAATGAATGACATATTTTAATATAGCAGATTACATTTAGAAAGAGCATGGAATGACTATCTCTTCCATATAAAGAGACAATGAGTGTTCAGTGTTGTCAGCATGGAACACATGGCAGAAGGCAGATAAGTGAGTTTTTCATTCCATTTTCTCTTTGCCAAGAGATGATCTACACTATTCAGTTTCCAGCACTAGCTGTTTAGGAACCACAAGTGCAGCAAATGTGACATTTTCTCTTGTACAGACAACTTTTGTAAAAGGAAAAGGGAACAACCATAATAGATATCATAATCCACAACAAGTGTAATGGGACAAAGAAATCAGATTAGGTTTTTTGAAGGGAAAGGGAATGTGTGAATGAGCTTTTCCATTCAGCAACAGGTGGGCCAGTTGAGACTGAGAGCATCTTTCTTCTATATCCAACATGTACCATGTTGCAATCCTCATGCTCCCATATGCAGTGAAATAAAGATGTTTGCACTGACTTCTGTTGCGTTACAACTGAACCCATTGTCTGGCTAGATATTTTGAAAAGAAATTGGACAAAGCAATTGAGAGCATACTCTAGGGTATAATTTCACATTAATGAGGAGACTAGAAAAGGTTGCCCTCCCAGTCATTTTTATCTCTAATTTCTTTCATTGTATGGACAAAGCATGCTTTTTGTAGGAAGTGGAGAATATAGTAATAGAATTTGTTCTGCATTTCAAAGACTAATGTGCCTTTTTTTTTCCTTTTTAAAATAATATGTTCCAACTCAACATATTAATGGCCAGCTTTCAAATTTCTTATTTATAACGGAAAGGTTTTAAAAGGCGATAATGCAAAATAATTGTTAGGCTTTAGGCTTAAACATATATTGTAGAGCATGAATTCCTCACAATCAAAGATGAATTAAAAAGAAAGAAAGAAAGAGTGCCTGGAGAAAAAGAAGCTTAACCATCTGAAAAAAAAAAACCTGAGGCACATGTGTAGCCCATCACTGCCAAATAACTATGTAGCTTACAAAATATACCAGCTGCTGCTCCTGGAAGGATTTCATCTATAATATTTTGAACCGTGTGACAACCTATCAGAGATCATGTTGAGCCCTAAGGTGTACAGCACTGGTGCAATGGACAACACATAAGAAAAGAGACAGAATTGGTTAATATTTTTAGAGCAATATTGGGAAGACTGATATTTTTGCGTAAATCTGGAAACTGCATTTATTTCACCTGCAGCCAATGTGCACAGATGGAGCTAATAGGGTACAAACATAATTATCCAAATGCTTCCTTTGCAGTTGGTTCTTGGGAGCTGCTCATGCTTGCACCTTAATATATATTTGAGAATTAAAGTTTAATAGAAGCCCTTGAGTAAATGTTAAGTTTGCCCTCTTAATGTGAAAAAAATGTATGTGCCTAAATAAATCTGAGATGAAGACTTAACCTCTCCATCCCTTTTCCAGAAATTTTCTCATGGCACAATCCAGCTCAAAAAAATGTTTCATATTTCTCTAAAAATCAAAAATGGCAAAATCAGAGAAAGAAAACATCTTTAAAACTCTGATTAGTTGCACATTCTTACAGTGAAGTATCAGAAACAGGAAAGCAATAAGCCCTGGATAGAAAACTACCAGCTTCTTGAAGAGCTTACTGTCGTTCAGATCTCCCGGTCCCAATACTAGTCAGCCTTATAGAGAGGAGGAGGGAGGGAAGTGGAGTTTATGCAAAAGTCACATTATTTCTTTAAAAATTGTGAAAGACAAACTCCATAGGTTGCCTGGTTCCTTAATCAGCTACCATCTATTTTGCTTAATTGATTTTGTGCATTCAATAACCTGAACTGGCAATACTATCCAGTGTTCTATATTAACAGCACAGATTTTCCAATTTTGAATAAATCCTTTTCTAATGGACAATTTAGAAATGAAAAGATATTAAGAAATGATCTTGACACCTAACTGTGAATAATCAGTGAACTAGTTATTATATTGAAGAACAATGGCATCAACTGCGTGGAATAAAATGCTTTTAAGTAAATCAAAATGAACACGATGTATATTACATTTTGGGGGATCATCCTCTGACAGCAAGTTAACCCCTTTAATTGCAACTAACTCTAGCCATTGCTCCAGGTGGAATCACTATAAGGGTAAGCGTGCTCTTGCAACCCTCGTCTGTTAGTGTACCTTCTAGATGTAGGATAGAAGTTATGGGAAACTTTGCTTTAAAAAAAAACAAAATCAATTAAGAAATAGATGGAAGACTGAAAGAGAGAGAATCTAGATTCTGTATGGGTTGCTTTTTTCTTTTTACAGATATCATGGCTACGTAATATATCTCCACAATTAATCATAATGGCACAATGTCTTTGCTATTTGCAATTTCCATGTAGCATCTGATGTCTTGAGGAGGCGGGAGGGGCATCGTAATTCATTAAACCTAAAAGCTATATCAAATAATGCAATTGCTATGCAATACAGATGCAAGGTTATAATATGACCAGTTTGGAAAGAGAAAAATAATACATTAGGCACATGAGATATCTTTATGTATAAGTTTGAGAATCATTAAATAGCTGTCATTCTTTCTTCCTTCTCAGCATCAATTACTCCACTCTGGTTTTACTTACTCTACTCTGGATAATGAGTCCCTGGAGCATGTTTCATTGCGGGAGAATGAACACATTCTTCACTTGCGGTCAGTGGGATGTGGTTAATTTGAAATCACTTAAACTATTATATCTGTCAAGCGTGGTTATTTTATTTTCAATTCACATCAGTGTTTTAGTATGCATGTCGGTTACTGGGTCAAACTGCCAGATTAATTTCCAAGTATTTAATGAGGATACTCTTTATCACTGTCTTTAAACTCCAGTTGAAACATAATCTAAACTGATTACCAATATATTTGCAAAGGTATCTGCTATGGGACTGTTATATTTATAATAAAGTCCTTTGAATCAATAAAGTCCACATTTCATATGCATGGTGTACATTCACGTAAGAGATGTACCTAAATGCCTTGTTTGGGAAAAGTATATAAAGAAATGCAGAAACCAGAAAGAACAAATATGATGCATGGCCAGTGGCAGCTCAGAATGCTATATAACACAGTGCAAAGCCAGGCTGACTTTGCATTTCAGCTATGTTTCCTATACATCAAAATTGCTTTTGAATTAACCCAACATGAGGTTTTCTGGGACCAATTTTGTACCTTACAGTAAATATATTTCCAGATGGCAATTAGGTGATCCGCGTAGTCCTTGTTTTCAGCTTCTTTCTGTAAAAAACTAGAGCAAACTAATCACCTACCCACCATCTGATTGCTACCTTGTTGCATGATTAGTGAATTCACCCAGCATGAAATTGGTCTCTGATAATCCAAAGCGGTAAAAAGACACATCATCATAAAATCAACCTTCAATAATCACAGAACTGCTGGTTTCTAGAAACATCTTGTTCTTGGGGGGGGGGGGGGTGTTTTGCAATTTTTGCTCCATTATGTGTCCATGGTTACAGTCCTAGAGTGTATTACTTTCAAAGACTTTGTGACACATCCAACATTTCAATTATCTGCATCTATGTATCCATCTAGTATAAAAATAATTTATTGACAGTACTAATCATCTATAATATATGCCATCTCAGTTCAGCAACTATTCAATGAACACAAGTTCTCATATATTCTGTTTTAGATACTACCTTGATCCATATTTGAAGAGTTGTTTTGATGCATGGATCAACATTATTGGATTGATTGGATTCTTGCTTTAGCTGTCGATTGATGAGCAAATTACCTTTGCATATTATTCACATTCAGGAATCACACTTCTACTTGCATTCACTCATTATAATTCTAATAGGATATATACTACTGGTTTCACCACTGTATGAATAAATAGATGGATGGTTCATCCTGTCAGCAGCTGATCATACATAGAAGTGTGTTATTTTGGAGTGTCCAACTACACAAGTACCCTGTTGAAACTCTGTGAAAGAGCATCTCTTGTCAGCAAGCTTGTTCCAATGCCTTGAAGTCTAGCCATGAGTAATTGGATTATATTTATTTTTTGATACACACGATTATGTACTAGGCTTCAGGTTCACCCTGTTTGTTCCCATACTTTGAGCATTAGTGTATAGGAATTTGAACCCTTTATCACTAACCTTGAACGTGCTTCCTACTTTTTCTGTTTTACACCTGAGTTCTCTTTCTATTTCACCATTCCTTCCCTAGTTGTTTAATTGGTTATCATGGGGTTTATGTTTCCTAAAGATTTGTCTTCCTCCCCTTTCCATTTTATTTAAGCTATTTAGATAATCTAAGCCAATTGTTTTTCAAACACAATATATCTTGTTCCTGTGAGGTGTAGCTCATCACATGGCAGAAGCCCTTCCTATAGCTAAAATAGACCATGCAAAGTTTTTTCTACAGCACTATCCTATCAGACAAGGGTTTATTTCTAGACTCCTCCATTCCCTCACTGGATGTTGACCTTCCATTGGAAGTACAGATGAGAACATCACCTACACTCCTAATTTTTGGCTTTCATGCCTAGCTGCTTTGGACAGGGAGATGGGAAAAAATCACCAAGGTTCTTTCCAGCCCTATCATTTATGGGTATGAGACATGCCCAGACATTTATGGCAGAAAATGTGATATACGTTTTCTGAGCTACTAACTGCTGTATTGTAAAGGCAGCAAATATTGTGTTTATTATAATAACTACAGAGATTATTATCATTTGTAGTCCATCAAAGTTTATGACCCATTAAAATTTTTAAAGTGCTGCAATTCTTAAAGGGTTGTTTTGCAGAAAAGGCTAACACTGCCACTTGTCTGGAAGTTACAGTATTTTTTTTAAAAAAAATCTAAATTTGGCTACAGATGATTCAACTAAAACATTAATAATACCTTCCCAACAAATAAACCCACTAAAATGAAGAAAAGTTTTGTTTTGTCAGCATAACTTTAAGTAGCTAATTATTTCATGAAATAATAATTTAAAGTAATTATATTGGCATGTACCACGAATAATAATTTTCCTCCTTTCTAAATTATCGATAAAGAAAAACAAAGATTTTCCCCTACATATACATAGGTTGGCAGGAACACAATGTTTTCATTACTCAGGCATTTCTGCAGGGAATCTTTTAGATGGCAATCCATGAGACACAGTAGCGCTAATACCAGAAAAAAAAATATCGCTTATTCCGTAAAGTCACTTTTTTGCTCATGCCCAGAAGGATTAGAATCAGTGGCGGGTTCCGGTCGGTACACCCCAGCCATAGACTGAGAGCCACAGTCACCTTTTCAGTATGGTGCTGCAGAGGGCCCACCCACCAGTCAACTCTCCTACCTCTATTTGAGCTTACCGGGGCATTTGCACACATGCACGCAGCATACGGCACCTGTGCGATGCTCTGCCGAGCAGCTGGAGCATCACAAGGCAGTGGTGTGCATGTGTGCGCAGTGTGCACACACCTGACAGACTCCCGGCCCCATCATAGTGTACCAGTTGTGATGGGATCCGGAACCCACCACTGATTAGAATCCAATCAAAATCTTTCCACTATTATCCAATCTAATTAGGTAAACCAGAGTTATTATCTCTCTGTTAAAGCGAGAAGAAGGAAGATATAGTTGGGAGAAAAATTTAAAGACATTGCTTCTAGCTGATTGTTGAGTTTAGAACTGAAGAATAATAATTTATTTTATTGCGTTATGAGGTAGCCAAAGAAAATATCAAATCTTTCATTTTACAGCCTTCTCTCCCATAGTTTCCTATGTCCATGGTTTATCATGTACCTCACTTATGAGACAACAGCTCCTTTGATGCTTTTTCAGTAACAGTGCCATGTCAGTACTAAGGTAGAATCTTGCTCTTGAGAAATTGCTAGTTTTCATTCCCTGGAGAAATTTAGAAGAATGGTGTACAGATTGGCAAAGAATTTAGCAAGGGCATTTGAATCCAATTGTAGTTCCCAACACACCACATTTATCTTGCAGAAAGCACATACAGAATAGGAAAAGCTGCCCTTAATCATACTATAGATTCTAAAGTAAGACTCGGAACTTGTGGTGTTCTGGAAGTTGCTGAGGTTTTCATTCTAGTCATAAGTCCACACTGGTAGGACTTATGATGACAACACTGGGAGTTGTAGTTGTGCAGCATCATCTTTCAAAAGTGAACCGACTTCATTTAAAATCACCATTATTTTGGCAAAATAAGAAGAACATAGGTAATTTCCTAACAGCAGCCTTGCAGGGAACTTCCAATATTAGATAAATTGCTATGAGTTTCTGACTAAAAATGCAAAAAAAGAAAAAAAAAAGTTAACACATTTAGGCTCAGTGTGACATCATCACACAATAGAAGGTTTTTTTCCTGGGGCTAATGGCAGCTTAATTGCTATTTTTGCAGGGGGGATAAGTGGAGTAGGAGTTTTTTCCTCTCTCTGCAGGTCATGGTCAATCTCAATTGTCCCCTCCCAGATGTTTTTAGAGAGGGGGGAATAAATAAAACATTAGAGGCTTTATATATTTATACAATTAATATTAAATGCAGTTTGATCTATAGACCTGAGAAATTAAAGATAACAAAATATTGCTCTTATTTTTGCAGCCTTCCTTGCAGCTTCATTTGTTCTCTTTACTTCTTTGGCCACAACTGCACTTCTTAGTATGAAAAGATATTATTCATAATTATATTCTGGTGATGTAAAGATAAAACAGAGCTTCCTCAGAATAAATAGATCTTATTCAGAGCCAGAGACCCCAAACAGCTCAAATTTAAAGATGCTGAAATATTGGCTTAGTTACTAATTACAAGGTGCTCCTATGAAGAATTAAAGGAAACTCCAACAGTCCTTTTATTATAACAGGAATGTACATATTGCATTAATAAATTATGTTGCTGCATTATGCAGCTGCTGAATCGTCAGATTAGGATAGTATGCTATGCTGCAAAACCATTAACTCTAAATCCGCTTTGGTTACAGACGGAATGTATGATCCTAACTTCCACTGCCTTTACATTTCACTTTCCATAAGCCTGAGAATAATCAGATACAAGTCTGCTTTATGTGGGATGACATGTTTAGACGACGCCTGATCAAATTTCCAGTAAACTTTTATTTCTGCATATCCCTAAGAACTTTTCATGTTGAAGAAGTCATTACAAACAACAATAATGCGTAAATTAGTAGACACAATAACACACATTTTGTGAATTTTGCACAAAATAGTTTTGAATAGTTTTCTGTGGACCCATGTATCACCGCTCCTGCGGGAGTTACATTAGCTGCTGATTTGCTTCCAGATGCATTTCAAGGTGCTGGTTGTGACCTTTAAAGCCCTTCATGGCTTGGGAACAAGTTATCTGAGGGACCATCACTTTCTGGTCACACCTACCCTATCCATAAGAGCGGGGAGGCAGGGAATGTTGTGGTTACTGTCCCTGAAGGAGATACACCTGGTGGGACACAGAAGAAGGGCCTTTTCTGTGGTGGCTCCCTCTCTCTGGAACATCATTTTCCCAGAGATGAGAATGGCCCACACTCTAATACTCTTCCAGAAAGCTCTGAAGACCTGGTTTTGCCAGCGGCTTGGGAAACCAAAGCGGGATAGAGCCCATTAAATGGCTTATGTGATCTGCTATCACCGGAGCAGGGAGTGGAGTGATTTTATTATACTATAGTATATTAATTTATTTGATTCTTTTTATTAGATTTATTGTTTTAAATATGGTTTTATATTCTGTAAGCCACCTTGAGTCGCCATGGGTGATTAGGCGGCAATATAAATTCAATACATGAATAAATGTGCTGTATCAATTTTAAAATGTTCAATGTTCATAACTGTGGCTTATGAACACAGGGAAGGGGGGGAAAGAAAATGGTTCTGTGTGAATGGTGAGTGCAGCTCCATTTTTGTTAGCTGTGGACACTCATACGTGTGTGTGTGTGTGTGTGTGTGTGTGTGTGTGTGAAGCTCTATTTGTGTGAATGACGGATGTACATGCATGAGTGCCCACTCCTTGTGAAAATTGAGCTGTGAATGCGTACTCACCTGCTGCTTGAGCAGCCCAGTTCCAAGTGGAATGTGGCCCAGTACCAGGTCATGGCAAACTATAAAAACATTAATTTTGTTTTACTTTTTTCCTTTATGTTCCATACCCATGATGGTGAACCTATGGCACGTGTGCCACAGGTGGCACATGGAGCCATTTGCTAGGGCACGCGAGGCATTGCCTTATCAGCTGGCCAACGACATGCACGTGCTGGCCAGCTGACTTTGGCCTTCTTTTGAGGCTGTTTTTCGCCCTCCTTGAGCGCAAAAAAATGGCCCTATGGCCAAAACGGAAGTTTGGAATGGACTTCTGGCTTGCTCGTAGGACCATTCATCCTCCGAAGCCTTCAGGAAGGCTTGAAGGCTCCGGAGGGCAAAAAATGGCCCTACAGCCAAACAGGAAGTGACCAATTTTCAAGCTCTGGAGCCTTCAGGGGCCTTCAGGAGGCTGTTCACAAAAGGTAGCATCACATATAAATGGCCAGAGTGAGTGAAATTGGGTCACTTTATATTATTTTCCTCAACATTCTATTAATTTGGAAATAATAGCATAACATAAAGAGGGCATGTGTAGTATGTTTCTGCAGCTTTCTCCAGTTCCTCAATCAGTAAATGCAGGAGTCAATTGCCTTGTATTTTATGCAATGAAAGAACATATTGAACATTTGCATGGACATATTTGTTTCTGCTCTCCCTTTGTGTTGTAGAAGAGAATAACAGAGTTGAAGATCTTCTAGCCGACTTTCCTGTTCAAGAAACCCTATACCATTTCAGAAAAATGGCTGTCCAATTTCTTCTTAAAAACCTCCATTGGTGAAAGACAACTTCTGGAGACAAATCCTTCCACTGCCCTCAGATGCTTTGGAGAATAAGGTGGATTCCTTCTTCTTTGTGGCAGCCCGTTAGATATTAGAACACTGATATCATGTCACTCTAGTCCTTCTTTTCATTAAACTAGACATACCCAATTCCTGCAAACATTCTTCATATGTTTTAGCCTCATGTCCCCTAATCATCTTTGTCTCTTGTGCTTATGTGTATGTTTGCTCTGGGAAGTACAGGATAAGCTGCAAGTGTCATATGATTGGGAAATAAGAGAGCTTAGAATGAGCAATCGTCAACATTCCAAGCTGTTGTTCATTGTTCCTTTCTCTGAATCTCTGCAGGAGAAGAAAATACAGAACTGGGGAAGGCAGAGTTAAATATGTCATCAGTTTAGAATCATTATGCTGCCACGTGTGATCCAGGCCCAGTTTCCCTTTAATTTCCTTGACCCTTATCAAGTGCCAATTTAATGCTTACTGTTAGTCGACTAGATTTTTGTGTATAGGCTTGAACAATAAATCTTCTGAACTGCAATTTAACATTTCACCCTGATTCTTTATGCCTAAAGATCCCTGAATGATAGCTAGCTAGGCAGCCAAATAAACTAATTTTACCTTCAGCAAGTAATTATTTTAAGTTCCTAACTTCCAGCCATAAAAATGGTATCATGAATATATATGTATTGATATTTTTCCTATAAATTTTAAATCCAGTTTTTCGTATCTTCCAATCCAAAACTTCTCTTGATATATTCTACTTATTGTATAAATATATAAACTGAAATTGTATACTAATCTATTAAAATGAATCACATAGTTTCTCCATATTCTGTTTTATATATTTTCTTGAGTGTTAAATTATAATTCTGCAAGATGAAATTTGTAATCTGAGACAAAGTTCTTTTCTGCTTACTAAATAGAAATTTTCCATCCTTGCAGAAATGTAGACAATTTGATTTTTTGAATTGCCTTTAGGTGTTGAGTTGTATTTAGGTGTTGGAAAGAATTATTTGCAATTTTTTTTTCAGCAGAACTCTTACTGGTATGCAGCCTGATATATTTTGTATAGCAAAGCCAAATCATCATTATTCTAATACTATTTTGCTTTCCACTTTAGCATTCTCTTTATCTATAATTAGAATGATGTGTTTTACCGTACTGCATTAGTCACCAGAGAACTGTTCAACCTCTACATCCTATGCATCTCTGCTTCAAGCACTTACTGGATTATTATAATATTCAATGGTTTGTCTCAATCTTAAACTAAAGATATTCTGTCATTGGGAGGTTTATATCTAACCTCTCATTTCGACTTTGATGGTTTTTCATTTTTTTCACCTGTAGTTGATGTTTTGATATTTCTCTGATGTGAAGTGACCTGTTCCTATATATTTTACTTCACTGATTCCTAGAATGCCAATGTTAAATGTTGACAATTATGATTAAGGAGCTTGCAAGTGATGCTATGAATATTTTTGCTTTGACTGTATCAACTTTATCCTGTTTCATAATTCTTCCATGTGTGTGTGTGGAAGAGTCATCAATGCATCGAGAATATCTTTCCTTTTGCAGTATTGGTAGGAACAAGCTTTCCTTTTGCAGTATTCATAGGAACAAGCCTCTTCAGATAACAGTTCATGAAGGGGATAAGAACAGTATATATATGATGAAAATAAAATAAGTTTTGATCCCAATAATGGATGTTGATTGGTCAAACTCAAGAGCCGAGGTGAACTGTCAGCTAAATTGTCAGGACTAGGATCAATGGGTATGTTTCATTCGTGATATGCTTCCATTACCATGGAGTGCCTTGTCTCTATGTATGTTTGTGTCTATCTATCCATCCAGTCAACTATGTCTGTCTGTTTATCGTTGGTTCTTATTGTTTTAAACATTCAAAAGAAATAGACATTTTAGCTGAAATTCATGATTTTTGCCATGCTTGAATATGTTACAATAATTGATAAAAATCATTAGGAGTGGGGCAAAAATGGTAACACAAGATACTTCCTACATACTTCTCTGTCCAGACTAAGCATAAAGAACTGTTATTGTATTTGTTTAAGAAAGTTGCATGCCTCTTGAACATGTCTAGGTTCCTTGAATCTTCCAAGTTAATATTTTGAATAAAGCTGTGTGGATGTATGTCAATTTGTGTCCTTTTATTTTGTTTATAGTCTTTGTTCATTAATCTTGTATCATTTATAGCTTTTTCTATTGTATCTTTCTGTGGTGGAATGCAGTCTGGATTCCCAAAAGGGAGAGGTTGCTTTCCAGAGCACAAAGAGGCAGGGAAGCCTGGAAAATTTGTAAAGTTTGCTTTAGTCTGCAAGATTCTGTCTACAGATGAAGAACAGGGAACTCCTCTTAAATAACTACATGTGTTGTTTTCAGTTCCTGGAGTCCCAATATTTTCACTATGATTAATTCAGTCATAAGACAATCCATTTTTAACTGCTCTATTCAGATTTTATTTCTATACTCAGGGAAAAGCAACACCTTAAAACACATAATCTTTAATAAAAATGACAACAGGTCACAATCTTTGGCTAGTAAAAGGAATGGTTGTATTTTTTTTCCAAATTCTACATATGTTATGAAAAACATACACATTCATTGTACTCTACAGGGAAATTATCATATAAGACAAGACACTGCCATCATGCAGTTTCATCCCCAGAAAGAATATTGTGGTCTCCTCCTTCTCTCTTCTTCCTTCATAGCAGGTGAAGATCAGACTGATTTGATAGATGTTTACATATATTGTAGATGAGATGAAAGTTTCATGTGAATTGAAGTGGTAAAAATTCCTGAAGACTTTGTAGAAGGAGTGATAGATAGGAATGTTTTTATATGTGTTATTTTTAATTTTATAAGATTAGTGTTCGCTATTTTAAATAAAATAGTGGGAAAATATTATTTAAAATGTTGTTATACTTTTAAAACAACAGCTGCAGTAGCTTCAGTCTTCTATGTTTTCCTTCTGCTTTTCAGGGCTGAAAACAGTTGACCAGTTGCTTTAATTGACAACAAATGAGTCATATCTTTTGAGTTTCTAAATTTGTCTGTTGTACAACACAAAGAGAAAAGTGGTTAAGGAGTTAAAAACTAACTTTTTCCATTAACCTATCCCCACAAAATCACTGCTATAACAGTTCAGTCTTCCTGAAATTACTTCTTAATTAAGCTTAATTATACTATCAAACAATTACTCAAAATTTGACCTTTTCTAAAAAAGTCAGGCAACAAATATGTGGGTGAGGCTCTGAAACTGTGCTATAAACATCCACAAGAACAATAATCACATTTTCCTTGGTGTCTTTCTTTTCTTTTGAGTTCTACGATTAACATTTGGCTAATCTGTTTATTTTTTCTGAATTACTTTTCATCAAGGTCTGCTAGAAAGATCTTCATGCCTAGTGCTACCTCTGTGTATTTTAAATTAATTCTGAGTAATAAAATATGAAGCTCTGAAATGTATTATTTCTCAATTTTTATTTATTCATTTTAATTTATCCCCATCTTCAATGAATTACATAATTTTGTGCCAGCTTTTAACCACAGAATTCTATTTTACTAAGAGGTGCCACAACTTCAAAGGCCCTGGGCTTCATCATATGCTGGTTGCAAATCAACCAGGAAAGCTCACCAGGTAAAACAAAATCGGAAGCTGCCAACTTCCAATAAATTGGAAGCTCTGTTCTTTCAGATATTTCAAACTTGCCATTTCTTACTGTTATTTCTTTTATATGAGAAATCTGTCATCTTAGGAATATAGGAATATAAGAAGTTATCTTTAATACGGTAATAGTGCTGTAGGATTCAGGAAGTAATTATTTTATTCACATTCTTTCTTGTTGATTGATCTTTCAAATAAGTGACAACATTAATTTGAATATACATATATTCAATTTTTAAAAGGCCAATTTAGGCAAAAGCAGATCTGAAGGTTTAAATGATGTTCCATACCCAGTGCCTTATTTCAGAGAAGGAAATAATTCATTAATAGTAAAACCCTATGCTTTTCTAATACACACTGAATCTCTCCAATGTAAATAAATGAATCAATAAATGAACTCAGGAGCAGATAGTTCATAAAGACTTGGATGACTGAGACAGCTTCACTAAACTTTATTTTGATGATAGGTTTCAGTTTCCCAACAACAAAGGAGATGCTTACACCTTAACTCAGGTAATATATTCTCCATCAATAACTACAGCTTCATATAATTGTATGGTGCCAACTTTTCTTTCTTCAAATCTTTTTCTTTAACCTTTTCTATCAAAAATAATATTTTTAGAAGATGAATGCATCAAATTTCATAATCATATGCTGTTCATTAGACGAACAGTTTAGGCTGATCTATGAATTAAAACAGAAAGCCAAGTTGAGGTACTGGTTAAGGCACCAGACTAAAAACTGGATAAGTTCTACTCCAATTTTAGGAAGCTGGATGACCTTGGGCCAATCAGTCTTTCACAGGCCTAGAAAGCATGACAAACCACTTCCAAAATGTTGTCAAGAAAACTTCAGTTGCTATGGGTCAAACTGGCTCGGCACAATAAAGTAAAATGTAATGCTTCATCCTAAAAGCACAAAAACAATGTTCTAATAGTGATGGGATGTTATTCTCAGAATGCCTACTGAAGGTATTAAAGCATACTTTCATTAATTTTCTTCTGAAAAAAATGGTTGCTGAAATGTAAAAGTGTGATCATAGCAGGAGTAATTTCTTCAGAATAATCATTGCTACAAAGCAAACTTGTGGTTGAGTGCTTTGAGTGTTCGTTCAAAGGAATTACAGGTTTTTCTCCATCTGCCTTCTACCTGTGTGTAATCTAGAGTCACACTGGCTTCTGCTCAAGTGTGCACCCAAAAGATGAAGAGTTTTACCTGTTGGGTGAGGAAGCAATTTTATGGAACATTCAAGACTAGGGGTTGAAAAGAAATCTACCACACATTTGTCTAAGAGTGAAATTGCATGATTGTCAAGATTATCTCAGCCACCGTACAAATGGCTAACAATAAATGGACTGTGGAGTTCTTGGTGCTCTCTGAGCTTGATTGTTTGCTTGTGGACATTTCATTGCCAATTAAGGAATATCAAGTGAGTGTGAAGTTTGCTGCCTGTTAATATTTGTCTATTTTTATATATTTATTTAATTTCTATAGCTGCCCACCTCAACCAAATGATTCTGGGCAGCTATGCAGCAACTTGTCCTGCCAGTGTTGATGGGGGTGTGATTTAAAGGCAAATAATCAAGATCAGAGAGTGTCAAGAATCCCCTAGTTCAATGATGAGCTATAGATATTCTCCTCTATTGGAATAAAGGGTATCCACAATACTTGCATCTTTCATTCTGTTCTTCAATATTCAACATTTGGGGACAGTATACGCTAAAGAGACAGCATATTTGAAATAACCATAAAAAGCAGGTGCTTCTGCATTGAAAAAAGCATACAAGAGATAGTTTATGCTTTAAAAATATGTGTTAGAGAACGTTACATATAGATCTCTATGTTGATAGGAAAGCTTCTGTACACCAACAGAGTTCTTAGTATTTTTCAAACATTTCAAACAAAAGAAAAGAAACTAGAGAGAGAAAAGAGAAACTATTAACAGAACAGAATAATGCATGACATCTTGCAACACCAACCTGGAGCAGATTTAGGCTAATCTGCATGTCCCTACTCAAGTCATTTCCACATTCCATAAATCAACAGGGTGCTCAATGGAGCTGGACAGCAATAGCAAGGTGGTGTGGTTTTTATGAATGAATCCCTCAATGTGAATGATATACACATGGGTGCCATATGTGATCATCGTAACACTTTTGTAAGCCATGTACTGATAAAAGCCTCCGTGGATATATGTATTCACAAGGAGCAAATAATATTGATCTCTCCATACATGTCTCCATTCTAAGGCAACTTAATCTCTGAATCAGTCTGGGAAGGATCCCATTAGATACAAAATGCATGTGTACAATAAACAGCAATAGCAATCTGTATGGATATTCTGTACAAAGAAAATCTCTATGCAGACTCAGCTAAACTGAAAACCCAGCATCAACAGTATATAAGTTGCAATTCTTGATGTATCCCATGGAAAATTGACTAATAATTCATAAAGGATTTAGAAAGTATTGAATAGCTACCATATCAGTCAAAGAATGCCATTCCCTGATCATCATGCAGAGTGAGTGAGTGAGTGAACGAATGAGTGAGTGAATATACCCTCTACTGTTTTTACATATATTTTTCCTTCTTTAAAATAAAATCTCATGTGGTTATAAAAGAGTGTATGCAGCAATATACAGCCAGAAAATATATATATATACATTCTGTATTAAATGAGTGGCTTTTCTTCAATAAGTGTTGGGAGGAAAAGCACACAGTTAAAAATTGTGCAGTTTCTATTTTGTGAATTGGGGAAGAAGAAGCCAAAGTACTGAATGCAACCACAATGGCTCTAAGCTGACATCAAAGCAAAAATGGGGAAGGGGGGAGTCCGCTGAAATGACAGCAGCAGCTGCAGCATCTGCCTCTAAATTAGGCTGTGTTTCAAAGTCTGCACTCAACTGCTAAGCAGTATAAAGACCCAGGAGGAAGGCTGCCCAAGAAAAAGAGCTAGTTTTCCAGGCTAACACATCAAAGTAACACATGCTAAGAAGAGCAATAAATGCATATGGCATACAGTCACTTGCTGCTTAATTGCATTGGGCTTATGAAGCCAAGGAAAAACCTTCCTCTGATTCCTAATTTTCGAGAGTATTTGAGATCTTTTTCTAATGCAGAAAGCTGTCACAAATTGAGAGCAGATTAAATTCTGCCATTGCAAAGCAGCATCCCATAATTTCAAAAATGGAGATTCCCTCTCTGCTTCTCCCACCCTACCACCAGTCAGTAGGACACCTGCAAAATACCAAGTTCATAATTACAGGCTATATAAAAGTAGCAGTTCATGTGTCTGGGGGAAAAAATTATAATGATAAAAAAAACTAAATCTTCCCAATTCAGTAGGTCTTTTTTTGAAAATGAACAACTTTGACATTTGGTATAAAATTAAACTACCGTTTATGTGATACTTTTAAAAATTAAATGCCTACCTAACGATGCTTGTCATAAAAGGAGTAGATTAATAAATACTGGAAATTTTAAAGTCAGAATTATTTCTAGCTTTATGATAGTTTTCATTGTTGCACTTTAACATATTCGACATGATGCAGAAATGAAGGGTTCAATACAGTGAAAGAATTGCAATGTTGGGATTACAATATTTGTCTTCGCTTTGTTCTGGTTTACTTTTCCTAGACTGCCATACTGATATATAAACTGTGTTATGCTAAGCTTTTTGATTAAATATTGCTATTCTTTTAAAGTTATCAATTAAAAGAGCTTAGAAAATGCCTATAAACTGGATAATAAAACTGGTTACTTTCTCTTCTGAGCATTTAACCTGCAGTGTTTAAAAGAATATGTGTATGAATAGAGGGTTAAAGTTGAAAAAAAATCATCTGTAATGCACTCGGGTAACTTGTACATTAGGAGAAACAATTCCAGCAGAAATGAGGCTCTGTGCCTGCCACAATGACAATATTACACATGAAATAATATTGGTTTTTATGCTTATGGATTTCTATCAGTTTAAATGAATTCGTTCAAGGGCATCAACATCAAATATAGAATGCTTTCCAGCATAGTTCTCATCATGAAAATAATCAGAAAGAGTTGAAAGCAAAAAAACAAAACAAGATGTACAATGCTCAAAAAGGAAAAAAGAAAGAAAACAAACACAAATCATTAAAGGATTGCTTTCAGTGATGTGTTTCACAGTGTTGGCAGTTACAATAGAAAATGAAAAATGCAGCTAAAGTAATCATCCTACTTGTTCTGGGCACAGATTCCCCCATACACAATCTGGGTTTCTCCAGGAACTCCATCTGGATAGCTTGGATCAAACACGATTCTGTGCAGACAAAAACATGGATAATGGTTTATGGAAGAGTAACAGTGTACATTTAATCATTTATTTTATGAATTTTAAAAAAAAGTCAGTTTGACTTTGGAAGTCCTTCAACATTTTAGCCATTTTTAAGATCCTTCTCATAGCTTAGCTGAAGAAGATGAGCAGCACCACAAATTTCCATTTATCGTATGTTATTTCTGAGAATGAAACTAGATAAGCAAGTTCTAAGACTACAGTCCTTTTACGATTACACAACAATTTGTTGATAGCTCTTCCCTGCTCTAGAACATGGAGCAGATTATATCAAAGCAAACAATATATAAAAAATAAACTATATATATATACATTTTAAGCCCACAGCTTGAAGATGGCAGGTGAGATCCTGCCGAAACGTTGCAAAGACAATCTCAACCTTACACGGGAAAAGACCCGAATACAACAAAACCAGCATATATATATATATATATATATATATATATATATATATATATATGTATGTATGTATGTATGTATGTATGTATGTATGTATGTATGTATATATATATATATATATATATATATATATATATATATATATATATATGCTTGTATTTCAAATTACTGATTGCATAGAACTATGTATCAAAATGGTCTGATTTGGAAACTGAAATTTGTCCATAATTGAGCTGTTGCAGTAGCTTATCAAATGAATCAGAAAGACAAGCTATCAGCAAAGAGAAGCCCTATCTTTTTGGTGGTAAAACCCAGCATGCTATAAGATGCACTCAATATCTTCTTTGCAATCATTTTGGTTAAGCTTTTTAAAAGTTTCTCCCGAGTCTTAAGAAAAACATATTTACAGAATTCTGAGTCATTGCTAAAGTGCTTTATTTTTCCTAGATTTTATTTTTTTATACCAAAAATGGCTGTTTTATCTGTATTTTTATAAGGTTATTTTGAGATGCACTGCTCACAGAACGATATTAGAAATGTGATTTAGGTAGTTATGAAAAGAAAATCAGATGCATTGTGCACATCAGGAGACAAGTGTCTGTTCCGAGCTATAAAGAAGCCAAATGGCAAAATGCATTTCGGGATGCAAGCCCCAAAACTTTGTATTTGTGTTGAAACATCACACACTAGTATATAAAGGGCAGAGGTTGCATCAAAATGTTATGATACCTACTTCATTATCAGATATTCTTCCATCTCTTTTGGAGCACTAGATCTATAGACTAGGAACTTTGGTGGGGTAAGATAAAATCATTTTAAAGGGGTTGCAGATAAAATTTGATAGTGGAAATGATTAATTTCTCTCCAATGCCTTGGCTAAGTTCATATCTTCCTCTTGCAATCATGTATCTTTATCTTTAAGGTGAATGGATTCTATCCAGTGTTATATTTTTAAGCTATTGGAATAACATGCCACAAGATTTGGCAGATGCTTAAACTAGCAGGAAAGATGATCATAGTGAATTCTATTTTTCTCATATTGCATTTAGTCTTATGGAAACTACATGCTGGTGTGACTGAAGTTATTGGTGATTCCAATCATTACTAATTTCACTCATATTGATTTCAATGAAGTAAAACCAATTTAGATTCAATTCCACTGAAAATTTTGATCAGCCAATTGACTTTATTATTTTACACATCAAACATTTTGCCTTGTTCCATATTTTACCTGGTGTAGAGTGCCCTTTTTTATTATCCAGTAAATTTCCATTTTTTAATTCCAACATTCCATTAACAAATCTTGCCCTGTTTCATCATTTTGTGTATTGTCCACATTACTTAGATTCTGATTTTATTAGGTCAAAGTCCCATAAGTTCCATGAAATTAAATTGGAGTGCATAAAAATCTCAGCTTTTCTTCTTGAACCTACTGGGCCAAGTCATGTTAATTTTGCATCCCATACAATGCCTAGTACACTGCTGTTTTTAAATAAATGTTTAATGAGAAAAGGAGGGAGAAAGGAAACTTCATAGGAAAAAATGCATAAAATATTGTGGAGGTCAGATTTTTAGTTGGTACGACTCAGCATAATCCCAACAGCTTCCATAGAGTTAGAATGATTTAAATTAAATCATCTAGCCTATACAGCTGCTATTACCTAAATGCCTACAGCTTTATAAAATTAAAACTGTATTATTATACTAATGTAATAACATGAATAAAAAATGAATCTGATATAATGAACACATGATAAAAAAATAATCTATTTGCTGTTTGTGCTGCCTTCTTTTGAAATTTTAACTCTGGAAATAAAACAATTTGGGATCCATGCTGTTTTACAGTAACTTTCAGTCTTTTGAGAATTTCACTAACTTACAAATGTCCTGAATCTAGAAATTTGCAACAGGACTTCTGGTGTTTCTCAATTCTTCCCAAGTCCTAAAATCACCAATGTAATTAAGTTTTGTTTTCTTCGTTTTTCTCCTGCTGTTAGAAATCAAATGTGTTGTTTAGCTTTTCAATATGCAACAAAAACTGTATGAATACTAATCTATTTTAACCTCAGTGGATTTAGGATAAAAAGATTGACTTTGTTTATTAATTGTTTTCTCCTAAATAGAAAAAAAAAGTTATTAAAGGAATGAAAAATTCTGCCTTTCAAGAATTTCAAATACAAACTTTGCTTCATTACCAAACAAAAGTGTAGCAATTGATTCTTCCAGTTTTTAATTGAAACACCTACTGTGTGTCAACTCCCTAAACAACCTTTTGGTGAAATAAAAAGAAAAAAAATAAGAACCATAATCCCATAATAGGATTAACTAAAGTTCTTCCAAACTGTACTGTTAGCATTATGGAGTATGAAGATGACTCAGTGTCTTAACCTGAGAATAATGATAGAATTTCTGGAATTAACATTCTACCAGAATCATATCAGTTTGATTTAAATTTCAGAGAATCTTATATGAAGTATATTTAAATATTAGCTAACAAGATATTGAGCCTAAAATAACAAATGTATCCATCACATTTCTTTCCCATCAACTGTATGTTTGAAAAGAATACAATGATACCATGAGTCTTAAGTTGTCTATCTGGTGAATTGCATGTATACATTCTGCATTATTGCTTTTTTTAAATCTCAAACTCCATTTTCCTATTTTCTCATTTTAATCACACACAGATAGTATTATTTATGTTTGTAATTTTGCATCTACCTTTTGCAATTTGCTATAGAAACCTCAAGGTTTTCTTCTAATAATTATGTAGTAGTTCAATATATTTCCAGGCTTACTGGTATACAAAATGTATCTAATATATTTGATCCTACTTTTTATGGAAGCATACCCACCCAGCACAGTTATTTTGAAAGAACTTTCTTTAAGATGGGTTGAGTTCTCCTACTCTTATATATCCTCGTCTGTCCTTATTCTAGCTCATAGCACCACCATTTTATTTTACTTTAACCAAAAACAAATACCACTTCTTACATCATTGTTGTTTTTTTTAATCACAGGAACCATTGAGCTACTGAGGTATCTCAGCATATCAAGATCAGAATCCTTCAGGGTTAACCCTAAGAAATTAAGTACATTATCTGTAGAAGAATCTAAATCATCTTTAAAACATGGCTTCCATTTTGAACACAAGTAGATTTATGTGTATCAAATATATGTTTGGAAAAGGACAGAATGAAGCCTATTTAAATTCCATTTTCTAAAAATAAAACTATAAAAAGCAGATGCTGTAATAGTTCCAATATTTTGTGTCAACCTGCCTCAGATTATAATAGCAATAGCACTTCACAATGCTTTACAGCCCTCTCTAAGCGGTTTACAGAGTCAGCCTTTTGTGGCTGTGTCCTCATTTTACCAATCTCAGAAGGATGGAAGGCTGAGTCAACATTGAGTCTGGTGATATTCGAACTGCCAATTTGCAGGCAGCTGGCAGTCAGCAGAAGTAGCCTGCAGTACTGCATTTTAACCACTGTGCCACCACGGCTCTATATTATAATAAGCTTTGAAGAAAACTCTGAAAAAATAAATATACAGTATTGTGGAGTATTGGTGGTACATCGAAGGCCATCAGTGGTCTATGCTTACAGGCCAAAGCCCACTCATCACCTCACCCTAGCCTGTCCATGACTGATAACTATCAGCTATTGAAAGTCCACTCATCACATCCCATGAAATTATAATGTATTGTTAAAAACAAGAAAATCATATCGATAGAGTTAAACTGCATTCGTACACTATTTGAAAGGTACAATATAAAGCAAAGAAGGAAAGAAAAAACCAGAACACATTCTCTCCAGCAACCAATACCCAGATAATCAGGGGTTAATAAGAGACAAACAATCAAGCAAAAAATCTATACTCCAATCAAGGAACTACGATGAAGAAAATTTATATTATATTATCTAGTTGAGTGATGAAATATCTGCAAGCAAACAACAAAGTTCAGAGAGAAGCAAGGACTCCACAAACGTACATACTTACACATCACTGATGTCACTGTACATAGCTTAATATGAAACGTCTCCATACTATCTCTGAGTGAGCAACATTACACAAAACCATTTCACACAAGATCCTAGGAATCTTGGTTCAGAAATGTGCTCCATCATGGCTAAAAGCAGGAAATGGATGACAGAATCTCTTTTAATTTGTCTTACTTCATTGCAAAGTCATTTTTCTTTTAGCTAATCAATTTTGCTGTTTTTCCTCCTGATACTATTTACATTGCTATTGTCAAAATTATTAGAATAGTTTCATACAAATGGCTTGCATATACATCTAGTTTTAAACAGTTTTAAACAGCTCCTAAGGCACCAATTTTACATATTTACATTTTACATATTTAAATTCCTCAAGGAATTGGTCCTTCAGTAATTTTCCAACTATGCAGTCATTTGCTGAGATCTACAGCCATGTAAATTTCACAAATAAATAAATAACAGGAAGAAACTCAAAAATGTTATAGTCAGACCCATGTTTTAATTCCATAATATTTCTGAAGCAATAGGATATCTGACCATAGACTAGACAATAGACTATAGTCTATGAAGGACAGTGATTCCAAGAGCAAGAGTAACTTGTTGTGTAAAGAGAAGAGTTAGGTTCCATTCCCTGCTTCAGATAAAGAGTTACTCGTGTTGAAACTCTAAGTAGTCAACATTAGCAATGCTGAGCTGTATAAACTAATGTCTTGCTTTATTAGAAGACAGCTTCCTAAATATATTCCTTAATATTCCCAATATTCCTAAAAGCTTTATAATTTTATCCCAGAATAGATAAAATTGTCTTGATAAAAACCCGCTCTTCTATTACAAGAATATCTTTAACCTTAATCATCATTGTACAATTGTACAATTTTTTTTTGAAAAGGTGCTTCTCTTAAAATATTTAACATTCCCTCACTTAAACCATGTTGTTCCAAAGAAGAATGTGTATGGCTCACTTTTAAAGTTTGCTGTTCTTTACACTTTCTCTAGAAACACTTGCCAGCCTTTGAAGAATCCAGATGTTGCACCAGTCACTATCTCTGGCATGCTTTTTCCAAAAGTCAAGAAAAGCTTTGCAAATGACAGATAAGAGATACAGAGATATTTTGAGGCAGAGTAAAATGCTTTCTGGAAGCAAAGTATGTAATGTCTTTGCTTTGATGTTGAGAATAGTCTCTTCCACTGCACTAATTTCAGGTGAATTGCTATGAATAAAAGCAAACATAAATGTACCAGGATAATGTTGCAAGATCCAAAAATTTATTCTTCCAGGTTTTGGGACTTTGTGCTGGACCTCCATCATCAGCAAAATTCTCTCTCTCCAGATGAATTATGTTCTTTGTCCAAGCCAATTTTTAGGTAACAATGTTTCTTGATATGCATTCCTTGTTAGTACAATGTCTCCTATTCCTTTTTTTCCTCTGTGGTCTTCTCTCACATTTACTTGCATAATTTAGACCAGCGTTTCCCAGTTTTGTTAATTTTCTGATGTGTAGCCTTCAGTCCCAGAATTCCCTAGTCAAAATGGCCATCATTGAAAATTCTGGCAGATTAACTCCATATATCTAAAGGCTGGCAAGGTTGAGAAACACGATTTGCCTGATACAATCTACAGATGTTTTTATGTTGAAAAGAAAGAATGCAGCTATGTCATCTTTTCCCCCCACATAAGCTGAGGTTATGTTCAATAAGCATGTCCATATAAACTGTCATTTTTCTTTGAAATACTATTTTTGTTGTTGGTTTTGTCTTATTTTTTTATCAAACAATTTCTTGATGGTCATAATACTCTATGAGTTTCATTATGCTGCCATTAGAGGGCAGAAAAGAGTAAGCATGTAAACAGAAAATGCACATTCAGAACTATAATCTCTGAAAAAGAACTGAGGTTAGATAACAAAATATGTTGCTTTAAATGAATCATCAGAGATAATATGCTGAACCATGAATAATGAATCTTGCAAACAGACATTTATATATACGTATATATTTTGCAAATGGCATTTCTTTCTGAAGGAAGTTGCAAGGTTGTTGCTGACATTGGTAAAACAAGACTAGATTAACAATTCTGCTATATTATCTAATGACTATATACAATACCATCTAATTTCTTTTTAATTTTGTGATGCAAAAGTGCAAGCTATTTATTAGCTGAATTTAGAATGCCATATTTGGAATGAAGGCTATCTATTGTAGTTATAAGTGAATGTGAGAACTACATTTTACAAAAATGTAAAAAATAGTACTGAAGTATTGTGCATGGGTATCTTTTTTTCTTCCTTTGGAAGGGCAAAATGAAAAAGTTTAGGAATGACACTAAAAGGTGATGATAGTTGAAACATGTGTATGCTTGTTCGTGGTTGTGCAAAGTTCAAATTTAAAGTTCCATTTGAATTCAGTATGGTTTCCTTCTGAATAGATACCTGTAAAATTGATCTAAGAAGTACAAAGCTAGTACATCAGGATGTCAAACCCAAGCCCTGTGGGCCAGATCCAGCCCCTGGGTGCTTAGATTTGGCCTGCATGGCCATCCTGGAAATAGTGAAGGACTGACCACGGTGCCTCTGCCAACTAAAATGTAGCCTGGTGAGGCTGCATGTGTTTGTGAGTTGTATTTGACCTCGGTTGGGGGGGGCATGGCCAGCTCGTATCACTTTTCAAGGCTCAGTTTTCAGCCGCGACAGCCTCCAGCAACCTTTTGCCCAGAGCCCAGGCAGGCCGTACGTGCCCCCTCAGCTCCATTTTATCTGGATGCCATCACTGCCCGAAATGAAGCCTTGACGAGTGATGTCAAGCTGGCCATGCCCCTCCCCACACTGAGGTCAAGCACAACCTTGATATCGCCGTCAATTAAATCAAGTTTGATACCCCTGTAGTACATTATAATAACATTTATTTTATATGTTGGAGTGGGGCGGCGCCTAGGAGTAGAGCCTTCTCTGTGGCGGGCCCAGCCCTGTGGAATGACCTCCCTCCGGATATTAGGAATACCTCTGACCTCCGCTCCTTCCGTATTAAGCTTAAGACCCACCTATTCCAAGCAGCTGGCCTGGCTCAACTTTGATTTAACCATATCGCTCCTGACGGGTTTTTAACTGGGTATTTTAATTACATTTAATTTCTAGGGGTTTTAAATACAGTATTTTAATTGTTTTTATCAATCGATCTCCTCCTTATGTATGTATGTATGTTTTAGTGTACCTTTGTTATATGTTTGTTTTGTTTACATATTTATTTCGAATGTTTCGTTGTACGCCGCCCCGAGTCCTTCGGGAGAGGGTGCGGCTAAGAAATAAATAAATATATTATTATTATTATTATTATTATTATTATTATTATTATTATTATTATTATTATTATTATTATTATTATTATTATTATTTGACCATTTCTAAATGATTAAACAAATAAAAACATAAAGAAGACATAGAAAGAGGATGATTTGGAAATAAGAAGAGAGAATATTCTATTCCTTAAATTGCACCACTGCACATGAACGCCAATCAGAAATTAGCCCAATAAAATTCCACATTCTCAATGTCCATTTTCATATTACATTTCTTATTTCACTTAAAAATTATATGGAAATACTAATAAGTGAAGACACATTTTCACAAAGTCACAAGACTTCTCTAGGCATCCTTGTTATATAGTATAATGCATTAGTTATCCTCATTTATGCAAGTATAATAGTTCAAGAAAACAGATTGTTGATGAAAAAACTCTGCATCCTGCTCTACCTCTACTGTAGATGTATGGAAGCAAGTGTATTCAAATAGAAGATGTTCTCTACTGATTCAAAACTTGATTTTGAATTTATGAAGGGGTGGGGATTGATGACAAATGGGTGGAGCTGCAGAATCTGCTGGGATTTTGGTCACAGGAAGAAAGAAAGCCAACATAGTTATAAAGTCATGGAAATTGAGGATTTGGGGGCAAGGAAATCAAAGACCATACCTGGCCTTTTAATACATGCTGAAGGGCTTGTTCCATAAATATGACAAACAGAAAAGAACTACATCTAAGTGTTGTATCTTTAAATGAACAGTGAAGACATTGAGACAACATTATTCAATTATAATTGTTCCCTTTGAAATTTTATCTTGCAGCATCATGTTGAGTGTTTTTAGCACCAAACCCAAGGCCTTGGAAGTGATCTACATGTGCACCCCTGACCTAAAACCTTGTAGAAGGAATATTCATTCCTTGTGGATATTGTGTTTGTTGCATGGCCATAGGCTGTGAAAGAGATTTACAAATGAACCTGTAATTGTGACTTTATAGAAAGAACAATTCTATTTTCACATAGGAAACTAAGTATATACATTTAATAAAAAATAAAACAAGCCGATTTGGCAATATTCTCCACTCATATGGATTTTTTTCAACAATTATAAATGTTCTAGACCTTTATAATACTTCCATTGGACAGCCTCAATAGAGAAGATTAAAATTGAAGAGATCCTGGGTCAAAATTACATTAATAATAACAAATACAGAATTAATATTGAACATAAGGCATACTACTCCAGTCAAGGACATTTTTTCATTTATCTGTTGATTATATTTCTTATAATATATCCAGCCATCTTAAAACCAACATAAAACTATTGCAATCTAGAAAGTTTACCAGAGGTGGCACTGTACATTCAAAGTATTTTTGGATACTACTGAGACACTACCAGTAGTTGTTGAATATCCAGATTTAAAATTCATTAAAATTTAGTTACAATGAATGAATGCCATTTTCAAGTCATATAGATCAAGATACAAGCTTTCATTTAAATAATTTTTATTACTATAGTTATATAAATGTATAATTGCTTAAAATCTCCAATGAGTTCATGGCTATCAAGTTTATCACCAGTAATTGAATAGTTATTCATATCTAGTTTAAAAGTATAACAGTACATAATATAGTCTAGGTTCATTTAGCATTTTCATTTGTAGAGCTCCATATTATGAGTACAACTCTATTTGAATCTCTTTAATATTCATGATCCTCTTACCACTCTGACTGAGAAAGATAAAGCTTTTGATGGCAATCTGAAGAACTTGATTAACAATATACTAATCATCAGTACCATTGACCTGATTCAAAAAAAAAACATTTTCCATTCATCCATCATTCTATTGCCAAAGATGATTACATTACTGTTCCATTTTTAACCTAAATAAAGCCACATGAACTATACATATCATATCCTCTTTTTTTAAAAAATAAGTACACCTTGAAGCAATTTAATTTTAACTAAAATACTAAAATGACCTATAATAACCAATTAGCAGATGAACAGAGGAAAGCAACTTACAAGAGCCCCCAAATAACACAATTCACACTGACTTAACATTAATAAATGTTAAATTGTGCCAAGGAATTAATTTTGCAATAAATTGTTATTGTTGTTATAATATCTAACTAAAGCATATTACAAGAAGTAATTATCCATATATCAGAATGTATTGAATGTAGAGTGTGCACTATAATTATTCCCCAAATTGCTTTTCACTCAAATGGTAATTTTAGCAATAGTGTTGCAGTAACCATAGCTTACCTTTCATCTACTAATTTTTAAAAAAATAATTACATAACATGTAGTCAAAATTACTTGTTACAAAATATGAAATAACACAGAATTATATTTTTCCTTATTGAGAATTATTTCTTACCTTATCAGAGTTTGGACTGGTCTACTCATTTCTTTATACTATCTTACTCCTTAGCTATAGTCATTAGTCATGTAACTTGCATGTTTGAACAGCACATCACAAATTAATTATTAGAGGTAGCAGTTTCATTGGCTTGATGTTAATTTAAACAATCTGGCTATAAAATGAAACAGGCATATACTTTATTGGAAATAATCAAGCCTCTGTTCTGGCTTTGATACATGAGTAAAGAAATGCCTCAGTGGTGGGTTGCAGGCGGTACATCCCAGTATGGGCTTACCGGAGCCTATCCGGAGCACCGGGTACCGCTTCGGTACAGTGCTCTGGAGGGCCCGCCTGCCCGCCCGCACTCCTTACCTGTGTTTGAAGACTTTGGCACTTCCGCGCACCCGCACGACACGTACAGTGCCTGCGCAACACTCCACCAAGCAGCTGGAGCATCGCGGAGCCTCACGGAACCATCGCTGGACGGCAAGATGCATGCACATCTGCTCTGCTGCCCCTCTCCACACCTGTGAATAAACCAGATCACAGGCTTGGCTGTTTGCCACTATTTAATTTGCTGAGATAACAAATCCTTTGGCTGAGGGCCCAGACAACTCACATTCAAGAGAAACACCCAGATAGTCCCAACGAGCAGACACGACTAGAATGAATAGATTTTCTTCACTGCTAATTCGAGCGGTTGTTTCCTGCAAATGTCACCTCCCAACGCCACACCTATAAGCTCTCTTGGGAGGGGCCAATCCACAACCACCTGTGCTTAATCATCTTCTGTGAGTCTGCCTATGTAGTTGCTGCTTCCGTTTCTCAGTCCTTCTCAATCTAGCATCTGAGACAAACTGCCTTTGATCCTCCCCACTGCTCCATGCCTCAGGGATCTCCTGGTGGCCAACCAGCCCCTCTGGTCCCTGCTCTGAATCTGAACCCTGCACAGGGTCCTCCACATCATCCAGGGCAGACTCAAATGATCCCTCACTATCCAAGTCCATCAGCAGCTCAACCGATCCTGCTGGGCCACAACACACATCCATGTATACGATGCCAGGCCTGCTCCAACCGTACTAGTTGGAACGGGATCCGGAACCCACCACTGAAATGCATGCAAATTTCTTCAAGCAATTTTTCAAGTATTCTGTGCCTGAGCATATTCACTCAAATAGGCATGGCATTCATTATTCTGCCTCAATCTGGTATTCTCCACTCTAATCTGCATTGGGTTTCAGGTTGTAGAACTTCCATAAGAGCCCAGGAATTCTGGGAGTTGAAGTCCAACATATAGTTCACTGTTTTTCCAACATGGCAACTTTAAGCTGTGTGAATTTCAATTCCCAGTATTCCTCAGGAGTCTACGCATCTTAAAGTTGCCAAGTTTGAAAAATACTTATCTATAGGGTAGCAGAATGGCAAACTAATGCATGGAATGTATGATCAATCTGTGAATTTTTCACGTTTATCATCTTTGCATGCTGACTTTGATTTAATACTTAACCAAGTTACCGGAAGGCCCACTTACTCTTAAACCATCTATGATACATTTTTAAAGCATTAGCAGAACAGTTTGATATCCTTCTTCACTGATTCACCTATTATTAACAATTAATTCTGTTTTCTTTCTTTGTCGGACAAGAATATTATGGAATCTGTTGCCAGGAATTCAGCTTGGCCTACTCATTTTTACACTTTTGTTGTTGTTAATTGTGAAGTTGTGTCCGACCCACCGTGACCCCATGGACAATGTTCTTCTAGGCCTTCCTATTCTCTACCATCCTCTGGAGTCCATTTAAGCTCACACCTACTGCTTCGGTGATTCCATCCAGCCACCTCATTCTCTGTCATTCATTTCTTCTTTTGCCCTCAGTCTTCCCCAGCATTAGGCTCTTCTCCAGTGAGTCCTTCCTTCTCATTAGATAGCCAAAGTATTTACGTTTCATCTTCAGGATCTGGCCTTCTAAAGAGCAGTCAAGGTTGATCTCCTCTAGGACTATTGGTTTAATTGCCTTGCAGTCCAAGAGACTCGCAGGAGTCTTCTCCAGCACCATAGTTCAAAGGCCTCAATTGTACACTTTAGGAGGAGGCTTAACATATATTGTTTCAAAATTTCATATTTTTATGGTTGATTTTGTGATTTTAAAATTATTTGAATTTTAATGTTGCTGCATTTTGTGATTTTAACCATTTTTGTCTCCCTAAACCAGGCAACTGACAGTATATAAATGTGACAAATAGTAAAAAGCTAGGGATTATGCATAGTTTTGAAGCGGGAAATGGATGTTTGCATATGTAAACCTTGAAAACAGTATTGCACATGTTGCTGCCTTAGCACAGTTTAAGTCATCAGGAATAAAGTGATGAAAAATCAGACTAAATAATTTCTCTTCAAACCAATTTTAAATCCATGCTGCAGCCAAAAGACTGCTATTATACTGCACAGACTGACAGATTAGCAATCTGAATTAAGCATTAAATTAACTGTTCCACTTAAAGAATCCTTAAGGCTGCAATCCTAGACACATTTACCAGGAAGCAAAGCTTGTTGAACAGTGTAGGAATTATTTCTGAGCGACATGCATAAAATTGCACTGTATATAATTGCTTTAAAAAGCAACACATCCATGAATATTATGAATATGTATAAAATATAAGAAGAGGTTTCATTATGTTGTAAGAAAAGAATTTGGTACAGTTAAAATTTAAAAGGAAGCTTAATAGTTTAGATAACAAAATTTGGGGGTTTCTTTCTTTCTTTTTCTCAATCCATTTAAAGGTAAAGTGAAAAGCTAACAAAAGGTGATGATATGCCACCTCCGGTATATTTGTTAATCTGAGATGTTTTGAAACCAATCCAGATATTTTCTTTTTTCTTCAGGGAATAACTCCATGGAAGATGCTGTGTAAATATATTTCATTTTAAAATCTATACTGGCGATCTAATGAGTTTTCTGAGCAACTCTTTCCCACCTGTGATTGAGGTCAGGTTTAGTCTTGGCAATTAAATGCCCTACTTGTGCTCTACAGTGAGTTCCACTAATAAAATCATATTAATGAGATTTAATTTCCCACTAATATGAATACAGGTAATCCTGAAATTGTGTTGTTGCAGTCAACAAATCCTGATCATATGACTGTGAAATGCCTTGACAGGTCAAGAAGCTTACCTACCTAGCATGCAGTTCTGTGATCATGGGGGCAAGGAGAGGCAGCACAAGCATTTGTGCAATTGTGGCTGCTTTACAGGGTGTAGAGCATCCATTTCATGGCCATCATAATCTTGAACAGTCATAAATTGATCAGTTGTCCAAGCTACGTGTATATGATTGGGAAAACAGCAATCATTTTATTTAATATGGAATAGGGTGGGATTAAACAACCAAAGGTAGGTTTCACTATCTGTCAGTTTGCTTGACAACTGCCAATACTGAGTCACAATGTAGAACGAGATAAGAAGAAAAGCTTCTGATGCTCCTGCTCAGCACAACATCTACACTTGTTACGAGCCAGTCATGTTGATCGTGTACAGGGGGTACAGCACTTTTTAAAAAGAAATGATCAATTATGTTCAAAAATATCCTGGCTGACAGATAACGAGGATGAAGGGGACACAAAATGAAGCTGAGAGAATGATTAATAATAGATGAGCTCCACTCTAACTCAAGTAAGTGGCAGGAGTGGCAGAGAATTACCGAAGAGGCTACAGCTACAGATAAAAAGCACATCAACGTAGATATTTATTAAGGTGACCAACTTTTTTACAATGAAAAGGAGGACAAATAAATTGGAAAAAAATATCGTAAATAAAAGAAATATTTTATTCATTGCAACAATAATACACTAAAATATGGTATATGCATAATAAAAACATTTGCAACATTTTATATTGTAATTATGCTTACATGCCTGCTAATTATTATTTAAATGAGTACTTTTCCATTGAATTAATATTTTTGTCAATGTATCATCTTCTAACAATATATTGAAAATATCTGAACAAGAAATATCCTTCATATTGAATTTTATGGCAAGTGCTGCAGCTAGAGTATCAACATTCAATCTCGATTTCTCACTTGTCGAAAAATCATTGGCAGTTAAAAAAAAAATTCTTTCAACTGCTGCATTAGTTCCAGGGCAGCACAACATAAATTGAACAAGTATAAATACATGTTCACATGGAATATGTTCATTTTTGAAATGGCTGAAAATATCCATCCATCTTTTATCAATTTCAACATGTTGATTTTCCCATTGTATTAATTTTTCAGAATTTAAATATACATTCAGTCTTCTAATTTCTTCAAAGAGACAATTGTCGTCTATTTTAATGTCTAGCATTTCTTTAGATAAAAATTCAACACAAGATTCAATATCTGTTCAATATACTTGCGATGAAGTAAAAAAAACACCATTAAAAACTGTTTAATAAAACGTGATTTGTACTTACCTCTGTATAATTGAATATTCACTGAGAAAGAAATAATAACCATGAGTCATTAAATTGCTGACGTGCCGTGAGTCTACTGCGTGCGTATGTGCCATGTTGTGTTTCGGTAAGAAGTAAACAAAGCCACTTGCATGCGGCGCTCTCTATCAAGGTCTCCCATGCTGAGCGCATGCATCTCATAATTGTGTCTTATACCGCACTATACCGAGTCTTGACGAATTGTCATGTCAAATACAAATACATCACATAACACGCAACAGATTAGTCTTCAAATATCGAAAAGGAGGACATGTAGGAGGACACTTTTCGAGGGAGGACAGAACTTACAAAAGAAGGACTGTCCTCCCTAAAGGAGGACGGTTGGTCACCTTATATTTATAAGCACGCATTATCGGCCCACCTGTAATATCAATCACCATGATAACCAGTGTCACCAAAGTCAAAAGGAAATGGAGGAAATAAATAGCCCTGCTACATTGAACAAGAACAAGATGGTAGATCCATCCCTGTGGAAACTCATCCCTGAAGAAATAAGATTGTGCCCATTTTGACAATCTTTCAGAAGGCCCTGAAGACCTGGTCTTGCCAATGGGCCTGGGAAAACCAAAGTAGGATGGAGACCAACAAGTGGCTTCTTTGATTGATAGTTGTAGACAAGAGCTGGAGACATTGCTTTTAACTGTTTTTATATGAGACTTTTAGGTTTGTATGCTACCCAGAGTCACTGAGAGTGGATTGGGCAGCTATATAAATTTTCTTAAATAAATAAAATAAAAAGTTTGATTTGAGATTTTCTTTGAAAATATTCATTCATTTTTCATGTTTTAAAAGTATCTGGTAGTATTCAAATGTCACCCATATGATTGTTAAGACTGCTGCCAGACACAAAAGAAGTAATCATGATGAAACATGTCACCAGGAAGTTTTAACAGCATTAGAAAGTGTACTTATTGAAATCAAAATGGATTAAAAGCTGGGAAGGAATATATCTCTCCCCACCCACCCACCCAAGCTACAATACTGCATACTCCCAGGCAGTTTGCTATTAAATTTAAAACTCTCCTGTAAGTGAATTAATTGCAGCACATTAGAGATAATATTTTAAAGGTGACAACATAACAAATAGACTTTTCCTTGATTATTTTAAGATCCTATTAAAGTAAAAAGGTCCAACAATATGTTATTTTGGGAGGTAATGAATATAATTTGGAGAAAGAAAAATGGTGCAGCTCCACAGCACTGAAATTTGTGGCCTTGAAAAATGTTATTTTAAAGCTGTTTGCCTTTTAAATGGCAGCGGTCTGTACATCTTTTTATCTAGACTCCATCAGGCATACTATTGTACCTAAAGGCTTAAGGACTGAAGAAGACTAAAGGAATACATCATGTCAAAATCCTGAAATAGGAATTATTATCTTTCTTGCTTCTGTTCACGGCTGTATTATGTCATCAAATCACATCACAGTGTAATCAAAGATGAATAAAATATTTCCCCCCTTTACCTTAAATGCTTTTCCTGTCAATTACAATCAAAGGACATGATTTCAGGTCTGTCAGTTGGCTGGGTTCCTTCTGACTGATGATTCTGAAACTGCAATCTACTAAATATAAAATGAATCAGAGAATTCTCCAAATGGGTCTGCCATTAAGAAAGAAGGTAGTGGGGTTTTTTTCCGCCCACTGGGGACAGAAAAATAATTGGTCTTTAAAGAATGAAATCAAAGATCTTAAAAATGACTGTTGTGTTCCTTTCCTCCCTCTCTATTATTGACATTTTCATCTGTACTAAAATTTCACTTATTTCCTCTTAAGAAAAGCTCTTAACAGTATTTTAATCAACTAGCTCTCATCTTCTGTGCCGTTAAAGTAAGTATTAAGATCTTATTTTTTTATAAAACTCTTATTTCTGGTCCATATTATTAGGTATTTTGTTATCCCATTGCAGGTACAACTTCTAGGCAGTGTACTAGCTTGATTACATCATTAACTATAATCAAAAACAGTTCCCCAGAATGATTTCAGCTTAGTAATAGGGACTGCTTCCTTTGATCCTCAATGCATCATTTTACAATAGGTTGCTCCTCATTTACACTACAAATGCGGGTTAAAAAAAGTGCTATCTTTGCAAGCAGTGCTGGATAAAATATAACAAAATAATAAAATAATCAGTTCATCAGTTTTTTATGCCAGTTGTTTTCAGTAAGGAACAATCAGTCTTTTTCAAAAAAAAAAGTTAGATTGTCCTACATCTCATCTCTGTATAATATTGCTCTGCATTTTCTGCTTTGTGGCATTTTAACTCTCCTTATGTGAGTGTGTGTATGGGAATATATTAATAAGTCATTTCATATTCTGGTGAAGCTAAATGAACTTGATCACTCTTTCACTGAAGTATTTTAGATGTACATGCAGGGCAACATTTTATTTGAATGTACTAATATACTTAATAAAACCATCACATTGCTAGATAGTGTGCTTTTTATGGTTTCATTTGTAATATTGCTATCACTGATGAGCAAATATGAACCTACAGACTATTTGAATAATGCATGTCATTATTGGGAAAGTAATATTTCTTTATGTGTTGAGAATAGGTTTTGTGGCACTTATTTGAATGAGCGCAATCTGTGAGGCCACAAAAATTTTACACACTGGATATCACGCACAAGGTAAAAAATATTTGCATTGCCTGATTTGGCAATCCTTTCCCATATGTCAGTGCAGTTATGGAATATGAATTTTAATGCATTTGGCCTTTTAAAAAAATCTGCACAGTATTTGCTGAAGGATATAAAAGGAGATCCTCTGGTTGGCTGACATGCTAATGTGGAAGAGACTGAGGAAAGCAGAACATCTTGCATAGAAGACAATTCACTCAGTGTTTTTCCAGTGAGACCTGTTTATGAGGGCAACCTGGTCCACCCAAATATGGGACGGAGCATAATACTTCTGCTTTCGCCTTTCAGCCCCAATCCAGGAGTCTTCACAGGTCATCGCTTCCATGACAAACTATTTTGTGTTAAATTTAAATTTACCAACATAGAAATAAAGGGAGACTGAAATTGCTATATCAGTCTCCCTTCATTTCTTTGTCGGTAAATTTAAATTTAACTAGACAATTCATTGTTTCAGATACTATAAGATCTTACATACATGGTAATGGCTTATTTCTAATCTCAGTACTGTAATCTATGTTTGAATACATATCTATTCTATATCTATCTGTATATGAGCCGTGGTGGCACAGTGGTTAGAGTTTAGTACTGCAGGCTACTTCTGCTGATCACTGGCTGCCAGCAGTTTGGTAGATCGAATCTCACCAGGCTCAGCCTTCCAGCTTTCTGAGATCGGTAAAATGAGGACTCAGATTCTTGGGGACAATATGCTGACTCTGTAAACCGCTTAGAGAGGGCTGTAACACAGTACATCACACAAATGTGTAGCTATGTCATCAGGGAAAATATTCAGTCTGAAATCCAAATATATGCTTAGTATACATATAATTAAAATTCAATTCCCAAAATTCCATTTAGCTATAATTAGAGATCAGGTGCAGGGAAGATATTTATTGGAGAAGTTACTATCTCCAACCTGATGTCTACAAATATGTTGAGACTATAATTGCAGAATTTCCAGCCAGATGGAAGATGCCTATTATAGAAGATTAGATATACAATTTATTTTATTTATTTATTGATGAAAATGTATATGGCTGCTTAATTCATTTTCAGTTACTATGGGATCTTACAAAGATAAGTATATCTTACAAAGATCCAATACAATTCCTAGTGAACTGTACAATACTCAACAATTGCATAATACAAAGAAATGTTTATAGCATACATCAGGAACCTTGATTTCCCACTATAGCCACTCCTAATGTTTATGATGGTCAGATGATGGTCATGGCTTGGAGAGTCTTTATCTTTTCTGCCAGGACCCATTCATAGAATTGAAAGAGATCTGAGATGTCATCCAGTCCAAGCTCTGCACATTGCAGGTCCATTGCTATTGCTGTCAATTTTCTTACTTTCTCTATGTTGCCTGTTTATCCCCTACATGACTTTTCTTCAATATTATTGCATATGTTACATTCAATAAGAAGGGTGAGCAGATAATAGTATCAAGAAGAAAGTCCTAACATTCAAAGGAGGGGATTAATTGATGACAACTTACAACCACACTGTCAACTCTGAAACAAACCTGGCTGGGTTCATTTTGGAGGCTTCAGGGTTGCCACAATGCAAAGAAGAGATAGAGAGGGGAACTTAGTTAGATGAGGGTTTTGTAGCCAAAACAAAATAGTTTTCCTGTGAGAACCAAGGACATTCCAACATGTGGCTGGAGAAGGAGAGGTGAAGTAACCAGGCAACCATTGCCCACATTGTTTGGGCAATGTGACTGATTGTTTGGGGGAAGGGAGAACTTTCACTTTTTTAATCAGGTGAAAACTGCGAGAACTTCCAGAGATGGTTTTCATCAGTTTGTGCCAATATGATATCTCCAATCAAACTGTTCTTTGAGGAATATGCCTGCCTCGGAGTTCTGCTTTCTCTGGAGCTATTACCATATTTTTCAGATTATAAAACACACCTTTTTTCCTCAAAAAAGAGTTTGAAAATCTGGGTGCGTCTTATACACTGAATACAGCATTCTTTTGCCTCCTGAAGCCCCACCCCTTCACCATCATGGCTGTGCATACCCTTATGGAGACTTTCAGAGAGCTCTGGGAGCTGGGGAGGGCAGAAATGAGCAAAAAAGGACATTTCCCCCCCCCCAGCTCCCAGCAGCTCTCTATAAGTCTCCATAAGGCTATGCATGCAATTTTTTTGACAAGAAAACGGGCCATTTCATGAAAAATGGGCCGTTTTTTGCTCCTTTTTGGCCCCCCACACCTATCTAGGAGCACTCTGCAAGCTCCCCACCCCCAGGCTATTCATGCCTTTTTTTAAAAAAAAATGTTCTGTAGGGACAACAAGGCAGACAGGGACTGAGGCAAGGCAGGTTGAAGCTAACACAACCTTTATTAACAGTGACAAACAGCTCAAATGTAAGGCAAACCTCGAACCAGCAAACAGCAAAGCAAATAACAGCTGACAGCTCTTTTATACTAGAGCTGTCAGACACTTATCCAATCAGGTAGCTAGATTCTCCCGCCAGCAAGCTGCTTGCATCTTAGCCAATCAGGAACTAGCAATGTAAGTCAATGGCAGGGAACTTCAATACTTAACACCCTTCTCCTCCCAGTTGGCACATGCATAGTCCACCAAGTACGCCGGCCGGCAATGGCTCCACCCTGATCGTCTCAGTTCAAGGGCAGCGGTCAAAGGAGGAGTCTCTGCTGGCTGGGCCTGCAGAACTGTCGGAGACTGAGAGGATGAGACGACGGGAAGAGTGTAGTGGACTAACTGGACTACAAGGTAGGGCAGGTGACGAGAACGCATTGGAGAAGGGTGCAGAAGTGGCTTCTAATGGTGTTAGTTCACCAGGGCAGGATTGGGCCTGTCCTGGTTGTTGATCTGCTGCACTGGGAGGTCTCTGACGAAGGTGATTGATGTGTCGGCACCACTCTCACTCATCGTCGAGCTGGACCCTATAAGAGTAGGCTCCAGTTAGATGTGTTATTAGGCCGTGGAGCCACCTTGGTTTAATCCCCTGCACACCCAGTCCAGCACTTTGGAGAGGACAGGGTCTGATGCAGATAGCCTGGCAATATCCCAAAGGTTTGGGCATAGACAAGGTCTCCCACATTAAAAGTTTGAGTTGAGTCACCTGTGTTGGGGCTTTTCTCTGCGGCATAGCCGGGATGCAGCCGGTGCAGAGTTGTCCAGAGCCGGCGACCCATAAGTCGTTCTGCGGGACTTTGGTTGGTAACTGGGCACGGAGTTGTATGCTGCGCCAGAAGGTATTGGGACAATTTGTTATGCCAATTTCCTGGACCCAGGCGGCCCAATGCCTCCTTAGCCGACCGGACAGTTCATTATGCCAAGCCATTTCAGCCTGGTGAAATGGAGCCGTGGGTGCATGTCATATGCCATGCTGGCCTAAAAACATCTGAAGGGTGCCGACGTGAACTGGGGCCCGTTGTCCGCCCCCTCCACGTCAGGCAGCCCATGGGTTGCGAAAAGTCTCCCCAGCACCTTAATGACAGCCTCTGAAGTGGTGGAGGGCATGAGTGCCAGCTCCATCCACTTCGAGTAGGTATCAACAATAATTTAAAAATTCTGCCCTAAGAACAGGCCAGCGAAGTCCATATGGATTCACACCCATGGAGCATGTCCCACTCTCTGACGGGCACTGATGGGTCTAGACTCCTGGCACTGTTGACAGGCAGCTACCCAGTCCTCTATCTCCTGAACAATTTTGGGCCACCACACATAGCTCCGGCCCAGCGCCTTCATGCACACGATGCCCGGGTGAGCAGTGTGCAGGCAACTCAAAATTGGCGCCCTAAGCTTGGGGGGTGGTACTACCCGGTTTCCCCATAGAAGGCACCCATTGAGAATGGACAGCTCATGCTGTCGTACGTAAAAGGGTTGGAACTCCTGACCAAGTGGCCATTGTGGCCACGCCCTGCACACCCAGTCCAGCACTTTGGAGAGGACAGGGTCTGATGCAGATAGCCTGGCAATATCCTGGGTGGCTACTGGCATGGCTAATTCTTCTACGAGGAGGACCGAGGCAGCGGGAGCAGGGTCCTCCACAGGTGCCGGCAAAGGGCAGCGACTGAGGGCATCCGCATGCCCCAAATTCTTCCTTGCCTACAGACAAGTTGGTAATTGTATGCTGCCAGAAAAACTGTCCAACTGGACATTCTAGGTGACAAAATTTGAGGGGTTTGGTGGTCACCCACCAAAAGAGCCAAGAGAGGTTTGTGGTCAGTGACCAATTGGAAGGAACGACCATAGACATAGTCGTTAAAATGCTTAAGAGCTTCTTTGTCTAGCTGACTGTAGTTCCTTTCCGCAGCTGAGAGTGTGCAGGAATAATAGGCAATTGGGGCTTCAGAGCCATTAGGAAGGACATGGCTCAGAACAGCCCCAATGCCATAGGGCTATGCATTGCACGCCAAAACCAAAGGGAGGTGGTTATTGTATTGGACTAGCAGTGACTGGGACGTGAGAATGTCCTTAACCACCCAAAAAGTATGGGCTTCCTTGGGACCCCAAAGCCAGGGCGTCTTAGAGTCCAGGAGCCTGTGCAGAGGGCAAAAATGGGGCAAAAATATGGCATAAAAATTAAGGAGCCCTAGAAAAGTCTGAAGCTCTACCTTAGACAAGGGTGTGGGCGCTTTTTTGATGGCCTCTATTTTTGACAGGGTAGGGTGGATGCCTTTGGCATCCATGAGGTACCCTAAAAATTCCACACTGGGGACCCCTATCCTGCATTTACCTCACTTAAGCTTTAGCCCAGCCTGGCGAAAATGGCTCAGGTCTGCCCTTAACTTCTCAATGAGTTTGGCTTGATCCCTGGCAGATACAAGCACATCATCAAAATAGGGTATTACCCCTGGCAGCCCCTGAAGCAGTCTCGTCGCCTGGTGATTTGAAGCAGCTCTCTCGGTGACTTTGCTTTTGTCCTTTACCTCAGAGCAATGTGAGTCAATGGCAGGGAACGTCAGTATTTAACAAACAACAGGCCCATTTTCATGAAAAACTGGCCTTTTTTGAGAGGTTTGCAGAGTGCAAAAACTTTTTTTCCCTTTTGGAAAGCTCTTTAACTGATTGATGAGAATTACATTGATCAAGTGCTGTACCAGCAGAATCACCTACCTATCTATTGTATTTCTCTCTCTCTCCCTCTCTCTCTCTCTCTCTCTCTCTCTCTCTCTCTCTCTCTCTCTCTCTCTCTCTCTCTCTCTCTCTCTCTCCCTACCTACCTACCTACCTACCTACCTACCTACCTACCTACACACACTCTCTTTCTCTCCCTACCTATCTACTGTATTTCTCTATCTCTATATCTCTCTCTATTTCTCTCTCTCCCACTCTCTCCCTTTATCTACCTACCTACCTACCTTCCTTCCTACCTACCTAATTATTCTCTCTCTCCCTACCTATCTACTATACTTCTCTGTCTCTATTTCTCTCTCTCTATTCCCCTACCTGCCTACCTACCTACACACACATTCTCTATCTCTACCTACCTACTGTATTTCTCTCTCTCTCTCTTATTTCTTTCTCTCTCTCTCTCTCTCTCTCTCTCTCTCTCTCTCTCTCTCTCTCTCTCTCTCTCTCTCTCTCTCTCTCTCCCTCCCTTTATCTACCTACCTACCTAACTACTCACTCTCTCTCCCTACCTACCTACAGTATTTCTCTCCCTCTCTATCCCTCTATCTACCTACCTACTTTTTTTAAAAAAAATTGCCTCTTCAAAACCTTGGTGCATCTTATACTCCGGTGTGTCTTATACTCCGAAAAATATGGTACTTAGAACCATGACATACACTTCCCCCACCCAAAGAAATATCTAGGATGGAAAAAGCATGCCTTCAATTATCAAAACGTGTGAATTAAATCAGTATTAATAATCCCTATGCCTTTCCTGAAAGTAAAGATAGAAACACTAATAACAAGGTTTTCCTACTTTTCCCCTTAAAAACAGAATAGTAATAATATGTCTTTTTACAACACACAGGTTGCCAGTTATTTCCTCAAAGTTACCTAAAATCCTCTGGTGTCCCCAGGCTCTCCCCCTTCAAGAAAGAATTCAGCCGTTGCCATGCCAATGACAATCCCAGAAGCCTGTGTTCTTATTTTTTCTTTTTCCAGATATTCACTTGCTAAGAGCAGTGGGGGCAAAATAGAAAATACAAATTGGAGGTTTTCTTGACAGGTGGCAAGTAATATTCATCCAGGAATCTTCTCTCTCTAAATTTGTGTATCCATTGCTTCTTCGTATGCATGCCAACCCCCTCCCCTCTTATATCTACCATAATCTCATGTAAATTAGCCACTATTTTCAGAAAGGCATTACTCAATTGCCTGAAAGCACAATAGATACACAGGGTGAACATTCTGCGTCCATCCGTCAATGTGCTAAATGCTTTTAGGGCAACAAAAATATTTTAAAATTTCAAATAATTATAAAAACCTTGCTTGCTATTGCATAATTATTTTATAAACCACACAGTATACAACCGTTACTCGTCTCGGAGACCATCTTCACACTGTACCATATGGCTAATGACTTCTATTGTGCACCACACCATACTGTGTATTCTTTTCTCATCATACTGTATTGGCTACTGAATGAGTTTGCAGTTAATGTACGTGTTACCCTTTCACTGCATGTTTATTTTATGAGATTGTGGCATCTGTTTTTGGTCTTTGCTCTAAAAGTGGCAGAGTTCTGCTTCCAGGACTTGGATATTACCTCAATATTAATTTCCCCAGACAGGCTTAATTTTTTTTTTTTGTTATTATTGTTTTTTTTTCCTCGGGTCTATAACTTTTCATCCAAGCTTATTATACCTCTTTCTTTCAATCTAAATTCTCCAAAAATCCAAGTTTATCATTCATTCTCTATTCAAATTCAAATACATGAACTTCAATCTACCATTTATTTATGTTTGAATCAAATCATTTCAGTTCTAATGATTTTCTCTTATAGAAAGATACACAGCTCTTTAAACTTCCCAAGCATTAACTTTTTAAACACATTTTTACTCTAAAAATAAAATACGCTATAGTCGTCCATAACCAGTCTCAATACATAAGCAGCATTGTGAGCACTTTGTATTTGTTCCTGTTATATTCATGCACCCATAAAAATGTTTTTGCATTATTTACCACCTATTTAAAAATTCAGCAAGAAAAACATTTTTAAAAAATCAAATATATTATAGTTGTGTACTATTGGAGACAATTAGAATGCAAATAAGTCTTGTGGTTTCAAGAGTTGATGTGATTTCAGAATTATGAGAAAAACAAAACAAAGTTGGAAGATGTTGTCTACTTTTACATTAGGTTTTCTTTTTACAGAAAAATATAATGCAGTGCTTGAATGTTCCAGGTTCTTTCTTTAAAATCACACCTTACGGGACCCAGGAAACACATCTCCATTCTCTATGATTGCCTCCATTCTTTAGAACTATATCACTCCCCACCCATTATCGCAATATATGATAGTCCTTTAATTCTGCTTGCTTTGTGCCATGAAGACCCAGCTTTTCCCCAAGGCATCAGGGTCTAGGTGAGCAGAATCTTTTTTGGTTGCTTTATTATGGTACTTGGTTGCTACTTTATCTTTTGTATTTTATATTTATATATTGCACATGTTTTACTGTTATATGGAGGTTTTTTTTCTGGTTGATTGCCTGGTTTCATGCAGTGTTCTGCCCAGAGTCACAGTGTTTGAGTTGGATAACATTATAAATCTAGAAAGTAAGTAAATTAATAAATAATATATTCAGTTGGAGGAGAGAGCTCCATTAGCTTTCAATTTAATCATTTTGTTCCATCATCTTTCAATCCAGATATCGGTTTTTATTCTAACATAGATATTAAATTGCTTACCAACACTGGATTATTTGTTACCTGCACTAGTTTGTCAATGTTATAGTAACAGAGTTCATATACAGTTCTTCAATTTGATTTCCCATTATTACAATCCTGTCTTTCCTCTACCAGTATGTTAGCAATGTAGCATCTGACAAAGTGGGCTACAGACTACAAATGCTTCGGTTAGTTTCTCAAAGCTGTGCAGTCCAAATATTTCTGAAGGATACTTCATTAACATGATTCTGCTTTTGGAGAGGTGTGCATGCTATTTAGAATCTCAAGCACTTCAAATCAGCATATTCCACTTTAAAAATGAGATAGCTGCTTTGAATGTGTTCATAACTTGCAATAGGATATTATCAATTTGAAATGGTTGAATTTAAAATCTTTTGCACATCCCAAGTCTGTGTGGTTGTTTGTGGCTAAGATTCTGCATTGATCTTTCTGCCACCTGAAACCAATGAAAATAATAACCTTTTGGGGAATAATCACCTTTTTTATTTTATTCAACATGTTATATGAATGGACTTGATCAAATGGACTATTTTAATGCCACCCATTAGTTTTACAAAATATTTGTTAAAAAGGGGGGTGAAAACTAATTGAATTGGATATTTTCATGTCTTGTATGAATCCACTAAGATATATCGGGATATAAAATAAGTCAGCTATTGATCTAAGTGCTAATGTGGAAAATAAATTAAGTATATTAATTGCACCCTTAGTATTCTCTGATGTTTTGTGGCTTAATCCAAGCCATTTAGTTGGTCATGGGCAGGGTGCTATGCAAAATCCCAAATAGGTTGATTACACTCCATTCTATTCCATTTATTGTGCAAATCAAGCAATTGTGCCTGTTTATGCAAACATCTGGCTATAGTACAAGAAGAGGAATGTGTGTGCATGCATATCACAAATTGATTTATAATTACCATATTTTTCAGAGTATAAGATGCACTTTTTCCTCCCTAAAAGAGGGTGAAAATTTGGGTACATCTTATACACCAACTGTAGCCCCACCCATCCATGGGCCCCCACCCTTTTGCCTCTGCCTCCCAGCAATTTACCTCCTGCAGCAAATGGGGAAAATAGGGTTTGCGGAGGCAGCAATAGGCTATGGCAGCGATGGCGAACCTTTTTTGGCTCGCGTGCCATAAGTGGGGGGAGCGCAGGGGGGTCGTGTGTGGGAGTGCCGCACCCATAATACAATGCATGACCCCCAGTGCGCATGCACGCACTATAGGCGCTCCCCCTCCCATTTTTACATGCTTTTTTCACCCTCCCCAGGCTCCAGAGGCTTTATAGGAGCCTGGGGAGGGCGAAAACAGCCTCCCCCGCCCCCCCCGGATGCCCTCCGGAGGCGTCAGCGAAGCCTCCGGACAGTCCCTGACGCCTTCGGAGCGCTCAAAATGACTCTCCGAGCAAACCGGAAGGGTCGTTTTGAGCGCTCCGAAGGCTTCAGGGACTGTCCGGAGGCTTCCCTGACACCACCGGAGGGCTTCCGGGGGGGGCGGGGGAGGCTGTTTTCGCCCTCCCCAGGCTCTTATAAAGCCTCTGGAGCCTGGGGAGGGCAAAAAATGGCTTTAAAAAAGGGTGAACTCAGCTGGCCAGCGCGCACATGCACGCTGGCCAGCTGACAGGGCAGCGCCTCGCGTGCCCTGACAAATGGCTCCGCATGCCACCTGTGGCACGCGTGCCATAGGTTCGCCATCGCTGGGCTATGGCAATACCTGCAGCCTGAAACAACTGATCATTGGGAAGCCCGTGCTGAAACTGAAATTGAAAGTGAAACGGGCTGTTTGCTGCAAGGAGGCAAATTGCTGGGAGGCATAGACAGATTTTTTTTCTTGTGCTAATCAGGCAAAACTGAAATAAGCTGCTGTTTGCTGGAAGGTGGAACATCAATAACTATAAATGCCTATAGAATGTTCATATTATTAGACTTATTTTTTGAAGACTGCTTTATTATTGTTCTAGATAATTTAACAAAATGAAGTTTTTTAAAAAATAAATGCTTGATCTGAAGAGACCCAGTGCTATTGTATCTTCTTTTAAATAGCAGAGAATAACGTATACTTCCAGAAAGCCACTGCAATTTTAATAGCATTCGTACAAGTGTAGTCCAAAATGTAACACCACAAACAATATATTTAGTTGTTCTGTTTACTGTTTGCTGCAAGGAGGCAAATTGCTTGGGCAGATTTTTTTCCCCTTGTTTTCCTCCCCAAAAGCTAGGTGCATCTTATACTCCAACAAATACAGTATATTTTAATTTATGTCTGTATGCTAATGACAATATATTTCTTGCATGTCATATGAGTTAGATGCGCAACATTTGAATCTGAAGTAGGCAAGGGTGCTTTGAACAAACACATTTGCTGCAATTTTGGCTTTTCTTTAAAGTTCCCTTGCCTTTTGTGGGATATTACTTTAAAGAGTAGCTAACAGGTACATAAGGAAGCCCATTCCATATCTGAACACTTTTAATTTAATTTACATCTGCTTGCTGCACCGGGAAGGCAAAAAATGTGTTCTTTATTTTCTTTTAATGAAAGCTGTATAGGAAATTAGGTGGCACCAACTTTCACATGATTCAGAACCACATGTATAGAATGTCCCTTGAAAAGGATACTGGTTATTTTTCAGACTGAAAAAAGATTTCACTCCTTACAGATGCTTCAGCAGAATCTTTTTTCTGAATTGTTCACAGAAAACTACAAAGAAGTGGGATTATTTTAGTAGATAGCATCAAGTGTTGATTTCCTAGTCATGTGAGGTTTGAAGTAGTTCTTCCAAATATTTTTAAAGCACACCCAACTGTAGGAGTTTTACTTAACTCTAAACATGATGGATAGTTATAAGAACTATCAAGATGCATGCCGCGATTTCCAAATTTGTTATTATAGTAGTGTTTGTGGAGCTGGTTGCCGATTTTACTATGGGTTTGCATCACGCACGTTTTGCTGCATGCGCATGCAACAATGTAAATTGTTCTTTGTGCATGTGCAGAACAATTTACAGTGAACTGTGCATGCATGGTCACTAGAAAACAGCATGGCAGTGGCATCAGCACCAGCGAGGGAACTGGTTCGGGGGCATAGCAAGCCTGGGTTGCTGCCGATTCTGTGACCCAGACTGACCTGAACCGGGCTGAACTGGTAGCAACCCACCTCTGATGTGGAGTCAATTTTCAATATCCTGTAGCAACTCTGAAATACTCCAGCTACATGACAACTGAAATGATCCAACTTCTCCTATATACTATCTCCAGATTAACAGAATCACTCACTACTGGTACTGTATGTACATACATTCCAGAAGTGGGTTGCTAATCTTTTTACTAACAGTTTGGGCACACTCCCATGTGTGTTCCTGCACACATGTACCACTTCTGCACATGCGCAATAGTGTTTGGGCGGGAGGGTGGAACCTTCCACTGTTGCTACTACTGGTTTGGCCAATCCGGGCCGAACTGGCAGCAACCCACCTCTGATTCATACATACATACATGCATACAAACAAACAAACAAACATATATATGTAGAGAGAGCCATGGTGGTGCGGTGGTTAGAGTGCAGTATTGCAGGTTACTTCTGCTGACTGCTGGCTGACTGCAATTTGACAGTTCAAATCTCACCAGGCTCAAGGTTGATTCAGCCTTCCATCCTTCCGATGGAATATATAAAAACACACACATGCACATATCTATAAAAATCTTTGGCTGATTTGAATACTAATGTATATGTCTGAAAGAAAGAAAGAAAGAAAGAAAGAAAGAAAGAAAGGAAGGAAGGAAGGAAGGAAGGAAGGAAGGAAGGAAGAAAGAAAGAAAGAAAGAAAGAAAGAAAGAAAGAAAGAAAGAAAGAAAGAAAGAAAGAAAGAAAGAAGAAAGAAAGAAGAAAGAAAGAAATTTTTTTTGCCTGGTCTTCTTTCACATCAAAATCACCAAAATCTTATAATCTTGGCTTGTGTTGGTCTACCACTAATGCTGATAGATTCTGTCTATCACACACACACGCACACACACACACACACACGGGGGGGGAGGACACATTTCATATTTCCTATATACAGCATGTTGTGTCAAAATATTTTTCTCTTGGAAGCCGTGGAGTGTTGCAAACTTCATGGTAAAAGGTTGCAAATAGGGCCAAACTCCTCAGCTTAAGAAAAAGAAAACTATTGTCGGAGGTTTGTGCAGCTGTCATGTTTATAAATCCAAAGCTGGTTGGCATATTGGTAGATTGGCTTGACTTCTATGAACCCTTCGGATACATAGGCATTGTAGTTGAATGGCTTTCATGTAGCAGGTTTCCTTAATAAAGCATCAATGAAGATGAAAGGAAAGAGTTTAAACCATGACTTCAACTAAGACCAGGTCATGTTGAGCTCATTTATCACTTTTCCTTCTTTATTCCTTTTTTAAAAAGTGAAGCTATTAAAATAAAGGCAGATGACACTGCTGTCTCTGCTGGAACCCATCTGGTAAAAGTATGAGTCCTTTACTGTTAACAAGTCATTGTTAATATCTCTTTGCCAAAGTAGCAGACCTTGGAGCTAGGGCAAACAAAAAACCTTTTGAAGGTTCTTGGGGGAATTTAGTTATTCTTTAGCTGAATAAATGCACAATTTGTTTCCACTATACAGAGCCTGAAATGAGCTATATCCCAAAAACTATATCCAAACATCTGCAAGACCCTCTATGGGTCAAATATTCTAGTGATGAGATAGTTTCTTTCTTTGAAATTTTCCTACATATGGTTACCAAGGTGTTTGTATTAGGTTTTATTACCATACCACTATTTGTGCTGTGTTAAGAAGGATCCTTTGTGATTTCAGTATATAATTACTGCTGAAAAAAAAAGATAGTAATACTACTGCTTCAGGGTATATTAAACAATGCAAATGTTTTCTTTCTTTAAATGTAATTATTAGTGCATCTGCAAATAATTCCTTATTAGAATGTAGAAAATCCTGAGTTTTAGATTACATTTTCACTTCTACACCCAGTTATCCTTCTGTTCTGCTCCCTGAAAACCCCAAAAATGTATTCCAGAATGTCTTTCAAAGTTCAAGAGTATACAGGGTTGGGACCAGGGGAAACCTGCTGTGCTGATTGTTAACTTTTCATTGGATGACAGGCACAATTGGATTTAATTTATTATTTCAATGTAAAGCTAAAGTGCAATTTGACCAAGGTGTGAATTAAAGGTTGGAAAAGAAAAGTTGTCTATGAAAATGCAACTATGTGGTTTATCAACCGAACTTATGAACAATGACAATACTGGAAAATTATGAGATGCCTGCCAGGGCAAGGAAATACTTCGAACAAAAATTTGGTTCTGTACTGATATATTAAGAAACATATGGTTATCATTTTCTCTATATTGGAAAGAAGACAAATGCATGTCCAGTTCTTAGATTCATGGAAAACAGCCTTTATGAAAACCAGCTCCAAGATCTCTAAAGAGTTATATAAAATCCTAATGAAAATTTATGACCTCATTATTAAATGAAGGTAAAAATTGCCCTATCAGGGAGATGGGCAGGATATCTACAATAAATATATCAGTATGAAAATAACAACAATAGGAGCAGTCATTCTTTATTATACTTCTATCTACAAATACTCCCTCAAATTCTGATATGCTGCCTCATCTTGCTGGAGGGTGAGAAGTTCATGGAATGGAAAAGGAAATAATGTCAGGTCTGTATATCAATACTAGCTGTGGTTCCTCGAAAATAAGACCAGGTCTTATTTTATTTTGGAGACCAAAATAAGCACTAGGACTTATTTACAAGGGTGTCATATTTTCTCCGATATATGGGAGGTTCACTTGTGCTTGCTTGTGGCAGGGCAGGAGGCCATGAGGTGTGCCAGTGCCACTGCCATGAGGTTGGGTGTGTGGAAAGATGCCCCATGCACCCACACTGGCTTACCCCAAGGCCCGCACAGCCAGGCTACCCACACTCTGACACCTGCCTTGCCTTACAGCGGTGACTCTAGCAGCCATGTTCAGCAGGACCCTGCATGGCTGCTGGCCCACTTCTGCTTGTTCATGGCCACAACAGTACAGGAGGCCAAGCAATGGACCATGGCCATGAGGCAAGGCAAGTGTCGGGCATGAGTGGTGTGGGGTGCATTGGGCATCTCCACCACCATCTCACCTCATGGCTGTGGCACCATGAGCAATTTATTTATTTATTTATTTCTTAGATTTTTAGACCGCCCCTCTCCCAAAAAGGGACTCGGGGCGGTGTACAGTCAATACAATAAAACCAATCATAATAATTAAATACATTTAAGCTACATTTAAAATACATTTGGAGGGGGAGATAGGCTGTACTAAGAAATAAATACCTAAAAACATCACAATTAAAACCCCAAACCCTAAAATAAAATAAATCCCTGGGAGGTAAAACTAAGAAAGTGCCAGGCCAGCTGATTGAAATAGGTGAGTCTTTAACTTTTGCCGGAAGGAACGGAGGTCGGTGGTAGTTCGAATGTCTGGGGGGAGGTCATTCCAGAGGGTTGGGCCCATCACAGAGAAGGATCTACTCCTAGGTGTCGCCCGCTGGCATTGCCTAGCAGACGGCACCAGGAGGAGCCCCTCCCTGTGTGAGCGGATAGGTCGCAGGGACGTATGTGGTAGGATGCGATCCTGCAGATAACTAGGTCCTCTGCCATGGAGCGCTTTAAAGATGGTGATCAATACCTTGAAACGCACCCGAAAGGCCACAGGTAGCCAGTGCAGCTCGCGCAGGAGAGGTGTTACGTGGGAGTAACGTGTACGTCCCATAATAACCCGCGCGGCTGCGTTCTGAACTAGCTGCAGTCTCCGGATGCGTCCCAAGGGAAGCCCCATGTAGAGGGCATTGCAGTAGTCCAGGCGAGACGTCACCAGCGCATGAGTGACCGTACGCAGGGCACTCCGGTCCAGTAGGGGGCGCAATTGGCGCACCAGGCGAACCTGGTGGAACGCCCCCCTTGCCACGGCTGCCACATGGTCCTCCATTGACAGCCGGGCATCAAGGAGGACGCCCAAATTGCGCGCCCGCTCCACAGGGGACAGTTGTTCGCCCCCTATGGCCAGCGCCCCCTATGGCCAGCAACCAGATGGAATGGGCAGCCAGCCAGCTGCTCAGGCTCTTAACTAGAGCTTATTTTGTGGATAAGCCTTATATTAGGCGCACGCATGCTAGGTCTTATTTTTTTGATAGGTCTTATTTTCAAAGAAACAGGGTGTATATTGACAATAGTTTATTCAAGGCTTGAAGATCATGCTAGCTGCCAAGTTTTTAAAAAGCAGATACCCATATTAAACAGTAATGATAAAGGAAAAGCTGAATACAGATGATCACTTTAGTGTAAATGGTAAAAGTATCATTTTATATTATACAGGAAAAGGCAATAGTAAACTATTCCTATATTTCACAGAGAAAACTATACTGACAGGCAAGATAAATTGAGTGATGGTGTCAGATAGTCCTCATATCAAATGCTATTGAGGATGAGCTGAGGATTTTTTGGTGCTTATGATAAGTCTAGATTAAAACCTTTAGGGCAGTGATGGCGAACTTTTTTTGGCTCACGTGCCAAAAGTGGGGGGAGTGCATGGGGGTCATGCATGGGTGTGCCACACCCTTAATGCTATGCATGCGACCAAGCACATATGTGTACGCTTCCCCCCTGCGTGCATGTATGCGTGATCAGTGCTCCCCCCTGATTTTGGCATGGTTTTTCACTCTCCTAAGGCTCCAGAGGCTTTCTAGGAGCCTAGGGAGGGCAAAAATAGCCTCCCCTGCACCCACCAGAAGGCCCTCTGGAGACTTCAGGAGTTTCCCTGCAGCCTCCGGAGTGTGAAAAACCAGCCCTAAAAGCAAACCAGCAAGCAAACTTTGGGAACAGACTGCCAGTTTGCTCATAGGCTATTGTTCACCCTCTGGAGCCTTCAGGAGGCTTCCCTGAAGGCTCCAGAGGGCAAAAAATGGCCCTACAAACAAACCGGAAGTCACGTAGGGCCGTTTTTTGCCCTCTGGAAAGCCTCTTGAAGGCTCCGTAGGGTGAAAAATGGCCTCAAAAGAAGGCCGAAGTCAGCTGGCCAGCATGCACATGCATGCTGGAACAGACAGGACAACAACTCGCATGCCCTAACAAATGGCTCTGTGTGCCACCTGGCAACATCATGGCTTTAGGGCATTTATTTAATGATGTTGTCATGCAGAAAAATAAAAGAAAAATTGAGGTTACAACAGTATATAACATCAAAAACATAGCCAGGGGCTGACCATAAGCAACATCCTAACTGCTCATGTGTAGATTCCAAATCAAGCGAAACCAGAAGAACAAAGCCAACTGGTTTCTACTTTAGGATCATGAACAAGTACATGTATTTTCAAGCAAAAATCAGGATTTGCTTTGAAGTCCTAAACCTCTATGATAGAGAACAGAAGAACTTTGAAATGGAAAAAAAAGCATTTTTGGTTTGTTTGTGTGTGCTAAGGATATATCAGGAAACTGGATGGCAGAACAGACAGTGAAATATCCAGAGAAGAAAAAGCAAAGCCAAAAAAGATTTTAAAAAATCAGGAAGGAACTTAACAAAGGATTTCCTAAAGCTCTTAGAGAAAAATGCAGTATTAGAACCACATCTGTAAAGACCTTTAAAAAGGAAACAGACATATAAAAACAAATAAAGTCCTCAAAACAATTTCTGAACAGAGGCGGTTCCAACCTCCATGTGGAGCAAAAGGACACCAGTGGACAGATGGTCATTCATTCAAAAATGATCAATCAAAATAATGAATATTCTGAAATTTTGTACAGTGGAATTGTCAGCATCTTATAACATACTACCTATTTACCAGAAGACAAACTTAGATAATCACTTCAAGCATCAGATCTGATTTTATTCCTGAAGCATTTGATTCCAATTGAATAGACTTCTCTTTAAGTTGTCTATTTTCTCGTTCAGTTTGCCATTTTATATGCTGGAATAAAGAATAATGCCCAATATTATTAAACCTGGGCAGCCTTGTAAATAATATAATTGATGTCTTATCTATAGAAATATGGCAAACCATTAAAAAGGAATCAATATCCCCATCAAACTATGCCTGCAAATCTGGAGAATGACAATGTCTAACATATTGGTAGAGATCAGTCAACCAACCAAGACCAAGGCAAAGAGGCTTAACCAAGTATGCAAACTATTGTACATTATTCCTAATTTTAGTTGCTAAAAATCCAGTGTAGATTTGATCTCTTTCTGGAAAGCGGATACCAGATTATGCATGCTGGATAATTGAAAAATAAATAAATAAGAAGAAGAAATAAACATAGACTTCATTTATTTATAGAAAGGCCTTTAAGTGTGACAATCATATCAAGATGTGAAATATTGTGAAATAAGATGTTAAATATTGTTAGGAAAATTGGAATTCTCAGGACATGAGATTGTCCTAATGACAGCCTATATGTAAGATAGGAGGCCACAGTCCAAATAAAATATAGCAAAAGAGACTGGGTCCATGTTAGAAAAAAAGTAAGAAAAATAAAATAATTCAACCTATATGCTCTCTGTGTATGTATATATTTATTGAAAGAGGCAGGATTGGAAGAAGTTGAGAACAGTTTCAAGATTTGGGGAGAAAGAAACGTCAATAGGCTGCACCATGTTAATGACACTACTTGGATAGCCAAAAATGCAAATGATCTGTAAAGTCTAGTCATAAAAGTGAAAAGGCGGAGTGAAAAGAAAGAACTAAGATTAAATACAAAAAAATGCTAACCTAATGGCTATAGCAACTAAACATTGACAATGAAAATAGTAAAGTGGTAGATAGCTTCTGATTTCCAGGACTGATGAGAAATCCTAGAAGTCAAAAGCTATCTACCACTTAGCTTAAGAGAAAGAAGGACTAGGGGAGACATGATAGCAGTGTTCCAATATCTCAGGGGTTGCCACAAAGAAGAGGGAGTCAAACTATTCTCCAAGGCACCTGAGGACAAAACAAGAAGCAATGGGTGGAAACTAATCAAGGAGAGAAGCAATTTAGAACTGAAGGGAAATTTCCTGACAGTGAGAACAATTAATCAGTGGAACAGCTTGCCTCCAGAAGTTGTGAATGCCCCAACACTGGAAGTCTTTAAGAAGATGTTGGATAGCCATCTGTCTGAAACGGTATAGGGTTTCCTGCCTAGGCAGGGGGTTGGACTAGAAGACCTCCAAGGTCCCTTCCAACTCTACTATTGTATTGTATTGTATTGTATTGTATTGTACTTTACTATTTTCATTGTCAATATAAAGACTAGTTACTATAGCCATTAGTTTAGGATCAATAGTATCAATAGTGAATGAAATAGCAGTCAAGCAACAAGCTGTGGGCTACCTTTTGGAGCACTTAATGGGCTAACAATGAACAACTTGGAAAAGATATTCAGTTGCAATATAGTGCCTTTACTTACAAAGAACAGAATCATGAGCCGCGGTGGCACAGTGGTTAGAATGCAATACTTCCGGCTACTTCTGCTGATCACCTGCTGCCAGCAGTTCAGCAGATCGAATCTCACCAGGGTCCAGGTTGACTCAGCCTTCCATCCTTCTGAGGTGAGTAAAATGAGGATACAGATTGTTGGGGGCAATAGGCTGACTCAATAATAGAGAGGGCTGTAAAGCACTGTGAAGCAGTATACAAGTCTAAATGCTATTGCTATTACTATCATGCAGAACCATGTAAACAAAAATTGATGAAGGACGTTTAAACAATTATAGTCAAATGAAAATGGAGGTATGATGATGGCAACGTGTATAAATATCTGAGTTAAAATACTTGAGTTAATATGAATTATTCTTGATGACTGTGGAAGAGATGCACGAAAGCCTTTTGTAACCAACTGATATACTTTCTACAGTATGTAAAGAAGGAAGATTTTATGTGTTGTGTTTGTTTTGAAAATTAAAAATATTTTTTATTAAAAAATGTTTATATAGGTGTCAAATAAGAAAAAAAGGAATTAAATGTTTGTGAAAGCTCAAAAGTTGCTTCAGGTAGCCCAATCATTCAAAGTTTATGGTAGTATGGACACAGATGAGCCATGCATTGTTTTTTTTCTATTGTTTATTTATGAAGAAGAAGGTATCTGGAACAAAAAATATTTTAAAATGGTGTTAAATATTTTTAAGGTTATTTCTCAAAACAAGTATATGCACACTTCCATTGTAGTATATTTGCCACTAATTTTAGTTGGGTGTTTATAGTGTGCACACACACAAAATTCTTATATAGCTTTCTGTTACCTAAAATTGGAGTGGGGGTACCTTAATTTCTTAGACTCCTGGATGTGGATTTATGATTCTAGGGGCATTTGCAGAGATAGCAAAATAATAATAATAATAATAATAATAATAATAATAATAATAATAATAATAATAATAATAATAATAATAATAATAATATAACCATAACCATTTAATCAAAGATTCAAACCCCCTTTTAGTTGCAACATGGGTTTATGATTATATGGGTGCAGCTGTCTTGATTTTTTTAATGCTTTGTGTGAATCCTTAACATTCCTAGCAGAAGTTTTATTTTCTTGCTTTAAACAAATGACTTGTTCCTTAAGCTAGTCTGAAAGTGGTTTCCAAAGTGGTTTGTAATCTAATTTCATAACTGAGTTTAATTGGGAAAAGATCCAAAACCTGCCTGAAAGGTACAATTTTTTTTATATCAAAGTGAAACAACAAATATATATTAAAATCATGAATGCCAAAAAAATATATAGGGGAAGCAATTATAAAATCTAATAGAATGGTAGATCTTATGCTTCGAAAAAAATTCTAATATTACACAACAGAGAAACTATGGCATATCTGATCCTTTAATGGTAAGGAGTTCATGTGGGTTTTAATCCACTATTCATAGCTGACTTTAGGGGCAGTGCTCATCTCTGTTTCTAGGCCATTGAGGCAGTGCTGTCAAAATACCTTTCTGTGGTACGGAGCATGGAGCATACGGTGAAACACAGAGCACTGTTATTTTCCACCAAAGTGGTACCTATTTATCTATTCACATTTGCAAGCTTTCAAACTGCTAGGCTGGCAGGAGGTGGAGAGAGTAACGGTAGCTCATCCTGTTGTGTGGCACTCAGGTCTCAAACTTGGGCTGTTGGCTTTCCAGCTTAACCACTTAGCCATCACATACCCCCAAATTTTCTAGTCCGACAGTCAGAGTTGTCCATACCAGCTATTTGGAAACCCAGAAGTTGCACATCTGGTAGTGAAACCACAAAGAAACTAAAAGAGGTAATAAATGGTCCAGATACATGGCACACATAAACCACTTCTAAATGAGTTGCATTGATTATCTCTCTGTTTCCAGGTGCAACACATGGTGCTAGTGATTACCTATAAATTATTATTTATTTTCTGGCTGAATGGCTAATTGGCCAAGTATGTTGCTCCTGTGCATGATTAATCTGGATGTTTTTAGAGTTTTTACTGTTTTATTGTTTTAAAATGTTTTTTAGTATTTTTATTTGTAGTGCTGCCCAAAGCCATCTGTCGAGATGGGCAGCTATAGAAATTGAATAAATAAGTAAATTAGCAAAATAGTTACAGTGTTAGGCTGGCATATGAATATTCCAGTTTGAGCTCCTACTTTGTTGTGAAGCTTTGTGCAACTCACTAGCCCCAGCTTAGCTCACCTGTTGCCAAATATGTGCTGCTCTAAATAACATCAACAAAGAGCAACATATAACTGCAGCCAATTGTAACGGGCAGAAGGAATAACCTAAAGGAAGAGCTGCTACTAGATAATGGTCAGATAAGGAAACCTGAGGTTAGGGCAGGAGTATAACCTGAGAAAACATCTCAGAGAACATTTTCTGCAGTTCTCACAAAAATACAGTACAAAACATAGGGGGAACGCATTCAAACACACAATATTCTGTTAGCGTACTGTAATCTTATAATTAAAAAATAGCATTGTCTTGCATGGTTTCCTACTGTGAAAGTCTAAAGCTGTTGTGTATTCAATACCTTATTACATGGAAACTCTAATCTTAAATATGGATTGTCTCTTTTCAGTCTATTAGATCTGCTTATTTGTTAGATTTATATCCTACCTTTTATTCAGGAACTTCAATGGCCAAGAGCTTACCTGAACCTTGGACTCCTGGTACCAGTCGAATAACTTAATTCTTATACCACACTGATTAATTTATATATTAAATTTATCCAGTATATATGAAATGCTATAAGGGTATCTCACAAAAATATATAATTGCTTGTAGGATACAGGAACTTTTAAAAGAAAGAAAAGTCTTGCCAAGAACAAGAAACCTTTAAACACAGTCCTGCATGTAGTTAGCTCAGTGGGATATCATTTGAAGCAGGATGTGAATAACTGAAGAAGTGCCTTCAAAGAGTAACAAAGACAGTCCTTCCATATCCCTAAATCAAATATTCAGAATACCAAAGGAAATTCCTTAATCACTTATAATGACGCTGATCATTCCTGGGCTTGAAGAGAAATGGAAGAAAAAATGAAAAGTTTCTTACATAGTTTTCACAGATGCATGAGAAGTTCACAGACAACATTGTTGGAGGGGGTAGCTGTAATAAATTTAATGAAATAAACTAATAACCATCGCACCACTATTTTTTTTCAAAAGAAATTCTTACCCAGAGCATACTTTTTCTTCCTATCTGTTCTGACCTTAAAGTCTTTAAAATAATTTCATGCTGTTCTGTTGGAATACATTGAAAGATCTATTCTGCCAAGCTTGGCAACAAGGAAGCACTTAACAGTGATCTAGCAGATTTCCATTCTTAGAAAAGATTTGTGGTACACGTGGAGAAGAATAAACCGCTTCTGCTGAATTTGGATAAAAGTAGATAAGGAAGGGAAGAAATAAATGGGAAGAACACCCAGTTTTGTGAGTGAAAAATTACTTGTTTTCCATTCAATCTTGTTTTGCCTGTTGTGCCAAATCTAGATTTCAGTGGAGCTGATTTCTATTAATAAAGGATGCCATATTTCTGCTGGAAGTCTTTGTTGCCGCACTATATGAAAGATGCATATCCCGATTCAGTACCTGGATCTTCATTCAGAAACCCTGCTGCAGTATATTGAAGTTATGATTTTAAAGGGTAGGTTCAGAAGTGCCCACATCTGCTTATGTATTCCAGTGAAAGTCCACAAGACTTTCATGTACTCTTCTGCCTGTTGGGCTTTCAGCTCCTACAATCAAATCGGAAAGGGGAGGGGGAAGCAATCCTGCATGGCTGATTATTACCATAGGTTCAATCTACTGCAGTTTCTAAAAGTCTTCAACGAAAGGAACTGAGTTTGTACTTGTGCAGGGCTTGACAAATGTAACCCTATTTTTCCCCCTGGAGGACTTTCTGTGCGAGAGATTTCCTTTTAAAAATATATAACGTCAAAGCGAAACATTGAATATTAGAGATGAGGAATGTGCAAAAATGTAGAAACCTGGGGCCTACACACCGTCTGGTCTTGATGCTTTTAGTGAAAAACTGCAGATGGATACATTCCCTTCCATGTATCTTGTCTTTTACTTATTGGAAATGTTGTCTCTTTGCTAGAAACAAAAATTAAAGTAGATACATGCCTGAATAATTTAGAAACTGGAAACCCCCCCCCCCCAAATCTTCACTTTTTCACAAATCTATGCAGCTATATCTCCATCTTGTTTGATAAATGTATTGATGTTAACAGATTTCTTAAATAACTGAAAGAGCAAACCCAACCCATGATATGTTGAAGTTCAAAGCATGAGATGCCTGACAATTAAATATTCCAAATATTTTTGCATGCATTGGACTCAGATGGTTTAACTGATTAACTGAATGTTTTATGGATGGTTTGCTGAATGAAAATATAATTATATAATGTTCTGTGTTATGCCTGACTCTCTACATAGTAGCCTGACTTTCACTTCACTTTTAATTCCTAGTTCTGAGAAACTATCAAAACAGAGGTGACTTGACTTGATTATTTAGTATTTCATCATGGCATTTTAGAGTCCAGTTATCTGACTTTCTGTTTCTTCTCTCTTCAGAGTCGGGCAACTTTTTTTTTTAAAGGAGAGGGAAAAATATCTAAGGGCTGATTTCCCAGCAGGTGTTGGATCAAGCAAGTCTTGTGTTTTGCTCCTTTGGGAAACCTACATGGATCACAGGATCTCTGTCCTTTGGATGACCTGTAGTTAAATTGTGAAAGGTAGGCTCAATTTCTTTCCATAGATAAACAAAGATTACATGACATATGTGTAACTATGAATAAGGAGTGATTTATTTGAGTTGGTTCTCCTTCTGACTCTAGTAAGTGCAGTTTGCCTACGGAGCTGATTGAAAATGTTCAACCCATTTTTGCCAATAATAAATTATAAAAGCATTTTTATTTAAATATCAAATGTCAATTACTTCACTTTTATCTTTACACAGACATAATGGTCTGAACTAGTGGATGGAGACAAGGAAGTGGGAATGAATATCATAGAATAATTTATTTACTTGATTAGACTTTATATGTTATCTGTTGTATATAATAATTCTAGCTGACTCAAAATAAAATCAATAAAATAACACTGTAAAAACACTTCATACCCTTTCTCTCAGGGCACATGATAACCCTACTCTATATTCATTTGCTCATCCCATTCTAGCCCAGTACTCAAAGGAAGAGCTAGGTCCTCGTCCTTCTGTATGAAAGGATTTGGCTATTGGGTAGAATTGGGATAGCATGAGAAGGCACACTTCTGAGATCCCACCAGATGGCAGAATTTGAAGGAAAGGACTTGCAAACAATCTGTACCATGAAGGGCTTTACAGATGAAAATAATCACCTTCAATTGCAATTGGAAAGCAACTGAAAACCAGTGCAGTTTACACAACAGAGAAATAACATGGACAACATGGGGCACTTAGAATTGCATGTGATTTCTAATTCTGGACCAATTGTAGTTTCTGGGTGGTCTTTAATTCAGTCTCATTGAAAGCAGATTGCAGTAATTCAGATGGATTGTGACTGAGACATGAACAAATATGCCAAGGCGTCCAAGTTGCACAATGACAAAGTAAGATCATTTCACTTCAGATTAGGCCAGACGCAAATTATTTGCATCTGCTATTCTGTATCATTATTTGAAAACTTTGTCTATTTCCTAATAAATTTGAATTGATACATTCAGACTTTGAAAACATGTTGCCATTATCAGTTATTACCTTGAAAATAATAGTTGCCACAAAGGGAAGGTTGAGACAGAATTTGCTTTGAGGGCTGGATTCAATTTTTTAACCATCTAAGTAGATTTAGGGACATAGAGTTTAAGTAAGGTAAGTCATTCCCCTGGGAGAAAGCTAGACTGATCAACAAAAAACAATCTGATTTTAAAAATGTTACAAGTCCTGCCTCCTCCTGCACAAGAACACACAATCTGTGCAGGAATAAAGTTTTGTCTTGAATAGTGTACAACAGTATATATAACATAGATGATGTGTGAAAAACATGTGTACCAAAGGTATAATCCTCAGACCTATCAGCAACTCTTTCCTAACCCATACAGTTTCTTGGGGTTGGAGAATTTAAAGGAAAAGTCTGCAGAGACTTATGAGCAGAGGCAGTATGCTTCAGGTTTGCACCGGTTCGGGTGAACCAGTAGTGGCGGCTGTGCGAGGCTCTGCCCACACACCCAGATGTCATCACAGACCTTCTGCACCTGAGCAGAAGGTTCTCCGCATGCCCAGACATACCTAGTGCATGCGCGCTCCCACTACCGAACCGGTAGTGAAGATAATATACTTATTACTGCTTATGATGTTAATTTTTGTCCTATAAAATCTTTCACCTGCCCCAAACTAGGATCACTTTGAATCTGCTGCCAATCATTTTTGATGGACAGTCATTGACAAGGCATGCAAAACCTGTGCTGCTACCCTAAAGTTAAAGGAGCTTCCACATTGTGATATAAGAAAGTGTGAGAAATGAAGGTTTTGTGCAACATTCCTCATCGGAAGTGGATGTTCCTGGCTCTCATAAGGTACACAAAAGTTTTCTGGAGAGCACAAAGTTTTCATTGATGTTCAGGTGGTCTTCCATATATTCTAAGGGGTTCCTTTAAAAATAAATCTTGTTGCAATTATCATTTTCTTTTCAAAAAGCAGAAATAATGCCATCGCTTGTTAGTATTGGAGAAGCAGTGGATTCCAGTAAAATATGATAAAGGTGTTTGATAACCACATGAATCTGTAGATTCTCAGGTTGTCCATACCTGTTCTTTACTGTGACTATCTCCCTTTTTTTGCTAAATGGAATGATACAGGACAGACAAGCAAAGCATATTTGAAATTGCAGTTTCTTCATCTAGCCTACACCATCTTGTTCCTTTCCTCAACGATAGATTCCTTCTACTTTCCTGAGGATAAAACAAACTAATCATAACTGAGAAGTGGCACTGAATATTGAGTACAACATAATTTCACAGATGTTTCTAGATAGGTTTTAGGGCAGGGCAGAAAATAAAAACAGCATGGTATTGTCATTCATACCAGGTACAAACTAATTTCTGGTTTAGGAACCTGTACAAGGAACACAAAGAAGTCAATAGACATCAGATTGTTTTCTGTTTCTGCTGATATGAATTCTACAGTTATCCGTTTTGATGTGACTAAATCAATAATTATGAGGTTCATTTTCAGAATTAGTCTTACATCCTTATATAATACACACAGAGAGAGACACACACAGAGAGACGCACACACACACCTGTCTGAACGAAAATAGAATGTATCCTTTTCTGCTTTGAACACAGATTCTAATTTATATTCTCTCTTAAGCCTATATGAGATACTGTAACTTGAGTTTGTCTCAGCTCTTTCAAGTTTTCATGTCAAGATGAGGAGGCAGCATGATTCTCTTCAAGAGGACATTTTGCATTGCACTATCCATGTACAAAAGTATGTTTTGGCTATCAGAACTGCCAGACAAGACTTTGGAACAGCTCAAGTCAAAGCACCATAGCTAGTTCACTTCAGGGCAGGCGGCTTCAGAGAGCAGTTTCAAAGGGCTGTTTTGCACAACTTTTGTCAAAGTGAATCACCCTTTGAAGTTTACATAGCCATACTCTCTGCAAGAGCTTGTTCTTTATAATTTTGAAATGCTACTTCTGAGCATTCATTAAGCATTCCTGTTTTTCTGTCTTTTCTTAATTAATATGTATCTGTGCATAGGGAATGGTGGGGGAGAAAGAGTTATAGTACCATTATGTTAAAAATGTAGATCTGCTAGTGGAATTTATTTGGTGACATTTAGCTCATAAAGAAAAAAACACTGTGCCTGAAACTGAAAACAAACTTTCAAAAATGAAGAGGAACGCTAATTAAAAGACCTGACCTTAGCCACAAAGATTTAGTGATCATTGCCTTTCATCAAAGAATCCTGGAAGGGCTAACTGTGTAAGACTAAAATTTCCTTATAATTATTATAAATAACTGGAGTTACAAAGATTCTTTGGAAATATATAGTATGGCATTTACATAGTAAGCTAAATATGCCCTTTTTGTAAGTGATCCTAGCAGTTACATGGTGTCCTAGCTTGATGTCAAAAAGTTGTTCAAAATTTCAAAATAGTTATAAGTTTAAGCAAAAATACCCAGAAACTACACATATCTACACATATTTATACATACATACATACATACATACATACATACATACATACATATATATGTATTTGTGTTACAACCCCTGGTATGCCTAAATATGGGAGGAAGGTCACTACTCCCTCTTTCTGTCCTTCGGCTTATCACAGAAGACCATGCAGGCAGAAAACCATATTTTTATTTATCTTTATAACCCTTTATTATTTATCAGTACAAATACAGCGCACGTGCGCGCGCACACACACACACACATACATACATACATACATACATACATACATAGCTGTTTCCATGTCTCTTGCCTTAGGGTGACATCTCTGTCTAAAATGCATATTAATCATTTAGGAGTGGTATACATAATGATATAAATATTTTAAAAAATCATTTAAAGATGATCACACTGTTGTCATCTTAAATTCTTCAGACATGTCACTGTTTTATTTGTTAAAGTATAACCTATCAGTGCTGATTTTTTTGAAAGCTGATATTGCAAAATGAGCTAACCCATTTTTGAGCATATCAAGGGAGATGTCCATATTTCAGCAAATAGCATGCTAGATCATAATTCGAGCATCATTTCTTCATGCAGAAACAACAGTTCATCAAAACTCATGTTTGGATGATTTTATAGACATAGCCTCACACTTTTCTTGGGAACAGTATGGAAACAGTATGGAAATGTTTTATTATTGCTGCCATTTAAAAAAAAAAACTTCCAAACTGGTTTACAACCAGATGTTTCTTAGCAATCTCCCATCCAAATATTAACCAGATCTCAGTCAGCTTAGCTTTGTCTTTTTTATATCTGCTAGTTCAGCCTATGTAATATTTTCTTAGTAAGCAGAACAGGTTCCTAAGAAAATAGAACTTTACTAAAACTGTCCTAAGCTATATGTCTTTACTCTGAGTTCACAACAGATATATGATTCATAATAAAAATGTCGTTTCATTATAGGTCCACATAATCCTTCTGTCTTATTTTATAATTCATTTTCAGTAAAAAGTTTGCACATTAAGCCAAGTAATTCAGAGGAAATTAGAACAGCAATTGCTTTTTGCATTAGCTATTCAGAACAAGTAGGAAGAGTAGAAGAGCATATCACTTTGTATTAGATAGGTCATATGGGAGACCAACTGTTCTAATATGGAGTCTAATAATAGCAAACCTTTTAGTTACTTCTAGGGTATCATTATTAAAATGTCAACAATTTTAATCATGGTTGTCTTTAGCAAATACCATAAATATTAAATTACGTGATTAATACATCAGAGTTTATTACCTTATGTCAGATGAAGTAGGTGTGTAATAAATCAATCCTTAGTGTTGGAAATAGTTGGAAGTAAATGTCATTCCAAACCACTGCCGTTATTTTTTGAATGTATTTTTAAAAGCAATATGATCCTCAGAATTTCACTGTACTCTTGTATTATGTGCTAATAAAAATGTGTCTTAGCTATTGTGGTAATAATACAATAAATACCTGAGGGCATATCTACATGGCACTTGGCATTAATTACTGATTTCAGAAGCAGTGCAACCAATGTGTTCACTTGGAACAGGTATCTATATATAAAAAAGGCAAAAGGAACTGGTTATAGAATGACATATACACACAGAAACACAAACACATAATTTTCAACTTTTCCGTAATATAATAATGTTATGAACCAAGGAATGGAATGGGACTGAATCAGAATATCATATATTGCCTATTTTCTTCCCTTATAAACAGATTCCACAGGGAATAAAGCATTTAAAAAATTGAAAACAGAAAACAGAAAAAACAATACTTCCGTGGTCAAAGAAGCCCGCTTTTCAAGCATATCTGTCAAGAGGAAGTAGAAGGTTGACTCAAGGAACTCTCTCATGAATTATCTACTGGGGAAAAAATCTGGAAGGTACAGAACAAACAAGGCTTTTCATCTTGCAAGTATATTTAAAAAGAAGAATGAAGAAGTTGCTTCTTCTTCTTTAATTTTTCCTTTTAGGGCAAAATGACTCCTAGACTTTCTGACATGGAAAAGATAATACTACAAAAACTTCCAAAAATATGTCTTCTTTTTTTCAGCTAATGATAGTGTTGGTCTACAAAAAGAAAAGCAAAAAGTAATTTTTAACATTGTTGGCCTATAAAACAAAAATCTAAACCGGCACTATCAGAACATTGATTTTTTTTTTTAGACAGGATTCAGTGCAGAAAGAAGAAAATAAATGGAAGTCTCAAATGAAAAAGAGTAAGAGAAATAAAGTGAGGAGCAGGAATTGCATATGGGAATATCACAATCATGGAGTAAAAAAGACAAGAAAGAACTATAATAATGGGGTACATGAGCATTTGACCAGAAGCCTAACCCCTTCCCAATGTTGATGTTTCTCTCTCAATTTTAGGCAATTTTACCCATTTCCTAAAAGACTATTTTAAGCAAAGACTTAAAAGCGCAACATGCTAGGCTTGTTACCCCTATCATACATATTATCCTGGTTTACTTTGTTTACTCGTTTGTGTACCGGGCTCTTTAAAGACAGTCCATCTGATGTTGTTACAATTCTATGTAGCATGCAAATCTAAAAAAAAACAGATTGCAAATCAAGCATGTTGGAGAAAGACAACCTATAACTAATTTAGAGCAACAAATCTCTGTTCTACTTCTGATTAGTCAGCATCTAAATAAAACTGCACCGAATAAAAATGTGGCTGTAATCTATAACTGGATAGTGACACAATATCAGTTCTAGGTTTTTACTAATAAAACAGATTGCAAAATATTTTTAGGGATGATTTTATTTTTTGTTTCTTTATAGGAAATCACATGAAGTCCTGACATCCAAATCTCACTGATTTCCTGTGCAAGTCTTATAAATAGTATTTAGTTCTAAAATGTTAACAAGCACGTTTATGGCCTAAATTATTTAACCACATATAATAACTCCATACTGTGTTTTTTGCTAGGGCTCTCTCAGAATCCTTACCATTTATCATATGTTGTCTGTCTTTTTTTTCTACTCACAAGCACAGCATGAAAAAAAAACTTCATTTCACATTGAAACATCACAATGTGAAATAGTGTGATGAAATGAGTCACAGAAGTAGAGTTTGTGTTATACTCTGGTAAACAGTTGGTCTCCAGGAATAATAATATTTTATGCTGTGACTGATATATTAGTGGCAAATCCTAATATATGAATAATCTGAAAGCAGGAATTTCACTTGGCTGGACTATGTATATATACATTAAAAAAATTATAAGTGGTATAGCAAATGAGGAGGTATAACCCAAGCTGGATCTATAAATTCGGCAACGAACCACCCTGGCCCCTTGGTTTACCGAGGAGCTAAGGGTGATGAAACGCCACAAGAGACGCCTAGAGAGTCATTGGAGATCCTCCTGCTCCGAATTTGACCGAGCACAGGCACGAACCTACTTAAGGACGTACCTTGTGGCATTAAGAGCGGCCAAACGTCAACATTGTGCGGCTCTTATTGCGTCCGCAGATAACCGCCCTGCTGCCCTGTTCCGGGTGACCCGCTCCCTCCTGTTTCAGAGGCCACGGGAAGCCCCTCTACAGGGCAGAGCAGAGGAATTTGGGAAATATCTGCAGGACAAAGTCGCTCAAATCCGGAGGGGATGGGTCCCTTTCAGTGGTCCAGTGGAGACGCCCAAGGCGAGTCTTGAGAGACCATTCTGGGAGGAGTTTGACTCGGTTGCCATCAAGGATTTGGACAGGTTGCGTGGACATCTGCGACCTACCACATGTTTATTGGACCCGTGTCCCTCCTGGCTTGTACTGGCATCCTGGGAGGTTACACGCGACTGGCTCCTGGGCCTAGTGAACGCTTTGTTGGGCGAGGGGTCTCTGCCGGCCGCCTTGAAAGAGGCTGTTGTGAGACCCCTACTCAAGAAGCCTTCCCTGGACCCAACAGAGCTAGCCAATTATTGTCCAGTCTCCAACCTTCCCTTCTTAGCAAAGGTTGTAGAGAGTGTGGTGGCCCAACAGTTCCCACGTCACCTGGAGGAGAATAACTATCTAGACCCGCGCCAGTCCGGCTTCCGACCCGGGCACAGCACGGAGACGGCCTTGGTCGCGTTGGTTGATGATCTCTGGAGGGCCAGAGATAGGGGTTGTTCCTCTATCCTGGTCCTATTAAATCTCTCGGCGGCTTTCGATACCATCGACCATGGTATCCTGTTGCACCGGCTAGAGGGGTTGGGAGTCAGGGGCACCGTCCTACGGTGGTTCGGCTCCTACATCTCCGGCCGGACGCAACATGTGTTGGCAGGGGAGCAGAGATCGACCCTGAGCCCCCTCACTTGTGGGGTGCCACAGGGGTCGGTTCTCTCACCACTCCTGTTCAACACATACATGAAACCGCTGGGCGAGATCATCCGTGGTTTTGGGGTGGGATATCATCTGTATGCTGATGACACTCAGCTGTACATCTCCACCCCGAACCACCCCAACGAAGCCGTTGAAATGATGTCCCGGTGCTTGGAAGCCGTACGGGTCTGGATGGATGACAACCGACTCAAACTCAACCCCTCCAAGACGGAGTGGCTGTGGCTTCCGGCCCCCCGGTTCAACCAGTTGCTTCCATCTCTGGCCATTGGGGGCGAGCAACTGGCCCCCATGGAACGGGCGTGCAATTTGGGCATCCTCCTGGATGCCCGGCTGTCCATGGATGACCATGTAACAGCCGTGGCAAGGGGGGCGTTCCACCAGGTTCGCCTGGTGCGCCAATTGCACCCCTTATTGGACCGGGACGCCTTACGCACAATCACCCATGTGCTGGTGACGTCTCGCCTGGACTACTGCAATGCTCTCTACATGGGGCTTCCCTTGAGATGCACTCGGAGACTACAGTTGGTCCAGAATGCGGCCGCGGGGGTGATTATGGGGAGGACTAGATACTCCCATGTAACACCTCTCCCGCGCGAGCTGCACTGGCTTCCTGTGGTCTATCGGGTGCGTTTCAAGGTTTTGATTACGATCTTTAAAGCGCTCCATGGCACAGGACCTAGTTACTTGCGGGATCGCATCCTGCCCCATACATCCCTACGACCAATCCGGTCACACAGAGAGGGACTTCTCTGGGTGCCGTCCACTAAACAGTGTTGGGGGGCGACACCCAGGAGCAGGGCCTTCTCTGTGATGGGCCCAGCCCTGTGGAATGACCTCCCCCTTGACATCAGGATTACTTCCGATCTCCGCTCCTTCCATGTAAAGCTCAAGACCCACCTTTTTCAATTATCTGGCCTGGCTCAACCGTAGTTTATCCTATTCCTCCTGACAGTCCTTTTTAAATTGTATTATTACTATGGGGTATTTTTAATGGCCAATTTTTTACTATTATTAATGTGATGTATATTTAATTATTACCTCCTCCGTGTATGTACGTGTATGTATATGTATGTATATGTGTGTATCTGTATGTTTATATGTATGTATGTATGTATGTATGTTTTTATTGTACGCCGCCCCGAGTCCCTTGCGGAGAGGGAGCGGCTAACAAATTAAATTATTATTATTATTATTATTATTATTATTATTATTATTATTATTATTATTAGTAGTAGTAGTAGTAGTAGTAGTAGTAGTAGTATTAGTATTAGTAGTAGTAGTAGTATTAGTATTAGTATTATTACAGTAAATATTTGAAAAATTGTATGCAATTCTCCCACTGTTGATTTAAAAAGAAAAGTTGAGGTACTCCTAACATTGAGTCATGGTGGCATAGTGGTTAAAAAGCAGTACTGCAAGCTACTTCTGAGAACTGCTGCTGCCTACAATTTGGCAGTTCAAATCTCACCAGGCTCAAGGTTGACTCAGCTTTCCATCCTTCTGAGGTTGGTAAAATGAGGACCCAGATTGTTGGGGCAATATACTGACTCCTTAAATTGTGTAGAAGGGGCTGTAAAAAGTATTGTGAAGTGGTATATAAGCATAAGTGCTATTGGAATTTTCAGATTCATATAGGCATATGACACAACTGAATTTTACTATAAATATAATATAATATTATATATATATATATATATATATATATATATATATATATATATATATATATATATATATATATATATATATATATATATATATATATATATATATATATATATATATATATATATATATAACTCTATTTCCTAATTTTTCATCACATTCCCCAGTGAAAAATAAATAAAACTCAAAATAGCATGCATAGGATATAAGTGCATATGTCTAAATATAAATATATTGAACTCCCTTTAGCAAGTACAGGCTTGGAAAGAGTGCAGAAATTACGACCCATTTCTAAATCTATTTTAGAATAAATGAAGACCTGTTTGCCTTACTTGCTTGATAATTTAGAAGGCATTTCAATAGTATTTGTACCAAGAGTCACATGTTATAGTGGCGTTTCCCCATCCATTGCCCTCTAGACCAATTTTTCTCATGACCGGGAGACCCAACTTACCTTTTCTAATTCCTTTTGCAACTTTAGCCTTCTAACAGCATCACAACAGCATCCAACACAATATAGAACATGGTATTTGGAAGCTCAAATTTGGCAGATTTAAGTATGTTTTCAAGGAGTCTGTCACTACTGATGAATTTCAGATTAATGGTGGGAGCTTGAGTGATATTGATATGGTTGGGTTTTCTTATTTTTCTTATTTTAAATATATCCTTTGAATGGTTTTTTTTTAATTGTTTGGGGCATTTGGTCTTATATAGTATACTGTACCTCAAACCATTTTTATATAGCTTGGAAGTAATCAAGTAGCCACAAGGATATAAAAAACCAAATTATTATTATTTTTATTTCAAAAGTATATTGTTGTCATTTGCTACAATACAATTCATTTATACAATTTAACTTTTATAAAAGTTACATGTCTATACAATGTAACAATTTAACTATGCTTTTGTTGAAGCACAAGAAAGAAATAGTGATATCATCATTGCCAAATTAGTGAATCTGCACACATTCAGGGCAAACGTGAACATTTTGTTTACTGCAAGTTCAATGTTCTCTGTTATGGAATAAAAAGTAGAGGTAATGGTTTCAGCATGGGAAGATTCAGGCACTGCCTAACAGGGCTGCAGACTGGAGTGTTGCAAAAAGGAAAGTCCCATTCTTCACTTAATGCACATTCCATTGAGGGATGTTGAGAAGGTCACTTTGTAGGAGTTAATGTCTTGGCAAATACATCCTGGGATGGTCTAAACCCGGGATGGTGAACCTAAGACACGCGTGTCACAGGTGGCATGTGGAGCCATTTGTAAGGGCACGCGAGGCATTGCCTTGTCAGCTGGCCAGCGCGCATGCGTGTGCTGGACAGCTGAGTTCAGCTTCTTTTAAAGCCATTTTTGACCTCCCCAGGCTCCAAAGGCTTTATAGGAGCCTGGTGAGGGCAAAAAGAGCCCCCACCGGAGGCCCTCTGGAGGCTTCAGGAGCTTCCCTGAAGCCCCCAGAGTGCAAAAAATACCAGCCCTATGGGCAAACAGGATGTTTGGGAATGGACTTCCGGTTTGCTCACAGGGTTGTTTTTAGTCCTCCGGAGGCTTCAGGTAAGCCTCCTGAAGGTCCCTGAAGCCTCCGGAGGGCTTAAACTGACCCTACAAGCAAACCGGAAGTGACGTAGGGGGCAGGGGAGGCTGTTTTTGCCCTCCCCAGGCTCCTATAAAACCTCTGGAGCCTGGGGAAAGCGAAAAAGCATGCAAAAAATGGGGGGAGCGCCTCTCATGCAAGCATGCGCACTGGGGATCATGTGTTGCATTATGGGTGCAGCATGTC